>NC_090436.1:266963883-267289943 GCF_031143425.1 Pleurodeles waltl
GGGTACACTCTGAGATACTTTGGCATATTGTCATAAAAATAAAGTACCTTTATTTTTAGTATATCTGTGTATTGTGTTTTCTTATGATATTGTGCAAGTGACACTAGTGGTACTGTAGGAGCTTCACTCGTCTCCTAGTTCAGCCTAAGCTTCTCTGCTAAGCTACCATTATCTATCAGCATAAGCTGCTAGACACCCTATACACTAATAAGGGATACCTGGGCCTGGTGCAAGGTGTAAGTACCCCTTGGTGCTCACTACAAGCCAGTCCAGCCTCCTACATTGGTTGTGCAGCGGTGGGATAAGTGCTTTGTAACTACTTACCACTTTTGTCATTGTACAAAAATAGAGAAAAATATACAAAACAAGTTCAGTGTATGTACACCTAACCAAAAAGTTTTGCATTTCCTCTTTTCACTCTTTTCTAAGTGCTGAAAAGTACCTCTAAACTTTCTAAAAGTTCTTAAAAAGTTTAAAAAGTTTTTTTTTCTGTCTTTTTAAAAGTTCTGAAAAACCTTTTCTCTCTTTTTCTGTCACTTAAACAGTGTCTAAAATGTCTGGCACAGGCCAAACTGTTGATCTGTCCAAACTTGCTTATGATCACCTTAGCTGGAAAGGAGCAAGGAGTCTCTGCATAGAGAGAGGTTTAAGTGTAGGGAAGAATCCCCCCAGAGAACTGTTAGTCAACATGCTTATAGAACAGGATAAGGCCAGAGGTGCCCCATCTGTTGAAAAAGTAGCTAATGGTTCACAATCTGATCCAGGGACACCCCTAGAAAAAGAGTCAGAAAATAAACTTCCTAGCCTGCCCATTACTAGACAGCCTAGCATAGTTGGTACTGATGTAGAGTCACACCATACTGATAGTGTTGTCTCACATCATAGCAAGAGTATTACTTCTCACCACAGTAGAAGTGATGTTTCTGTTAACCAAGCTGTTAGAATGCCTTCTGTAAGGGATGGGTCTCTTTCTGTTCATTCTCACCATACCTCTGTTTCAAGGCATGTCCCTCCCACCCACCCTGATGACAGATTGTTAGAAAGGGAGCTCAATAGATTGAGAGTGGAACAAACCAGACTGAAGCTCAAGAAGCAACAGCTGGATTTGGCTAGACAGTGCTTAGAAGTGGAGAGAGAAAGACAGAAATTGGGTTTAGAAACCCATGGTGGCAGGAGCAGTAGTCCCCATAGTCATCCAGCAAAAGAGCATGATTCCAGGAATCTGCACAAGATAGTTCCCCCTTATAAGGAGGGGGATGACATTAACAAGTGGTTTGCTGCACTTGAGAGGGCCTTTGTTGTACAGGATGTCCCTCAAAGGCAGTGGGCTGCTATCCTATGGCTATCATTTAGTGGAAAGGGTAGGGATAGGCTCCTTACTGTGAAAGAAAGTGATGCCAATAATTTTACAGTTCTTAAGAATGCACTCCTGGATGGTTATGGCTTAACCACTGAATGATACAGGATGAAGTTCAGAGAGACCAAAAAGGAGTCTTCACAAGACTCGGTTGATTTTGTTGACCATTCAGTGAAGGCCTTGGAGGGGTGGTTACATGGCAGTAAAGTTACTGATTATGAAAGCCTGTATAACTTGATCCTGAGAGAGCATATTCTTAATAATTGTGTGTCTGATTTGTTGCACCAGTACTTGGTGGACTCTGATCTGACCTCTCCCCAAGAATTGGGAAAGAAGGCAGACAAATGGGTCAGAACAAGGGTGAACAGTAAAGTTCATACAGGGGGTGACAAAGATGGCAATAAGAAGAAGGATGGTAAGTCTTCTGACAAGGGTGGGGACAAATCTAAAAATGAGTCTTCATCAGGTCCACAAAAACACTCTGGTAGGGGTGGTGGACCCAAATCCTCTTCTAATCAAAACAAGGAAAAGAAACCATGGTGCTATTTATGTAAAATAAAAGGCCATTGGACAACAGATCCCATTTGTCCAAAGAAAAGCACCAAGCCTCCTACCACAACAACCCCTACTGCTACACCTAGTGTCCCTACTAATAGCAGTGGTGGTGGGAGCAAACCTACTAATAGCCAATCTAAGGGAGTAGCTGGGCTCACTTTTGGTAACTTAGTTGGGTTGGTTTGATTAGGGAGACTACAGAGGCTGTGTTAGTCTCTGAGGGGGCTATTGATTTAGCCACCTTGGTTGCTTGTCCCCTTAACATGGATAAGTACAAGCAACTACCCCTAATAAATGGTGTTGAGGTTCAGGCCTACAGGGACACAGGTGCCAGTGTTACAATGGTAATAGAGAAACTGGTCCACCCTGAACAACACCTACTTGGTCACCAGTACCAAGTAACCGATGCTCACAACAACACACTTAGCCACCCCATGGCTGTTGTAAATCTCAACTGGGGGGGGGGTTACTGGTCCAAAGAAAGTTGTGGTAGCCTCAGATTTACCTGTAGACTGTCTACTAGGAAATGATTTGGAGACATCAGCTTGGTCAGATGTGGAGTTGGAGGCCCATGCAGCAATGCTGGGCATCCCAGGGCATATTTTTGCTTTAACCAGGGCTCAGGCCAAAAAGCAAAAAGGACAGGATGACTTGGATCCTGGAAGAATGGACCAAGTG
Organism: Pleurodeles waltl; assembly: GCF_031143425.1. Taxonomy (NCBI): domain Eukaryota; kingdom Metazoa; phylum Chordata; class Amphibia; order Caudata; family Salamandridae; genus Pleurodeles; species Pleurodeles waltl. The sequence continues at coordinate 266,966,474 of NC_090436.1, forward strand.
CTCCCTAAAGCTAGGGCTAGTAGAAGTAAAGCACTACCTACTATCCCTCCCTCTACAGTGGATTCTACTTCTGAGGAAGAAGAATTTCCACCCTGGGCAGAACCTACACCAGAGGAGCTGAAAGCAGACACCGCTGAGCTTTTGGGTGAAGGGGGGCCTGCCAGGGAGGAGCTGAGTGTGGCACAGCAGACCTGTCCCACACTAGAGGGTCTAAGACAGCAAGCTGTCAAACAAGCAAATGGGGATGTCAGTGACTCTCACAGAGTTTACTGGGAGGACAACTTCTTGTACACTGAAGCAAGGGATCCAAAACCTGGAGCTGCCAGGAGATTGGTGATTCCTCAGGAGTACAGAAAGTTCCTCCTAACTCTTGCTCACAACATTCCCCTTGCTGGACATTTGGGGCAAATGAAAACTTGGGACAGGCTTGTTCCCTTGTTTCATTGGCCTAGAATGTCTGAGGACACAAAAGATTTTTGTAAGTCCTGTGAAACCTGTCAAGCCAGTGGCAAGACAGGTGGCACCCCAAAGGCACCCCTTATTCCACTGCCTGTGGTTGGGGTTCCCTTTGAAAGGGTAGGGGTTGACATAGTTGGCCCCCTTGACCCTCCTACTGCTTCAGGCAATATGTTTATCTTGGTGGTAGTGGACCATGCCATCAGATATCCTGAAGCAATTCATCTAAGGACCACTACAGCTCCTGCAGTAGCAAAGGCCCTCCTGGGAATCTTTTCCAGGGTGGGCTTCCCAAAAGAGGTGGTATCAGACAGGGGAAGCAATTTCATGTCTGCTTACTTAAAGGCCATGTGGAAGGAGTGTGGGGTGACATACAAGTTCACCACACCCTATCATCCACAAACAAATGGACTGGTGGAGAGATTTAACAAAACTCTCAAAGGCATGATTATGGGACTCACTGAAAAACTCCGCAGGAGATGGGATATCCTTCTACCATGCCTCCTTTTTGCTTACAGGGAGGTACCCCAAAAAGGAGTGGGCTTCAGCCCCTTTGAACTTCTTTTTGGTCACCCTTTGAGAGGTCCTCTAACACTTGTTAAGGAGGGTTGGGAACAACCTTTAAAAGCTCCAAAACAAGACATATTGGACTATGTACTTGGCCTCAGATCAAGGATGGCTGAGTACATGAAAACAGCCAGTAAAAACCTTCAGGCCAGCCAAGAGCTTCAGAAGCAATGGCATGACCAGAAGGCTGTTTTGGTTCAGTACCAACCAGGGCAGAAAGTGTGGGTCTTGGAGCCTGTGGCCCCAAGAGCACTCCAAGATAAATGGAGTGGACCCCACACAATTGATGAGAAAAAGGGTGAAATCACCTACTTAGTTGACTTAGGCACTGTCAGGAGTCCCCTTAGGGTGCTCCATGTCAATCTCCTGAAACCCTACTATGACAGGGCTGATCTCACCCTGCTCATGGCAACTGATGAGGGACAGGAAGAAGACAGTGATCCTCTTCCTGATCTCTTCTCTTCCACAGAACAAGATGCTCTAGTGGAAGGTGTTGTACTGGCAGATTGTCTTACTGCTGAGCAGAAAGACCACTGCATAAATCTATGGCGTGGGGGATCCATCCTCTGAAGGGGAAGTCTCTAGCCCTTGTCATTCCTGCAGAATCCTCAGCTTCTACTGTCCAGTAGCAGCTTCTTTGCACCCACAGCTGGCATTTCCTGGGCATCTGCCCATCTCCGATTTGCTTGTGACTTTTGGACTTGGTCCCCTTGTTCCACAGGTACCCTCAACTGGAAATCCATTGTTGTTGCATTGCTGGTTTGTGTCTTTCCTGCAGAATTCCCCTATCATGACTTCTATGTCCTTTGGGGAACTTTAGTGCACTTTGCACTCACTTTTCAGGGTCTTGGAGTGGGCTATTTTTCTAACCCTCACTATTTTCTAATAGTCCCAACGACCCTCTACAAGGTCACATAGGTTTGGGGTCCACTCGTGGTTCGCATTCCACTTTTGGTGTATATGGTTTGTGTTGCCCCTATCCCTATGTGTCCCCATTGCATCCTATTATAACTATACATTGTTTGCACTGTTTTCTAAGACTATACTGCATATTTTTGGTATTGTGTACATATATCTTGTGTATATTTGCTATCCTCATACTGAGGGTACACTCTGAGATACTTTGGCATATTGTCATAAAAATAAAGTACCTTTATTTTTAGTATATCTGTGTATTGTGTTTTCTTATGATATTGTGCAAGTGACACTAGTGGTACTGTAGTAGCTTCACTCGTCTCCTAGTTCAGCCTAAGCTGCTCTGCTAAGCTACCATTATCTATCAGCATAAGCTGCTAGACACCCTATACACTAATAAGGGATACCTGGGCCTGGTGCAAGGTGCAAGTACCCCTTGGTGCTCACTACAAGCCAGTCCAGCCTCCTACACCTAGGTCTCTAGTTTTCAAAAATGCACAGGCTGGTAGGTTTCTCTGGGTGCCGGCTGAGCTAAAGGCCAAAATCTACAGGTAGGCACTTTGCAAAAAACACCTCTGTTTTCTGTCAAAAAATGGGATGTGTCCATGTTGTGTTTTGGGGCATTTCCTGTCGCGGGCGCTTGGCCTACCCACACAAGTGAGGTATCATTTTTATCAGGAGACTTGGGGGAACGCTGGGTGAAAGGAGATTTGTGGCTCCTCTCAGATTCCAGAACTTTCTGTCACCGAAATGTGAGGAAAACATGTTTTTTTAGCCACATTTTGAGGTTTACAAAGGATTCTGGGTAACAGCACCTGGTCAGAGCCCCTCAAGTCACCCCATCTTGGATTCCCCTAGGTCTCTAGTTTAAAAGGATACACAGGTTTGGTAGGTTTCCCTAGGTGCTGGCTGAGCTAGAGGCCAAAATCCACAGATAGGCACTTTGCAAAAAACACCTCTGTTTTCTGTCAAAAAATGGGATGTGTCCACATTGTGTTTTGGGGCATTTCCTGTCGCGGGCACTAGGTCTACCCACACAAGTGAGGTATCATTTTTATCGGGTGACTTGGGGGAATGCTGGGTGGAAGGAGATTTGTGGCTCCTCTCAGATTCCAGAACTCTCTGTCACCGAAATATGAGGAAAACGTGTTTTATTTAGCCAAATTTTGAGGTTTGCAAAGGATTCTGGGTAACAGAACCTGGTCAGAGCCCCACAAGTCACCCCATCTTGGATTCCCCTAGGTCACTAGTTTTAAAAAATGCACAGGCTGGTAGGGTTCTCTAGGTGCCGGCTGAGCTAGAGGCCAAAATTTACAGGTAGGCATTTTGCAAAAAACACCTCTGTTTTCTGTCAAAAAATGGGATGTGTCCACGTTGTGTTTTGGGGGCATTTCCTGTCGCGGGCGCTAGGCCTACCCACACAAGTGAGGTATTATTTTTATCAGGAGACTTGGGGGAACTCTGGGTGAAAGGAAATTTGTGGCGCCTCTCAGATTCCAGAACTTTCTGTCACCGAAATGTGAGGAAAACATGTTTTTTTAGCCAAATTTTGAGATTTGCAAAGGATTCTGGGTAACAGCACCTGGTCAGAGCCCCACAAGTCACCCCATCTTGGGTTCCCCTAGGTCTCTAGTTTTCAAAAATGCACAGGTTTGGTAGGTTTCCCTATGTGCCGGCTGAGCTAGAGGCCAAAATCTACAGGTAGGCACTTTGCAAAAAACACCTCTGTTTTCTGTCAAAAAAAGGGATGTGTCCACGTTGTGTTTTGGGGCATTTCCTGTCGCAGGCGCTAGGCCTACCCACACAAGTGAGGTACCATTTTTATCGGGAGACTTGGGGGAATATAGAATAACAAAACAAGTGTTATTGCCCCTTGTCTTTCTCTACATTTTTTCCTTCCAAATATAAGAGAGTGTGTAAAAAAGACGTCTCTTTGAGAAATGCCCTGCAATTCACATGCTAGTATGGGCACCCCGGAATTCAGAGATGTGCAAATAACCACTACTCTCCAACACCTTATCTTGAGACCATTTTGGAAATACAAAGATTTTCTTGATACCTATTTTTCACTCTTCATATTTTAGCAAATGAATTGCTGTATATCCAGTATAGAATGAAAACCAACTGCAGAGTGCAGCTCATTTATTGGCTCTGCGTACCTAGGGTTCTTGATGAACCTACAAGTCCAATATATTCCCGTAACCAGAAGAGTCAAAAATCTGACATCGCAGGAAAAAGTTACAGAGTAAAACATAAAGAAAAATGGCTGTTGTTTTCAGCTCAATTTCAATTTTTTTTTATTTCAGCTGTTATTTTCTGTAGGAAAACCTTGTAGGATCTACACAAATGAACCTTTGCTGAATTCAGAAGTATGTTTATTTTTCAAAAATAGTTAGCTTTCCGGGATCCAGCATTGGTTTCACACCCGTTTCTGTCACTAACTGGAAGGAGGCTGAAAGCACAAAAAATTGTAAAAATGGGGTATGTCTCAGAAAAATGCCAAAATTGTATTGAAAAATGTGGTTTTCTGATTCAAGTCTGCCTTTTCCTGAAAGCTGTGTAGCTGGTGATTGTAGCACCGCATACCCTTTGTGGATGCCATTTTCAAGGGAAAAACCACAAGCCTTCTTTGACAGCCCTTTTTTCAATTTTTTTTGAAAAAATCAAAATGTTTGCTCTATTTTGACTAATTTCTTGGTCTCCTCCTGGCGAAACCACAAATTCTGGGTATCTTTAGAATCCCTGGGATGTTGGAAAAAAAGGACGCAAATTTGGCATGGATAGCTTACGTGGACAAAACGTTATGAAGGCCTAAGCGCGAAGTACCCCAAATAGCCAAAAAAGGGCTCATCACGGGGGGGGGAACGGCCAGGCAGCTAAGAGGTTAATATATTATGGGAACATTAGCCAATCAAGAGAATCTTACAATGTAATGTTTTGACTTAGATCATCTAGAGTAAATGCAACAGACAAGGAATATTTTAGTACAGATAAATGTGCATCAATAGGCCTGTTAGACCTGGTATCCTTGGCATTATATTCCAACTAACCTTTTGCCTTCCTTATACCTGTTTTGCTGATTTTATTTTTGCTGGCTTTAGGATTCTGCACACTTTACTACTGCTCAAAACATGGTAAGATTGGTTCATATCCAATTGGCACATTTAATTTACCGGAAAGTCCCTAGTAAAGTGGCACTATCTGTACCCAGGGACTGCAAAGTAAATGCTACTAATGGGTCTGCAGCACCGATTGTGAAACCCAATGAAGTGGCCTTTGAAATATGTCTCAGGCTTGCCACTGTAGCCTCCGTGTGCAGTTTAAATTGCCATTATGACCTGGCCAGATACACCTCTTGCAAGGCCTAAAGTTTCCTCTTTAATGCATAGACTTTACCCACAATGTAGACCCTGGACAGCCCCAAGGGCAAGGAGCAGTGTATAGGAAATGTAGGACATGTACTTTTCATGTTTACATGTCCTGCTAGTGAAAAACTATCAAATTCATTTTTCACTACTACAAGGCCTACTTATCCTATAAGATAACATTAGAGTTACCTTATTATATTTTTTAAGTGTAAATTCCAAATGGGAGCATGTAACTAGTTCATGTTTGGTGTCTTTGGAAATGTAATGAAAAATCTTAACTTATGGTGAAGTCAGATTTAAAATTCCAATTTTTGAGAAAGCTCCTTTTAGAGAGAAGACATTTTTCCTGCCTTAGCCATTAGGTGACTGCACTTTGTCTCTGGATCACATGGCTGGGTCTGGGTGAGAACTGGGATTTGTGTATCCCTTCTAGGCAGCCCCACACACTTTCGTGCTTAGGTGGTCCATCATCCTGGGGCCAAAAAAAGGTGGGGGTCACAAAATGCTTTTTCCCATGGGATTTTCAGACAAGACTACAGCCTGAACCACTGGATGGAAATACGCCAAATGTGGCATCAAGCTAGCTTTTGGACGGGGGGACGTGGCCTAGGACCGATGGACCTGCACGCATAGTGTGGTGCTCTTGTGCCACAATCCAGGCCCGAAGCTTAAATCCTGCCATAATAACGACCGGAGGTCTTAAAAATTGAAGAGAAGTGATCGGAGAATATACAGCACGAGTAGGGACTGCGGCGACCCACTTTGGGGCAGAGTTTACCCGGAAAACGCCCCGACAACTTCGCAGCTGCTGCGATCTACAATGGCGGCCGCGACAGAGCAGTGACCCCGTTGCAACCACGGCCCTCGGCTGAGAGGATACGAAGGTCCCGTGGAGGTGAGGACCCCCCCACCATCCATTGAGGGGCGCAAGGGGCTCAGACACCTTCACCACCAACGGGGAGAGCAACAATACAATGCGGAACCTCCGCGAATTTGGAGGGAGTGAAGAGGAGCAGATGAGGAGCGAAGTCCCAGGAACTTCGAGCGAGAGAGAGACGGCTCCGATGAGTCAGATTACCAGCTGCCACAAGGCCAGGGAGAACACGGAGGCCGCCTCCCGAGACAGGAACTAATACTGGCACATTGAGAGGAATCGGAGACCGAGGTCTCATGCTGGAAGGGGTGTTCTGGAACACCGGCACAGAACTTCCCCCTGTTATCAGAACAATATGCAAATGCCGACATCCGAAGCCTGGCCAGAGCTGAGATTGTAACATTGTCTTTCGGCATTCACAAGCTGCTCTTGCCGATGACCAACACATGCATAGTTATGAGAGAACTCCCTCATGGTCAAACAGCTCAAAACGGTGAACTTCTAACAGTACTCTTCATGTGAGAGCACCGGGACTGAGACAGGCGACATACGGGCTGGACGATGCTGACGAATGATACCACCTTCCACTAATATGAACGGCCTTCGCCAACCTGAGACCTATTACAATGGTAAAACACAAAAAACACAACAAATCACCTCCTCGCCCACTGAGAATCCACCCCCAACGCCCACCAGAGAATCACAAGCAGGGCACGAACAACAAGAAACTACTCTGGACACTGTGCTGCTGGCTATTAAAGATTCCCAAGAAGCGCTTGAGCGTAAAATCGATAACCTCACCGCAGACCTTTCCCTTTTGCGAGACGACCACCGTAAATTAAAGGAAACAGTGGGTTTGCACGAGACTACGCTGACAAGGGTATTAGCGGCACACAAAGACTCATCCTCAGAAATTAAAGACCTGGCCACCCTTCTGAAAACATTGGAGGCAAGGGCGGAAGATGCCAAAAACAGAGCCCGACGGAACAACATTAGACTGGTGGGGGTTCCGGAGGGGGCGGAGACCACCGCAGCTAATACAAAAACATTCCTGGAACAGTGGCTTAGAGACACAATGGCATCAGAGGGCTTTTCACCATTTTTTGCAGTGGAACGAGCCCACAGGGTCCCCGGCGGGCCACCTCCACCGGGAGTCAGGCACGGCCAATAATCGCTAGATTACTCCACCACAAAGATAGAGACTACGTACTGTCACAATCCTGCCAGCAAGGAGAGATTCAATTGGATGGCCAAAAGGTCATGATATTCCCAGACTTTACGAGAGAGACACAGGCACAAAGGGCATCCTACATCGCAGTAAAACGTACCATGCATGAGCATGGTATAAAATATGCCATGCTCTTTCCGACAAAACTCCGAGTGGAATACGATAACAGGACCCATTTTTTTCTCACACCTTAGCTGGCGATGGAATGGCTCGAATCGCTGAACATCCACTGCAGATCAACCCGCGACCAAACATTTCGAAACCCCGGGAAGAAACGTAGTAGATCCCGGAAGAAGACTACAGAAGCGGCTCCATCGAAACGTCAGTCACAACAGGAGATGCGTGATGCGGTGGCAACAGCAGCAGCGTTGAGCGGGGAAGACTTCCATACACGCCGGACCCCGGATGCTACATCGGATGTTGATTCAATCTGCGAACACTCCTCAATATCCTCCCAGGACACTCTCATCGGCTTGCCTTTGATCACCCCCAGAACGGCGGACGAGATTATTTGACCTCGTTGAAAGAACAAGTTGGCAAGTGAGCTGACGATTATGGGGGAACCTTACTCTGTTTGGGGACATTGCTGGGTCCCAACCGTGAATATAGAGCGATATGACCCTGGATGTCACTTCTTAACCGGCACATTACACATGATCGGGCCTGGGGAAGGGTCCGGGGCGCTGCCTCTTGGTCTCTGGCACGCCTCCTTCCAATAGGTTGATAATTAAGATTACACTAGTTGTAATGGTTTGGACGGGGAGAGTTGTAGGTACCGGTCCTGGGGAGAGGGAGTTACAAAGGGGGTTTGATCTTGTTTGTGTTTTTTTCAGGGTATATCAGGCACATCTATCTCGCAGCCCAAACCGTTCACACCTTAGATTACAAATCTCAATAGGTTTGTCCAGTGGTAGTAATAGAGCGGCGTCAGTAGGCCGCCTCTACATCCCTCCTTAAATTATGACCACAGAATACAAGATAATCACATGGAATGTCAGGGGCCTAAATAATATGTGCAAGAGGTACAAGGTTCACAGTTTTCTTAAACCAAGGGGAGTGCACATAGCTATCTTACAAGAAACTCACTTGTTGGAACAGGAGATCAAGGCCTTGAAAAAGCACTGGAGGGGACAAATATTCGCCACTACCCACTCAGCGTTTGCGAGGGGAGTGTTGATATGGATCAGACCAGGCGTCCCACTACAGGTTCTCCATACCTTGATCAACACTGAGGAGAGATATGTAGTGATTTCTGGTCGATTGGACGGGAGAGAGGTAACTCATGCGGGTCTATACACCCCAAATCACGAACAGGGAAGATTCCTAGACAGACTATCACTGGTCATGAGCACACTTCTCACCAGCACCACATTAATAGGAGGAGACTTTAATTGTGTAATGGATACCGCAATGGATAGATCGCACCCACCATTGTCACAATCCGCAACCCATAAAACAGCACTACACTTCCAGCAGTGGCAAAAACACTGGCAACTAACGGATTGTTGGTGCAAACTTAATCCCCCCAATAGAGAATACTCTTTCTATTCAGCAGTTCACGACCTGCATGTACGACTGGACACTTTCTGGCATCTCCAGAAGTGCAATTTGTGGTGGCGAAGGCCGAGTATTTTGGCCGCACCATCTCAGATCATAATCCCCTATTGATTTCTTTGGCCTGGTGCGGCGAGAGACCTTTGATTCCCACTTGGCGTCTGAGAGCAGAGTCACTTGAAGACGAGGCTTTTAGGGCTCAACTGGGTACGCAGATCACGGACTTCTTTGGGAACAATGCTGGAACTGCTTCGTCCAGATCTATTGAATGGGAATCCTTTAAAACAGTGATCAGGGGATATTGTATTAGCACAACTGTGGGAGTACGGAAGGTGTTAGAGATAGAACTAGGCGATCTCGAGAACTCCCTTAGGGATCGCGAACATAAGCACCCGACACAACCCGACCTTTCAACACAACTAGAAGAGACAAGGGCTAGAATAACAAAAACTAACACTAGATTGTCTCGTTTCGATTACAAGCAATTCTTGCAGAAGCAACATGCAGAGGGTGACAGAGCAGGTGCCCTACTGGCCTGGTTGGCCAAACCACTCCAACATCAAACCATAGTGGTGGAGTTGGAGACCACCCCGGGCATTAAAGTATATGGGCAGAAGGAGATCAATACCACCTTTCTTAAATATTACTCAGAGCCATATGCCCCTCCCACCGAAGTACTCAGCGACGCTCAATTACAAGATCTGGGAAACCTCAACCTCCCGGCACTGAGAGGGGAAGATAGAATAGCCCTGGCGACTCCCATATCACTTACAGAAATAAAGACTGCAATCCAGAGTATGGCAAGGGGCAAGGTACCAGGAGCAGATGGTCTCCCCTTGGAGTTCTACCTTACGTATCAGGATTCATTAGCCCCCCAGCTCAGCATACTATATGCAGAGGCATGGAATAACAACAGCTTGCCTCCTTCCACTACAGAAGCCATAATGATTCCTCTTCTGAAACCCACCAAATCCCCCACAGAAGTTCGATCATACCGCCCACTATCAATGTTGAACTTAGATTATAAAATACTAAGCAGGGTGCTAGCTAACAGACTTTTACCGTACATGTCCTCCTTAATCCATCAGGACCAATCGAGATTCATCCCACAACGAAGCACTGCCCAAAATATCCGTCGATTGATTTCACTCCTTCATGCCCTGCCCTCTGATGCAACTAGAGCAGTAATCATCTCGATAGATGTCGAAAAGGCTTTTGATAGCCTACGATGGGACTACCTAGAACGAGTGATGCTGCAGCTAGGATTAGGGGAAGGGTTTGTCAAATGGACGAGGCTTCTCTATACAAACCCCACAGCAAGAGTGCACACTGGCCGTTCAATATCCCCTTCCTTTGCCATAGGTAGGGGCACAAGACAGGGCTGCCCGCCATCACATTTGCTTTTTGCATTGGCAGTTGAGCCTCTCGCCCAGTCAGCTAGGTCCCAGAGGTTCTATGAAGGCATTACAATCAATGCCTGGACACATCATATTGCTCTATATGCGGATTACATATTACTCTTTCTCCGGAACGTAGAGGTCGACCTACCAGGAGCAATGACAATGTTAGACAACTTCGGGGCTGCATCTGGGCTTCGGTTAAACTGGGGGAAGTCGTCCATTTTTCCAGCTACTAGGGGTATCGAAGAACCAATGGACAATCAGGGCCTCCCGTGGTCCCTGTCCATATTCAAATACTTAGGGGTTAATATCTATCACTCCGCTGAGGATCTACTAGAAGGGAACATACAGAGCACGATTAGGAGTATCAAAAACAGCATGGTATTCTGGCAGACACTTCCTCTAGCGGTCACTGGGAGAGTTGCACTGATTAAGATGATAGTATTACCTAGAGTGCTATATTACTTCGCAACCATCCCACTCATAATACCAAGGGTGGTATTTAAAACAATCTTGTCCTTGATTACAGGATTTATATGGGGAACCAACAGATAAAGGATAGCATTGCGCACCCTCCAGAGAACAACAGCAGAGGGGGGTTTGGCTGTTCTTGACTTTGAATTATACTATTGGGCGAGCCAACTCCAATGGCTGGTGCGATTCATCAGAGCACCCCCAGTGGGGGAAGCACTGAGAGCCCTTCTCCACTGCTCCCGAGATAGAATTCTGGGCATTCTACTAAACCCCAAGAAACAGAATAAACCACTTCCGATAGAATGGGAGGCATTGCGTCACTGCTGGAAACAATACCTAAAACGAACACACGCCAGAACACCGTACTCACCAGAGGCCCCCCTGATCTGTGTGGGAGCTGTTGCAGGAAATCATGTGATAGGGGGTATCACCCGATTCATGGCATTTAAGATCAACACCATAGGGGCTCTACATAATAATGGGAAACTGTGCTCCTATGCAGAACTGCAGGAAAGGTTCCAGCTACCACCAGGGCTGTTCCTAACCTTTAACGCAATTGCCAGAACTCTTCGTAGACAATGGGGCACAGGGCTGGAAGAAACCCCCAGACATACTACCTGTGACCAAATATGCACTATAGGAGACCAAAGAAGGTTGATATCAGGGATATATACATCTCTACTAACCAGCACATGTCTTCCCTTAAATAAACTTAGAACCAAATGGCAGGGGGAGCTGGATGTTACAATAGACGATGCACAGTGGACCAGAATAACCTCACACATATATACAGTTTCCAGAAATGCCAGGTTTAAATTAATAAACTTATATGTCTTTCATAGGGCCTACCTAACCCCCTATATGATATCAAAGATTTATGGTGTAGAAAATGCCAGCTACCCTTGATGTGCAGAACTAGCAGCAGAGTTGTTGCACATGCTCTGGAGTTGCCCACTAATCAGGGAATTCTGGACGGGGATATTTGAGGCACTCTCCACCTGTACGGGCAGAACATTACCCCGATCAGTCATGGTGGCGGTTTTGGGAGATTTCCCCCGCCCTAGCAAGCATAAAATTACAAACCGATTCAGAGGCCTGGCCCTGATACTAGCAAGGAGAGAAATAACCTCACACTGGAAACACCAAAAGTGCACACAGATAAATTGTTGGAGAAATACATTAATTAAGTGGGTGGAAATTGAAGGGACAGTACTACTAAGAGAGGCACTCAGGGGCCTAGGAACTAGAGACAATGCTCAGCACTGGCACACGATACTGGACAATTTTAGAACACCCGACGCTTCTAACTCTGATGCAGAGGCTAATATATCAGAACCAGACCAGGTATTGCTGACTAAGATATTCCTGTTGAAGATTGTACAAGAGACCAAATATGTAATTCATTTGTGAACCGAACAAACACCTTTATATAATTGATGGAATGTGCAAAAGGGAAGAGGGTAGGGGAGGGGGGGGTCACAAAAAGATGGGAAGTTAATTGTTCTGTATGCGTTTTCATGCAATTATAAAGCAATAAAAGAGATCTTAAAAAAAAAAAAAATGCTTGTTGGTCCAGAAAGCACCCTTTTGTTATTTGGTATAAATCCATTCAGTAACTTGTGTCATAAAAAAGGAAAAATAAATTTGTGTATCTGGGTGGAGCCTAAACACAGACCTCACGTGAGATCTAATTGGCGGTGAGCACTTCAACCAGAGAGAATGTATAAACGATGATTTTGTTTACAATATAAATCATTTGTTGATGCTAGCATGCTAATTTTAGAAACTGTGGTGTGTTCTAAGGTGATTTTACCCTGTGCAAAAGCCTTTTGCTGGGATTTAACAAATCATGTTTGAGAGAAAACTATTTTCTCAGGAGTTTCCCATAGAGGTTACGGTAGGTGCTCCAGTAGCTAAAATGAGAGCATATTTTGGGTGAATACACACTATCTTTTTCAGCCATATGATAATAAAGTCTGAAATTATAAGTAAAACATTTACTTCCAACAGAAGCTGCAAGTCACTTGATTCCCTTGTGTTCTAATGCAGCCTCCCAGACTGCAACTAGAGCACTAACAGTCTTACCTATGGCAAAAGTGTGACACACCTGGTAAAACTTAAAACATTTAATTCAGAAAGGAACAAAATGAGAGGGTTCATTTTGTCATAGAAATTATGGTTACTGCTGTAGAAAGAAAAACTAGGACACTTTTAAATGAGTTCTAATTCAATAAAACAGTCTGACATGAAGATTTAAACATGCACTTTCAAAACCAGCTGCAGACTGCTTGATAACTCCCTGCTGATCAGCAGCTTTACTGCAATCTTGATGGAATCAATGTGGAAAACTGAAAGCATTTTCTACTAAGAATAGTGCAGTAAATGAGGAAATTAGGGATCTTCATAACAAATAATTTTTCCAAGATGGCCACTAGAGAAAAAAAAATCCCAGATGTGTCACAAACATCACCCTAATGTTGACCAAGTATAGCCCAATGCCACAGTGTACAAAAAACTTTTTTTTTTGCAGTTTGATATTGAGCAGACTTGTCCCAATGGTATTAGAGTGCTTTACATGAGCGTCAGTTCCATTACCAAAGAACAGATTCATTTTGACTTTAGGCATGGGGAGATTAAGTGATTTGCCCAGAATCACAGCATGTCAAGCTGATGCTGAAACTCTAACCTGGTTCCAGAATTGCAATGTCAGCAGCTCTGTCAGTAATGCCACATCATCTCCCCTAAGTGTTACATGTAGTCAAAGTGATCAACCGGATAAGCAAACATAAAGATAGCAAATATTTAAAAGTGCTTTGTTGGTATGTCAGAAGTCAGAAAATATGTCCTCATTTTCGTTTTTTAGAGCACTAACCATAATTTCTATAGGAATAAGACCCTCTCATTTTTATAATTTCCAAAAGAAATGCTTTAGGTATTACAGTTTTGATTAACCAAGACAACTTCTGGCGTGCCACACTTTTGTGATAAATTGTATTGTATTGTATTGTAATCGTATTTATATAGCGCTTACTACCCCTGACGAGGCGTCAAAGCGCTTTTCGATAAGTAGCACGCTACTCTGGAACCCAACAAGAATTCGTGATGGATTAGAATAGTTTAATAATGAGTACAGTTTTAGTATTGTTATGAGTTAATTTGAGCCACTGATATGAGAGTTAGTTAGTTAGATTGACTGGAGTAATTGAGGGGTGGAGGAGGAAAGAAAGAAGTGTTAATTGGGAGTATATCCTTCAGTTACTCAACCCAAAGGCTTGGGATGAATAAAGGGGGGCGGAGGGGGAAGAGTATGTGGAAGGGTTAGGGAGAGCATAGTAGCAGGGTGAGATGAATGCAGGAGAATTTAGTAGGGTTGTGTGGGAGGTCACAGAGGTAGAGTGAGGTTTGGTGAGTTAGATGTGGAGGTGGAGGGAAGAGCTTAGGCAGAGATATTTAGGAGATGAAAGTGGTAGAAGGGATGAGTAAGAGTGAGAATGGAGGATAGTTTGATAGAGACATGATATAAGAGTGATGAGTAGATAAGTGTGATAAGATGAGAGCAGGAATTCATAGATATCTAGTATAACAACCCAAAAACCAGGAGCCATGCAATGATCCACGAACATGCCAAGCACAGAAACAACATATACACATACATACACATTTATATATATATACATATACACACACACACACACACACATGAATACACACACATATGCACATACAATACATAATTAGAATCATAGGTAAAAAATACTTAGTCAGACAGGTTTAAAGAGTGTGTGTGTATTTTATTGTTATGACAGTAGCAATACATATTTTCCAAAGAAACTATAAATAAATAGAAATATACAAATAATCTGAAAAAATATTTATCCACATAGACATATGCAGCTCATAGTTGTTTGAAAAAGGTGGTTATGAAGGAAAGAGACAACTCTTGAGTAGTTTTCTGAAGACAAGAAAGTTATCTGTGGCTCTTATAGTTGGGGGTAATGAATTCCATAGTTCGGCTGCTTGGACGGAGAAGGATGTAACACCTATAGTCTTTTTCTGGTATGGTGGTGTTCTAAGGCGGGGTGCCAGTCTTGAGCGGAGGGTTCTTTGTTGGATGTATTTGGTAATTTTCTTTCTGATAAAAAGCGGTCCAGTTCCATGTATAGCTTTGTGGGTAATACAAAGCAGCTTGAAAGTGCATCGTCTGGCAACGGGTAACCAGTGTAGTGCTC
This sequence comes from Pleurodeles waltl, assembly GCF_031143425.1. NCBI lineage: Eukaryota > Metazoa > Chordata > Amphibia > Caudata > Salamandridae > Pleurodeles > Pleurodeles waltl. The sequence continues at coordinate 266,981,539 of NC_090436.1, forward strand.
TCAAGGCAGGGGAGATGTGGGCTTGCGGCTTTATATGTAGTAGTAGCCTGGCTGCGGAATTCAAGATACGTTGTAGTTTTTTCATAAAAGATAGAGATGATCCATGGTAGCGGCTATTGGCTTTATCCAGTTTGGATAGTACAAGCAAGATAGTAGCTTGCACCTTGTGTGGAAATCCGAGGTGGGGGAAGATGCGTCGTAAAGTCTTTAAGGTGATGAAGCTTGTGCGTGCTAATTTGTCTACTTGGGCATTCATAGTTAGCTTGGAATCCATGGTGATTCCTAGGTTTTTCACTTCCTTGGATAATTGAGGAGGTGGTCCGAGATCGTCAGGCCGGGCGCACAGAGGGTCATAATGTTTCGAGTCACCACATATGAGTATTTCTGTTTTGGAGGTATTTAGTTTGAGATGGCTCCAGGTCATCCACTGATCAACGGCTCTGTGGCAACTGAAGATTTGTGAGTTTTCAATGTTTTTGGGGTCTTCTAATTTAAGTAGTATTTGTGTGCCATCTGCATAGTTGTAGCATGTGAGATGGAAATCATTGATCAGTTCTGGTAAAGATATCATGTAGATGTTGAAAAGCAAAGGTGAGATGATTGACCCACTGGGGACCCCAGCTTTTGTGAGGTAGGGTTCGGACGAGAAGGGGGGCGAGTGGATAATATTCGCTCTTTTTTAGAGATGGGAAGTAATCCAGTTGAGAGCAATCCCTTGTATGCCGGCTTCGTGGAGTCTTTGAGTTCGTGTGTCATGGTCAACCGTATCAAAGGCAGCTGAGAGGTCCAAGAGAAGTAGTGCAGCAACTCCATTTTGGTCGACTGTGTTTTTAAGATCGTCCCAGATGGCCATGAGTGCCGATTCAGTGCTTCTTCCTGGGCGGAATCTAGTTTGGAAGTCTGAAAGTATAGAATTGTCTTCAATGAATTGTGACATCTGGGCGAATGCTGCTCTTTCTATCAATTTGCCCAGGAAAGGTCCATTTGTGATTGGTCTGTAGTTGTTGGGGTCTTGCGGGTCTAGGTTTGTTTTCTTTAATAATGGTCGTATGTATGCCTTTTTCAGGTCTTCAGGAAAAGATCCTGAATTTAAAGAGTTGTTGATGATTCTTCTTACAGGTGTGGCAGCAGAAGTAGATTGCAGGATGTTCGTGAAGATTTGTGGTGGGCAAGGGTCAGAAGGGCAACCAGAAGGTCTGCTTGCTTTGACCAAATCCATAAATTCATCCTGGGATATTTGTTTGAAGGACTGTAGAGGTTGGGGTGGTTTATTCTTAGAGGGTATTTTAGTAAAGGGGTTGGTGCTGATGGTTTTCTTCTGTTTTAAATAGGAGTCCAGTGTGTCTGCCTTGGTTGAGTAGTGACTTGCCAATTTGTTTGTGAAATCTTGAGTGGTGGGATGACTTCCTTCCATGCATGTAGGTTCATTGAGAATTTTGTAAAATTCCTTGGTTGTAGATTGAGCATTTTGAATTCTGTCTGAGTAGTATCTTTTTTTAGCTTTTTTGATTGATGATTTGTATATTCTGTTAAGTTTGTGTAGCTGCAGTTTGTCTTGACTGTTGTTTGTTTTGAGCCAGGTCCGCTGCAACTTTCTGATTTATTGCTTTATCTTTTTAAGTTCTGTGTTTCTCCAAGGTGTTGGTTTTCTTTTGTTGTGTTTAGTTTTTCTGAGTGGTATTAGGACATCAAAAGCTTCCTGTAGCCACTCATAACGTTTTGGTACAGAATTAATAGTATCTAGATCTGTGTTTGCTGTTAGTTGTGTTTCTAAGTGATCCAAATTGAGTTTTCTCCATGGTCGATAGGTGTATGTATGTAAGTAGTTGTGGGGTGCGTTGATTTGTGGAGTTGTATGTCGGAAAGTTATCATATGGTGGTCTGACCAGGTGGTTGGTGTGATGTTATGAATAGTAACCAGTTCAGGCTTAGCAAAAATGACATCTAGGATGTGACCAGCGATGTGTGTGGGATTGTGTACTATCTGATGTAGGTTCAATGCGAGTAGGCCAGCGGTGATAGCTTTTGGATGGGGCATATTGGGTTTGTCAAACCAAATGTTTAGATCCCCAAGAATGCATAGATTGGAGTATAGTGTAATAAGGTTTGAGGCTGTGTCAAGAAAAGCATTAGGGAAAGTGGAGTTGTTAGGTGGAGGTCTGTAAAGGAGGAGAAAGTTACAGGAGGAAGTTGGAGTAGGGTGGCATCTGGTAAGGAGGGCTTCACAACCTTGTATGGAGATGTTGTCTGTTTTACTGAGGTTTATTGCTTGTTTGAATATAATAGCTAGTCCACCTCCTCTCTTGCCTATACGGTTTTGTGTGATGGTTTGATAGCCCGGAGGAAGGGCTTCGCGCAACACTGGTGCCATGTCATCTCCCAACCAGGATTCCGTAATGAATAGTAAGTCAGGTTGTGTGTCTGTGAGCAGGTCGTAGATGTGGTGCTTGTTTTTTGAGAGTGATCGAGCATTTATGAGCTGGCAGTTTATATAAGGTGTGTTGGTGGTAGTGTTGTTTTGTTTAGTAGAAGTGTAAGTAGTGTAATGTGAGCTTGAAGCAGGAGTGTTGCTAGTTGTGATGTTTGAGGCTCACAATAGTCTTGCTTTTCAATGTAGTGTTCCTCTTCCAGCAGGTTAAGGAGGCATTTTGTTTGGTCTGTGCGTGTGGGTGGTGGACTTGGTGGCTGAGAGAGCCATGAGGACTGTAGTGTTTTTTGTAGGGTAGTGATATTATGTAACAGACAAGGGGATGCGAGGTTGCTATGAGTGGCATGTTTTTTATTTTGTTTGCGTTTGTTTAGTGTGGATGGAGTATGGGTTAGGGGTGGTGGAGGAGCATGTGGATCATGATGTAAGGCTCTAAATTGTGCAATGGAGGAGAGGCAAGTGAATGAAAGTTGCTGGGTTGGGGTGCTTGGGGTAGGTGTTTGTGAAGGTTGGGGGGGCTAGGGGTGGAGATACGATGGAAATTGTATCCTTTGTGTAGTCCAGGGGGTGGGAGTGGGTATGATGATGAGTGTAATGTAAGTTTGTGTTGCTTTGATGTGCTGATGTTTGTGGTTGGTATTGTTTTTGTGGAATAATGAGAGGGGCTATTGGTGTAGTTGTTTTTGGTGAGGGATTTGTATGTGAGTTAGTGCTGCTAAGTGGAATTTGAGTGTTAGATGGGGTGTTGATGTGTTTTGGAGGTGAATGTATGAAGTGTGTAAGAGGTGATGGGTGTGTGTCAGGGAAGTAAGTATTAGTTGAGATGACCGGAAGGGGTAATAGGTGTGGTGGAGTGAAATGTGGGGATTGTATGGTTGTGTGTAATTGGTGAGGAGAGGGGAAGAGTGTTTGTAGATGATATGTTTGAATGCAGGGTTTGGGCATTGTTATGATGACAGGTGGTCTGTGTGGAGCGAACAGTGGATAGTGTTGTTGGTTGATATCAGCAGAGAGTGTGTATCTGGGAAACTGAAACTGAGAGAAATGTATGTTGTAGTTTTGTATTGTGTGGGTGGTGGCAGGTAGTGTTAGTGGGAGGGGACAGAGTAGTGTTTGCTGTGAGAATGAGGGTGTTTGATTGTAGTAGTTGTGGGGGGAATGTGTATATGTGTTGTATGTAGGGTATTGTGTTGGGTGGGGGGCAATGCAATCTGTCTGTGGTCAGTTTGTGATGCATGGTTTGGATGCCCTTGTAGAATATGTGATTGCATGTTGAGGGATGTGTAGGGGATGAAACCATTCATGGCCATATGTGAATTGGGCAACATTTCTGGCCCTAGTCCCTAGTCCCTACCTGTCCCGAACAGGCCCAAACAGACTACTGCCCTTCTCCTCTCCGCCCTTTGCCTCAACGCCCGGGCTGAGACGCCCTGAATCCTGGCCTTTAGTAGCCCTAACAGCCAATAAGAAGCTGGTCCTAACCCTAGTCAATCCTAGAATGTTAGCAATCTATTTGTTCATTAGAATACTGTGGGGAGGCAGATGTCAGGGCATGGAGTTGGATAATTGAGGGTAGGGAGGAAGGTGCAGAGGCAACAAGTTGACAACTCTGGGCAGGTGGGAAGGGCAGTGTCAGCACAACAGCCCATGGAGGGCAGGGGAAGGGAGGCTCGGGCCACAAACCATCCATGCAGGACAGGCAAGAGAGGCCATGGCAATGTAACAGACCACTGAAGGCAGAAGGAAGAGGAAGTGGCAGTACAACCATACAAGCCAACAGACCTGATTCAGGCAGGAGAATCCAGATGTTTTTAAACCCAAAAAGGCTTTATTTTATCTGTCTCCTACCTATAATCTCCTCTTGTTCAATGTAAGTCAGTGGGGAAATCAATTCCACAGACTTAGTTTTTCATAATCTCCTGCTTACCAAGTTCAAAATGTTGGCAAGTATGTACATTGGATCACGGAGGGCAGGAGGAATGGGATAAGGACATAGACTCAGATAACAGAGAGCAGAAGGAAGATGGGCCAGGGCTCCAAACTGACCTTGCAGGGCAGGCATCAGGGGTTGCAACAGCACAATACATGACACAGGAAAAGCGGGATATCAGTGCAGTACAATGGAGCATGGAAAGCAATAAGGAGGGTCCATGGACAACAGAGAGCACACAGGGCAGATGGGAGTGGCAATGGCAGCACAGACAACGATGTAAGGCAAGTGGGAGCGTTACAACAGTAAAAGGGGGGTATGGGCATGCACAAATTACCATGGAGGGGTATTGGCTGGTCACAGACAAGAAAGGGCAGGAGAAGGGCTTCACAACAGATCATGCAGGGCAGACCGGAGGAGCAGTTGCAGCACAACAGAGCATGGGGGGCAGAAGAGAGTGGCAGCAAAATGGGTCATGGAGGACAGGAGGGGAGGTTGGGGAATGGAACTCAGTCAGAGTGGAGGTGGCAGGGACAGGCGGCAGCCATGTGACCATGCTAGGCAGATGAGGGGGGCAGTGGAAGCTTAACAGAACACTTAGAGTAGCTAGAGGGGGCAATGGCGGGTCCATGAAACATGGTGGGCAAAAAGGAGGGAGCAGGGCAAACACACAGACATCGGAGGACAGGGTGGAGACAGTACAATACCAGGCCAGGCTGTTCTTCCAAACCACGCCCCCCCCACCATCCACTTTGATGGGCATCTTTTCGTGAAAAAAAAACCTAGAAATCACTGAAATAGAATTTAAAAAAAATGGAAACTCACTGAAAAAAACAAAGGTCACAGGGACACAAAGGTCACATTTTAAACGTACAAAACCTTAGAAATTCGCCAGTTATAGTTATCTCAAGTAACTATAACTCGTGTCTTAAGGTAACTATAACTTGTGCAATCACAATGCAGTGTTTTTGGCAAAAATTTTACTGCAAATATTACATTGATATTATCAATTATTTCATCAAAGATGTCATGAGAAATAGTAATTTGCATTTAATTAGCAGTGCATGGCGAGGGTGCGAATAATGTTTTGTGTGTTTAAAAGGTGAGCCTACCTATAACGTCTCTGTAACCTTTTAACCTTTGAATATATATATGTGTGTATATATATATATATATATATATATATATATATATATATATATATATATATATATATATATATATATAAATCCATCCTCAGACACCACCAATTCAGTACATTTCTTGACCAGCCAGGAAGAAGGACTGCTGCCCTGCTATGCTGCCCTCTTGCCTGGGTGAGAAGGGCTGAACCGCAATCTCTTGAACCCAAAACCCAAAGGGACTCCAAGGGCCAGTTGGTTTGCCTCCTGATCTGAAGCTTCAGGCGCATAACAGGCATCCAACAACCCTGGGCATGAAACTAAATTCTGCCATCTGTGAGTGTACCCTGCCAAGTGGTGCCACCCGAGTCCTGGACCCTTGGAAGTGGGTTCATGTGCCAGGGTCTGTGGACCCAGTAGTACTAAAGCAACTTTTGAGCTGCATGGTGCAAACCTATCAGAATCCTATGCATCGTCGCTTATGCATTGAATGGACCCATTGCTATGACCTGGATTGCTGCCGCAGCCCCATCACAACAGCCACTTCACAGAGCATCCTCTGTGCAGGCCCTTGCATCCCCCATTGACGGCAGCCTCTTCTCCCCCACCTTACTCCACATCACAGCCTCTATGCTCTTCAGAACTGATGCATCGGCCTGAATGTGCAACGCACCCTCGATGCTGAACTTCACTTTGCAAGCCCCATCGGAAGGATCTACTATGGCGACACAGGTCCTCGCATCACACCTGAGCCGCATATCTGAATTGACTCATTGCTTTGGCTGCACAACACATCTTTGACACTGATCCTCACAGTGCTCCTCAAACCAGAATTTAAGGCACTCTGTTGATTTGGCCGAACTGGGTCCCTGCAGCCAATCCGCACTCCATTGCGGTTGGCCTGAACTTGTGAATTTGTCCCAGTCTGGTGCAACCAGATATACACAGTTGCTGCTTTGTGCTTTTTTGTGCTATTTTCACTAAAACTCTTTAATATTGCATATCCTTGGTTCTACTGATTGGAGCGTTGTCAATTTGGTCTTGTTTTATTAATTAAAGAAAGCTCTATTTTTCTAACTTGGTGTGGAATCCTTTTGTGTTTTCACTTTCCTACTGTTTGAAGTGTTGCACAAATGCCTCTAAGTTACGTCTGCCTGCTCTGTGCCAAGCTACCAGAGGGTTGAGCACAGGGTAATTTAGGGTTAGTTTGTGCATCACCCAGACAAAGAGTGTGGTTGCTGCTTGACCAAGGCTCAGACCTCAGTCAACCAACAACCCAATTTCTTACATGGTCTATTACTAAACCTTGTGCCACCAACGGGTCCGGCTATTCACTCTGGGCCTGTAAATCAACAGCAGCAAGAAAACGTATTGTTGGAAATATAGAAACTTTAATCTGATACATATACAATAAGGTAGTGCATGTAAATGAAACCTAGTGCAAAACCATTGCACACTACTTATACTGTGTATCTTTTTGTAGAGAAGGAGTGGAACTGGTTTACACCATACACCTGTAACATTATACCAGAATTCTAGACATATCCACAACCTTTAGACGTAGGCATACAAAATCATTGTGCATCATATTTGTTATAAAACAAGACAGAACTAGATAGTTGCTTGTAAGCAAACATGGTGTCCCTTTGTGTTTAGTAAACACGTCAGTCAGCCTGAAATCTTGAGGGTGACTGAGAGGTTGTGGGATCACGAAGTGCAGACACTACTCGGCTGATCCCCTCTTTATCATTAATCAATGCCGCTATGGTGTTGCTGTTCATGTACCCCATGCCCCACATTTCTTCATCAGAGATTTTGTTTATTCATGTAGCTCTCTTTTTGAGGTTTTGTCATTATGTTTAAATTTTCCTCATGGTCTTGAGGCTTGCCTCCCTCAACACATCTTAGAGTTTTGTTCTGCACTTACTCACAACTTCACGAGTCAACTCTTGCTACCTGTGGCTTTCAGTTTATAATGTGATGGCCCATCCAGCCCTCATAGAATAGAGGTGGTCATTACAACCCTGGTGGTCGGTGTTAAAGCGGCGGTAAGACTGCCAACAGGCCGGCGGAAAAAAAAATGGAATCACGACCGTGGCGGAAACCGCCAACATAGACAGCCACTTTAACACTCCGACCGCCACGGCGGTACAAACAAACAGCATGGCAGTCACTGCCAACAGACAGGCGGAGGACAATGAACCACCCACAGTATCACAAAGGCCAATCCACCACCTTTTCCGGGATGGATTCACAGTAAACAAAAACACGGCGGAAACAGGACTTCAAAGGGAAAACGCTCACCTCTACACACCCCACGAGGAATCCGGACGCCATGGAACCCGAGCTACAGATCCTGCCAGCCCTTATCTTCTTGCTCCTCTACCAGGAGCACGAACGCCGGCGGTGAAGAGCACAGGTAGTACTGCACCTATAACACAGGGGAGGGGGAGGGAAAAAACAGGGACACACACATGCAACTCCCCCACCCCCACCCTCAGCCACTACAACACACACACAAATCCAGCATGATACATTACAGTTACACCCCCCTAACCCTCTGCAAGAATGCAAAGACAGAAGGAAATGAGTGTAACCATTGTAATATATTAAAATCCAGTATGCAAAAAAATATATACATTATAAACAAATATATACACCAAGAATAGTAGTCCAGGTAGTGCTCCATTGAAGTCCGTGGAACACTGGGCCCACACGGCATGGGCGAGGCCCACACTCAATCCCCGAACATGATGGAGAGAACACTGCAGGGGCATCAGATAGCAATAAAACAGGCCCCTCAGGGGGAAGGGAAAGAAGGGGGGCACCTCACCCGGTTGAGTGCACGACGCCAAATCCACGAGGGGGCCACATGCCCACTGTTGAATCCTGGGGAGTGCAAAGACACAGTCTCTCAAGTCTCTACAGTGGGTGGGTTGCCCACTGTTCAATCCTGGGGAGTGCAAAGCCACAGTCTCCCAAGTCTTTACAGTGGGTGGGTTGCCCACTGTTCCATCCTGGGGAGTGCAAAGCCACAGTCTCTCAAGTCACTACAGTGGGTGGGTTGCCCACTGTTCCATCTTGGGGAGTGCAAAACCACAGTCTCTCAAGTGGATAACAGTCTCCACTGGTTCTGGAGGGGGCCTTGTGCCCAGAGTGCCTCATCCTGCCAAGGTCTGAGGTAGTGGATGTGAATCTCCACTGGTTCTGGAGGGGGCCTTGTGCCCAGAGTGCTTCATCTTGCCAAGGACTGAGGTAGTGGATGTATCTCTCCACTAGTTCTGGAGGGGGCCTTGTGCCGAGAGTGCTTCATCCTGCCAAGGACTGAGGTAGTGGATGTATCTCTCCACTGGTTCTGGAGGGGGCCTTGTGCCGAGAGTGCTTCATCCTGCCAAGGACTGAGGTAGTGGATGTATCTCTCCACTGGTTCTGGAGGGGGCCTTGTGCCCAGAGTGCTTCATCCTGCCAAGGACTGAGGTAGCGGATGCCTTACTCCACTGGTTCTGGAGGGGGTCTTGTGCCTAGAGTGCTTCATCCTGCCAAGGACCTAGGTAGTGGATGCCTTACTCCACTGGTTCTAGAGGGGGCCTTGTGCCCAGAGTGCTTCATCCTGCCAAGGACTGAGGTAGTGGATGCCTTACTCCACTGGTTCTGGATGGGGCCTTGTGCCCAGAGTGCTTCATCCTGCTCGTGACAGACTCAGTAGCGTCAGTGCCCTTGGTGCTCATGGGCCAGCGGTGCTTGTTGCGGCGGTGTCCTTGGCAGCGGTGTTTGTGGTGGCAGGGTCCTGTTCAGCGGTGCTTGTGGCGGCAGTGTCCTGTTCAGCGGTGCTTGAGGCGGCGGGTCCTTGGCTGTGACTCAGGTCCTGTCTGGCCCAGTGGGGCTGGTGCTGGCGGTCCCTTATGGCCCAGCGGGGCTGGTGCTGGTGGTCCCTTATGGCCCAGCGGGGCTGGTGCTGGCGGTTCTGTCCTAGGCAGCTGGGCTGGTGCTGGCGGTCCTGTCCTGGGCAGCTGGGCTGGTGTTGGCGGTGGCCTCCTGGGCAGCAGGGATGGTGCTGGCGGTGGCCTCCTGGGCAGCGGGGATGATGGCGGTGGCCTCCTGGGCAGCAGGGCTGGTGCTGGCGGTCCTGTCCTGGGCAGCTGGGCTGGTGCTGGCGGTCCTGTCCTGGGCAGCTGGGCTGGTGCTGGCGGTTACCTCTTGGGCAGCAGGGCAGTGCTGGCGGTGGCCTCCTGTGCATGAGGAGATGCGAGGGGAGAGCCGCGGTGCCTTTTCTTTACTGCCTTTGTTTTTGGGGGTGCCGGTCCCACCCGGACACCCCCCGCACCAAAAAGAGGATCCCTCGTTGGAGGGCGGCTCAGGGAGCCCACCCCTGGCCGCCCCCGCTGGCTCCCTGCACGGCCAGCACCTCCGGGTGCTGCCGCAGGAACCGGCCAGCTGACTGGGAGTCTGCCCGCTCCAGCGGGCAGACTCAGGGATGTTTGCGGCTGCTCGGGCCGTGCGGGGGGAGTGCAGCGGCACTCCCCCTTCCTCTGTGCGTCTTTGGGGCCCCGGGATGGGGTCCGGGGCCCCGATGGCCACATTCACGGGGAGCGCGACGGCGCTCCCTGACTTCTCTTCGGCTGGGGGTGCGCGACGGTGCACCCCCTCTCCTGCCTCTCCTCAGGGCCCCGAGATGGGGTCCGGGCCCCCTTTTTAGCCATCTTCATGGGGAGTGCGACGACGCTCCCCGACTTCTCTTCTGCTGAGGGGTGCGCGATGGCGCCCCCCCCATTACTCCTTTCTTCACGGGGAGCGCAACGGCACTCCCCGGCTGGTCTTCGCCACTGGGGGCCCCGGGAAGGGTTCCGGGGTCCCCTTTCCACAGAGGCAGGGGGTGCACGACGGCGCCCCCCCTTTCAACGTCCAACACGGGACCAGGCTTCACGGGGCCCCAGGATGGGCTCCGGGGCCCCTTCTTCTTCAGAGAGTGGGAGTGCGACGACACTCCCCTGTTCTCCTCTTCTTCCTGGGCAGCCTCCCAGGCCCTGGCCCACCCTGGGGGCACAGTCGCAAGCAGCTGCGGAGCTCCACACGCTTCGTAGCTGTTTTCTCAAAGGTCGCCATTCTTTGTCCTGGGATATCTCGGGCCCCCAAGGGCCGATTTTCTTCTTTCTTGTGTCGTTCCACTCCTGGTGACTAGCCCTTGCCACCAGGAGTACTCTCCTTAGGCCTCCTGGCCTGGAAGGGTCCCAGATCATCAGGGAACCAGTCCCACTGACTCCTGCTTCAATCTTTCCTCTGGGTTCCCTCTTTTCCTTCTGAGCAGCGCGCTCTCCTTGCGCTAGCCCAGTCCTTCCCCCAACTAGTCCTTTGGGGGGGCAAGGGGGCCAGCTTGCCTGGCCCTGGCATTTACCTCGCTGGCCTGGGATCCTTCAGGGTCAGAGTCCCTGCCCCAAGGGCAGTCAGGAGGTTCTTCCTTCCAGTTGTCCATGACGCCCGTCTGCAGTCCCAGTGTCCAGCAGTGAAGCACAGCCAAGAGAGAGAGCTCTCCCCTGTGCAGGACCTTTTAAGTGGGGGCGGAAGTGTCCAGCAGGTCTGCACCTCTGGCCTATCCAGATGTGCCACATCACTTCCTTGCCCCCGTCCCCTCCTTCTTGCACAGTCTTCTGGGATAGCTCAAGATGGCATCCTCCAGGAGTTAGTTGCCACATGTGCTCTGAAAGTCTCAGCCCCTCCTACCTGACATTCCTCGCAGGGCTTCTCCAGCCTGCTCCTGGCACGGAATGACAGCTGGCTGATTGATGCTAGGCCCTGCTCCAGCAACTGGACAGAGCAATAATAGGCCCTAATCCTGAGCTGAGGCAGAGAAAGATGACATCCCTGGATGACCCATAAATTGTACAACTATGCTCCTGTAACCTACTGCATCATTCTTTTCTTACAGGTTACAGTATACTTTGGTGTGACTCTGGTCTCAGTGGACCCCAGAGAACTGGAGTTGCACCCTAGGCCCTCCTTTCTCATTGACATTCAATGGAGTATCCCCCCAATGCAAATATCTTAAGCACCCTAACATTGGCATTCAACTGGGTGTCCCTACCGTGAAAAGACAGTAAGCACACTGACTCTCCCTCACATGTATACACCCCTCTCATGAGACCTACTCCAGGTCACCACCCACTCTGAATAGTTCCTCCTGCACCAGGACTACCTAAGTGCAGTTCTAGGGCTGCACACACTAGGAATCCTCCTCTCACAGCCCTCACATGGGGGCACATCCATGCGCACACATGATCACATGTAACCTGCCCGGGGCCTCCTGCCTTGCTGCGCCACAGCAGCCTTTCCTTAGCACAGCGATACCAGCGGAAAACACGTGCAGTCCATTTTACCATGTGTTTATTGAGCGGGAGTCACCTCATAGGAGGCGTCCTCACAGTAAACAGTCAAAAACCAGGTGGCCAAAAATTGAAAAATCAGGGCAGTCCTGATGGCCAGAACCGTCCTCTAACAGAAACTCACATTGGATGAGGCGTCATTCTTCAGGGGTGTGTGTGTGGCTTACGCTCCCTACATTTAACTTCCATGTCCATGTCAAAATGTTATGGGCTAATGCCAAAAGGGGATATGGGATATGGATATCATGCTGGAATTTGGCTTAATTGAATCTTCCTCATTTGGGATGGCCCAGAAACTCCTTTGTGCAAACTAATAGTCATTTCATGTCTTGGGATGTTCTTACCTAACATTAACTGACATGCTTGTTAGCAGTGTACTGGCAGTGGTTGTTGACCTGCATTTCTGTGGAGGTTATTTGTAGGGTTGTTGCATTTCAAACGCAGTGCTGATATAGGTGTGGGGAGATAGCTGTATGCGTTAAAACTATGCAGTATGTTTCTGAGTGTGCTAATCAAATGTTGGGGATTTGGACTTCTTGCATTTTAGGTTTGACTGCTTGAGTGACATTCCTTTTCGGATTATGTACTCTTAGGTCTTAATGTGATGCACTCTGTCTGTCTTTACAGAGATTGTTTGATTACTTTTAATACCATGTTTATCCCAGTATCACAACCCGTGTTCTGCTCATTGAAAGTTAACAAGGTCTTTTATGATTTGCCAAGTGTGGGCTGCAACATTCAGATGCCTTCTAATTTGGTTTCTCGGTTGTCGCGTGCAATGTAGGAATATGTTTTGAATAAGGTCTATTTTCTGTCCTGGCATATTTGTTGGCATTATTGATTTATAAATGTTCTATGCTCTTGTTTTTGTGCACACTTAGGCCCTCATTACGTCCCTGGCAGTCGGTGGTAAGTTGAGGAAAGGTACTGCCAACAAGCTGGCAGTACCTTTTCCCAAATTATGACATTGGCAGTTTGGCTCAAGCCAAACTGCCAATGTACCACTCCGACCGCCAGGGTGGTAACGGCGGCTGGGCTGGAGACTTCGGTCTCCAGCCAGGCGGCCGTCACAATCCCACCCTGTGGATTATGACCCCGCTTACGACCATGGTTTTCGTGGCAAGCGTACTGCCACGAAAACCATGGCGGTAGGCACTGTCAGTGCCAGGGAACACCTTCCCTGGCACTGATAGGGGTCTCCCTGCACCATCCCCCTCCCCAGAGTCCTCCCCCGCTATCCCCCTCCCTGTCCTGCCCCCGCACATTTACACATCCACATGTGCACAATACACGCATGCATACCGTCATCCACCCACGCATGCACACATTCATTCCCACACACCGCAACACACACCAACATACTTTGGGGCACACACGCATTCACAACACACAACATGCACGTACACTTACATTCAGTCATTCACTCACTCATTCAACGCGACTCACACCCGCATGCATGCTTACCAAACCATACACACACATCCCCCCCACACACACACAACACCCCCGCCCCTGTCAGAGAACCCGACTTACCTGCTTGCAGGGGGTCCTCCGGCTGCAGACAGGATGTGGCACTGCTGTCAGCAGCAGTGTCCACCAGCAAAACACCACCATGCCGTATCATTGCTCATGATATGGTCGGTGCTGACAGCAGCGCCACCTTACCTGCGTCCGCCGCCATGACCATCGGCGGTATTCCAACAACATTCTTGCAGAATTCTGTCGACTGTCATGATGCACGTGGCCGGCTGGTAGCCACGGCAACGGTATTGTGGCGGCCGTCGCCGTGGCAGTAGGCGGCATTTACCTCCAAAGTTGTATTGAGGACCTTAATCTTTACTATTGAGTTTTTGTTCAATTGTAGTTAGTTTTAGGGTAGATGTTATCATGTTGGTGTATTCCAGTATATGGAGCAAAGTATTTGGGCATGCAGTTTGATAATGTATCTTGTGGGATATTTTTGTGTGTTTGTCACTGATTCTCACATGCTCGGAATATGCTGGTGTTTTGTTTTTTTATGCACGTTCTCAAGTGTATTTACTGAATGAATCAGCTGTTAAACTTAAGATCATATCATAAGTAGAGTTATTGTAAATGTAGGAAAGGCTATGCCAGTGCGTCTACAATAAATATATCCTAGAATTATTGGGATGGGTTGTGTCAGAGGCAACTAAGGCAGAAGATGCCGGCATGTTCCAGGCTCCTCTCTGTGAAAATCTCTATGTTCAACATCAGATAAAACAATGAAACCCTTGAATTCAGAATACACACTTAGGGATAACCTGTCCTAACCCTGTGGTAGTTTGGTACAGAGCAGTCAGGTTTGTCTGAAGAGACATTGTGTAAAGTACTACACACACAGTAACACAGTGAAAACACAACAAAAAGTACTTCACACAGGGTTAGAACTCTTGATGATATTTTATGAGTAAAACAAAATCAAAACAACAAAACCTCAATCAGTGGAAGTCAAGATATACATTTTTTAAAATTAAACCTAAAATAGTGCTTAGAAGTGAATAGCGCTAAAAGGTTTCTTGAGGTCAAACTAGAGTAAATCTACAGTTCAGGCCAAACGCAATGGAGTGCAGGTCGTCTACAAGACCCACGCAGGGCCGCTGAGAAAGTACCTTAGTTGGAGGAAGCGTTGACATTGAGGACTTGAAGCATGGGGCAGAGGAGGAGATGTGTCACTGTCTATCGAGGAGATGTAGGCAATGTGTCGGTTCGGAGCTGCACAACATCAAGGATGAGTTGAAGATCAGGCAGTGATGGGTGTCAAGGCGATGCATCGTCATTGAACTGCTGATTTGAAGTGATGCATAAGCACCAATCCGTGCAAGGTGGGAGATGCATTGGAACCCAAAGAGGATGTGTCACATTGGGCTTGATTACAACTTTGACGGAGGATGTTAATCCGTCCCAAATGTGACGGATATACCACCCGCCGTATTACGAGTCCATTATATCCTATGGAACTCATAAAACGGTGGGCAGGATATCCGTCACATTTGGGACAGATTAACACCCTCCGCCAAAGTTGTAATCAGGCCCATAGTCTGCAATGTGGTGTCCGCAGCTCAGGCAGCAGCGGTGATGCATTGGCATCAAGAGGAAATGCACAAAGTTATTGATGCATTGATTTCATTTTTTTTGCTGCAGAGATATCCCTTCCAAGGGCCCAGGACTGGATTGCACCACTTGGAAGAGCAGGACTCACAGCAGACAGAGTCCAGGTTCTACTTTCAGGTTGCAGACAGTCTTTAGTATCCCTGAAACTGCAGGAAACAAGGGAAAAGCCAACAAGCCCTTGGAGTCTCTCTTAGTTGAGACGAGAAGGGTCCAGTCTTTCCTCAGTAGGGCAGAGATCAGCAGGGTAACTCATCAAAGCAGAGAGCAGTCCTCCTTGGAAAGCAATCCAGATGAGTGGCACTACTTAAAGCACAGCAGTCCTAACTCGTGGACGGGTCCTTGACAGGTATAGTAATATACTGATTTGCTAGGGTCAAAGATCCGGTTCTTCTTCCCCAATGTCCCTGTTGTTAGACTTTTTATCCTTGGCGTGGTCTCCCTTAACCTTTTGCCTCTGTTTCCCAGGTTGTTGATGTGTGCTAGAGGTGCCAAGGGCCTGTAAACCAAATGCTGTTAGTGGACCTGAAGCACTGGTTGTGCCACCCACATAAGAAACTCTGGAATCATGTCTCAGACCTGCCACTGCAGTGTCTGTGTGTGCAGTTTTAACTGTAAATTCGACTTGGCAAGTGTACCCACTTGCCAGGCCTAAACCTTCCCTTTTCTTACATATAAGGCACTCCTAAGGTAGGCCCTGGATAGCACCAAGGGCAGGGTGCAGTGTATGGTTAAGGTAGGACATATAGTAATGTGTTTTATATGTCCTGACAGTGAAATACTGCTAAATTCGTTTTTCACTGTTGCAAGGCCTCTCCCTCTCACAGGCTAACATGGGGGCAACCTTTAAATATGATTAAAGTGTAGGTTCCCTTTGGGAGCGGATGGACATATGGAGTTTGGGGTCTCTGATCTCACAATTTAAAAATACATCTTTTAGTAAAGTTGATTTTAAGATTGTGTGTTTGAAAATGCCAATTTTAGAAAGTGGGTGTTTCTTGCTTAAACCATTTCTGCGACTCTGCCTGTTTGTTGATTCCCTGTGTGGGTGAGTTTGACAGTTGGGCTGGTTGCATCTCTCAGTAGACAGTGACACAAAGGGAGCTCGGGTGTAGTCTGCATGTCCTGATGAGCTATCTGTGCTAGGAGGGAGGGGAGGAGTGGTCACTTACACCTGAAAGGGCTGTGCCTGCCCTCACACAATGCAGTCTCCAACCCCCTGGTGAGTGTCTGGGGCTTGGCCTGGGCAAGGCAGAATTTCACAATCAAGAGAGATTTTACTCTGAAGTAGGCGTACTTCAACTGAGAAAATGGGTATAAGAAGGGCACCCAAAACCACAGACTTTAGAACACTTCTGGAAACCAAGAGGAACCTCTGCCTGGAGAAGAGCTGAAGTGCTGAGGAAGAAGAGCTGCCCTGCCTGTGACTGTGCTTTGTGGAGCTATCCTGCAGATGCTGCTTCTGTCAGAGTAAGAGGGCAAAAGACTGGACTTTGTGTTGCTTTCCTTCTTGTGAAGATCTCCAAGGACTTGATTTAGAGCTTGCCTCCTGTTGTTTGAAGTCTCAGAGATAGCAAAGACTTCCCTCTGCCAGCACCTGGAGTCTCTGGAGAGACTCCTACTCTGCCAAGTGGTGCCCATCCAGTTCCTGGGACCCTGAAAGTAAAAGCTGGCAGCCTAAGAGGAAGAAATCTACACACAGATCGCCGTGTGGGGAAAAGATCCCCACGACTACGATCTGCGGCTAAAAAATAGACGCGTCACCGGCTTTGCAGCTGAAAATCGGCGCTCGTCTGCAATGCGACCCAAAGATAGACGCCAGGGGCTGGAGAAACGATGCACAGTATCACTGACGGAGGCTGATGAGATCTCAACCCATGCTGAATGGTTTTCGGATCACTGTGTGCTGGATTTCTGACGCAAACACCGCTGGCTGTGTAAAAACAATGCAGGGCCTGCCCGGACCCAAGAGTGCTGACTGGATTGAAGCATCGCTCTCCTGTGGAGCGAAGAAACGAAGTGCCCCGACCCGATGAAAGGAGAAACCACACAAGGTCTCGCTCATGAGTGAAATCAATGCATCACAAGCGCTTTTTGATGCACACTCGCACAAGCGGGGTTATTTTTGATGCGCACAAGGTACATTTTCACGCTAACAGTGTTAGTGTGTGTTTAAAATTCTTTTTGTTTTTTAATTGATAGCTTTACTTGTGTATGGTGGATTTTTGTCATTTTGGTCTTGTTTTGTTTAGATAAATATTTCCTATTGTTCTAAACCTGTGTTGTGTAATTTCGTAGTGTTTTCATTGAATTACTGTGGGTGTTGGTACAGATACTTTACACTGAGCACTCTGAAGTTAAGCCTGCCTGCTCGTGCCAAGCTACCAAGGGGTTAAGAGGGAGTTAGCTGAGGGTAATTCTCTCTTACCCTGACTAGAGTGAGGGTCCTTGCTTGGACAGGGGGTAACCTGACTGCCAACAAAAGACCCCATTTCTAACACCTGTGAAGTGGTGGTAATTTCAAAGAAGTGTCTTTGAAGTGCACAGAGGCCCTTTCTTCCTAGCCCTGGCTCCAGACTATCAGTAGGAGGTAATCAGTCCTTTTTGTGGGTACAGGCACTCACTATTCATTTGTAAGTGTCAGCTCCCCCTTCTCCTTTCCTGCCCAGAAAGAGCCATCAGAATGCAGATGAGTACTTAGACACACCTAACCTTCCTGTGTTTGTGGCCATATAGAGGGAATGCACAAAGTGTAGCTGCCACCCACCCCAGTCATGTATTGGAGACAGGCTGCAGGTACACAGAGCTGTGACAGCAAGGAAATGCCCACTTTCTGAAAGTGGCATTTCTAAGCCCAGACAAGTGAAGGGAATATAAGGAGAGGGTTCCTTTCTAAGGTTTTGGTGGGAAAAGCCCTGACTGTGATTTCATCGAGGGACAGAGCTGAGGTTCCTAGAGGGGATGTGACAAGTGACCTCTGGATGTCACTCTGCCAGAGGGTAAGAATACAAGGCAACTCTAGCATCATAGGATTGACCAGAGATGCCTGGCTTTTAGACCCTTCCACTTCCATTTAGAAACTCTTGCACAAGAGAGCAAGAGAGAGTTTTTTGTTAGATTTTTACACTGGGACTGTAATGGTGGCAGCAGCCATTGACGACTGAAGGATAAGCCTGCGGATGCCCTAATGAACCAGAATCTCTGCCTATAGTTGGCCCCAGGACCAGTGGGCCTCTTTCCAGGACAAGGGAAGCTGGCCCCCTTAAGCCCCCAAGGCCAATTTGGGTGGAAGAACTAGATTTACATGTCCAAACAAGAGGAGAAGGGTACCAGAGGAAAAGAAACATGAGAAGGAAGGGAGTCATTGGAACAATCTCCCTGCAAAGGGTGCCACCTTACAGGCCAGAATGCCTGTGGAAAAGGCTCCAGGTGGCTTGGGCTCATGGCCAGGAGCCCAATGAGCCCAAGGATTTTAAAATTAGCCCACTGGGGCCAGAGCTCCGCTCACTTACTTAAAGGATTTGACCTTTGACACCACGGCATGGATAGACATGCATGAGCTCCAAAACAAACTCAAATTACCCCTGGGGTGGGTTAGGGCCCGAGGATTGAAGCAAGATTCTGTAATTGTGAGTAAGCCTGAGAGGGGGGCATCCATGAAGCCCCCCACCTAAAAATTCCTGAGGCCTCCACCCCTGGTTGTTGTATTCGACTTGGGCCAGGCACCCCATCTCCAGCCCGCAACAAGAAAATGGAGGGGGTGCACCATTGCCCCCATCAGAATAAGAAAGGGTCACAGGACCCCATCAATCAATCAATCAATCAATCACTGCATTTGTAAAGCGCGCTACATACCCGCAAGGGTCTCAAGGCGCTGGGGAGGGGGGGTGCTACTGGTCAAAGAGCCAGGTCTTGAGGAGTCTTCTGAAGGCCAGCAGGTCCTGGGTCTGTCGTAGGATGGTGGGGAGAGTGTTCCAGGTCTTGGCGGCGAGGTAGGAGAAGGATCTGCCACCGGCAGTGGTTTTTCGGATGCGGGGGACTGTGGGGAGGACGAGGTTGGCTGAGCGGAGGCTTCGGGTGGGGGTGTGGAAGCTGAGTCGGTTGTTGAGGTAGGTGGGTCCGGTGTTGTGCAGTGCTTTGTGTGCGTGGATCAGGAGCTTGAAGGTGATCCTTTTGTTGATGGGGAGCCAGTGCAGGCCTCTCAGGTGGAGTGTGATGTGGCTGCGGCGGGGGACATCGAGGATGAGTCGGGCCGAGGCGTTCTGGATGCGTTGGAGTCGTCTCAGGAGCTTGTTTGTAGTTCCTGAGTAGAGGGCGTTCCCGTAGTCGAGTCTGTTGGTGATGAGGGCCTGGGTAACGGTTTTTCTCGTGTCGAGGGGGATCCATTTGAAGATCCTGCGGAGCATACGGAGGGTGTTGAAGCAGGATGCGGAGACGGCGTTGACTTGCCTGGTCATGGAGAGAGTGGAGTCGAGGATGATCCCCAGGTTGCGTGCGTGGTCCGTGGGTTCCGGGGCTGTGCCTAGTGACGTGGGCCACCAAGAGTCGTCCCAGGCTGATGGGGTGGGTCCGAGAATGAGGACCTCCGTCTTGTCTGAGTTCAGCTTCAGTCTGCTGTCCTTCATCCAGTCGGCTATGGCCTTCATTCCTCGGTGGAGGTTAGCTTTGGCGGTGTCGGGATCTTCGGTGAGGGATATGATCAGCTGGGTGTCGTCGGCGTAGAAGATGATGTTGAGGTTGTGTTGTCGTGCGACGTGGGCGAGGGGGGCAATGTAGATATTGAACAGTGTCGGGCTGAAGGAGGATCCCTGTGGGACGCCGCAGATGATCTCAGTGGTTTTGGAGCGGAAGGGTGTGAGGCGGACGCTCTGGGTTCTGCCGGAGAGGAAGGATGTGGTCCAGGCCAGGGCCTTCTCTTGGATACCGGCGTCATGGAGGCGTGCTGATAGGGTGCGGTGGCAGACCGTGTCAAAGGCTACTGATAGGTCCAGGAGGATGAGGGCGGCTGTTTCTCCTTTGTCCATCAGGGTCCGGATGTCGTCAGTGGCGGCAATGAGGGTGGTCTCGGTGCTGTGGTTACTGCGAAAACCAGATTGGGACGGGTCCAGGATGTTGTTGACTTCGAGGTAGCGGGTCAGCTGTTTGTTGACAATCTTCTCGGTCGCTTTTGCCGGGAAAGAGAGCAGGGAGATGGGACGGAAGTTCTTGAGGTCCTTGGGGTCCGCCTTGGGCTTCTTCAGAAGGGCGTTGATCTCGGCATGCTTCCAGCTTTCTGGGAAGGTTGCTGTCTCGAAGGAACAGTTGATTGTTTTCCGGAGGTGGGGCGCGATGGCTGCGCTGGCTTTGTTGAAGACGCGGTGAGGGCAGGGGTCCGATGGGGATCCGGAGTGGATGGAGTTCATGGTTTTGATGGTGTCTTCGTCGCTGACGCTGGACCAGACGGTCAGGCGACTGGTGCGAGTGGTAGTCGCAGGGGTGGTGGACTCGGTGGTGGGTGAGGGGGGGTCGGGGTTGAAGCTGTCGTGGATGTTGGTGATCTTGCAGTGGAAGAAGGTGGCCAGGGAGTCGCACAGGTCTTGAGATAGCGGGATGTCGTTGGTGATGGAGCTGGGGTTGGAGAGTTCTTTCACGATGCTGAAGAGCTCTTTGGTGTTGTGTGCGTTGTTGTCTAGGCGGTCCTTGAAGGCGGTCTTCTTGGCGGTCCTGATGAGTTGGTGATGTCTGCGGGTGGCGCTCTTGAGGGCTGTGTGGTTGTCTGGTGTTCGGTCGTGGAGCCATTTCTTCTCCAGCTTCCGACAGGTGTGCTTGGAGATCCGGAGTTCCTCGGTGAACCAGGCGGCTTTCTTGTTGGTGTGGTTGGTTGTAAAGGTCTTGAGAGGGGCGAGGGTGTTGGCGCAGTCGTTGATCCAGTGTGTGAGGTTGGTCGCGGCAGTGTCTGGGTCGGTGGGGTGTCTCAGGGCGAGGGCGGTAGTCAGTTGGTCCCCGGTGACCTTGCCCCAGCAGCGGCGTGGTAGCTATTGGGTGCGGTGGGTTTTCTGAAGGTGAAGTATACCCATAACTGGGTCCCCTATGCAGAAGAACCAAAGGGGAGCACCATTATGCCCCCTCTGTGGTGGGCTAACTCCCTGCCTTTGTGCCTGTGTCTGGGGGGGCAGGGTGGCCACCACAATCCATAGATCATGCCTGCATGAAGCAGGCGGGGGATTGAGGAGGCTGGTCCTGTACTGGCAAGGACAGCTGCTCGCATGGCCCCTACAAAGTAGAAGATGAGGATGTCCAGATGGGACTGTGCAACCCCTTACCAAAAAAAAACAGAAAAACAAACTAAGGAAAAAGTGTGTGTGGTGTGAGCGCCGTGCACCAGTAAACAAAGGAATGCTGTCAAAGCTGCTAATATAGTTCCACACTCCCGGCTGGGAGTGCCCCTTAATGCCCTGCAAGGCTCTCAAAAGGAAGTATTTGCTGCTTACAGGTGCTGTAAAATGGGCAGGGGCACCACCAAAGATGTTGGGGGGATGGGACTGCAAAGGCAGCAGCAGGCCTCCCTAGATTAAGGCCCTCATCATGACTTTGGCAGTCTTCCATAAAGATCGGCAAAGCCACGGGTGCCAGGATACCGCTAGTGCTGGGGGTCTCATGCTTGCCATATTATGGGTACTTCTGGATTTCTGCCACACTTTGGGTGGAAATCCAACAGTAGTCGTGCTGGCAGGCGGAGGCGCTCTGGCAGTTCCACCACCAGCCCCGCCCTGCAGGTAGGACACCACCCGCCACAATATGTGCCATAATATGGCCTGGCAGTGTCCTGCTGGCGGGGCCCTGCCGGCGGTGGAAACACCCCATCTCGTTCCCTGACGGAAGACCTTCTACCCGGATTAGGGAAGGTGATCATCCGACTGGGGGGTAGGGGAAAGGGTGTGTGTTGTGTGTGCATGTATGAGAGTGGGGTGTCTGTGTGTGCATGAATCTGTGTGTGTGGTTTTATGCATGTTTATATGTTGAACTGAGTGCGTGTCTGCATGTCAGTGTGTATGCGTGTGAGTATCCATGTTTGGATGGGTGTGAGTATGCCTGCATTAACGCGTGTATGAATTGCGTTGTGAATGCCTGTATGAATGGAGTTGTAAACACGTGTGTGAGTGTTGTTGTGAATGCGTCTATGAATGTTGTTGTGAGGGCATGTATGGATGTTGTTGTGAATGAGTGTATGGATGTTGTTGTGAATGCGTGCATGGATGCGTGTGAGTGGATGCGAGTATGTAAATGTAGGTGAATGGCTGTATGCGTGGTGTGTGTGGGTGGCTGTGTGCATGTATGCGGAGGTGGGGGCATGTGGCTGAAGGGAGAGGGGGTTCTAGTGCTTGCTGGGGCGGGGGGTGGTGGAGCCATCTACCGGTGACAGGGAATTAATTACGGTATGGTTTTTGTGGTGGTGCTACAGCCGCGGAAACCATGTCGGAAGGGCGGCTCCCAATACCACCGGTGGTCTTCTGTGTACCACTGAGTCAGTGATGATCATCTCCGGCCCAGCGGTTCCGACCTCCATGGTGGCATGAGTAGATATGTGGCAGGTTGGCCATCTTAAAATGTAACCCAAAGTCTCCCAGATTCCATGAAATCTGACTTGGGAAGACTTCTCGTTTGTTTCCAAGCATTTCCCAAGGCTGAGCTTTGATCTTTAGCTGGAAACGCAACACCCTTTAGGGGCTGGTTTTGTGGATGCATTTTATGTAGCCTGGAAGAGAATAAATAAGACAGACACATGCTATGCTCATTTTAAATGTTTTATTTATAATATTATTGACAGTTTTGATCGATGTTGAAATGCTTTATTGACTTTAATAACTGCATTTAAACTGGTTATTTGTTACAGTGAAATTATATGATTTTTAATATGTGGATTACATTTATTTTTCTATAGTGAAGGCTTGTCTTATATGTTGTGATGCTGACCCTTTGACAAAGCCAAAAGACTTGCTTTATTTAAAGGACACCCTCTTACTTTGTGATGTTCTATGTGGTGTAGGTGAGGGCAATTACTAATTACTAGGAGTTTCAGAGTGTCAAAAAAGTAATCATAATCTGTCTGATATATATATTTGTATATCAATACCAAGTATTTAGTACTGATAGTGAAATTAAATGTACTTTTTTCTAAAGAAAAAGCACTGATTAGACACTCCTTTATTGAGTGTTGTTACTACATGCCAGCAAATGGTTATTACTTGCCAACACCACCTCCCTGAATAAGCCTTGAACTTCTCTGCTTTGCTACTCTGACTTTCTTGCCAGTGTCCAGCTGTCACCTAACTCCAGATGTCTCCCTTGCTGTGAGATATAGATTGCACCCATAGGGTGTGCAAAGGGCTCTCAATGTGGGGAAGGGGACTCCTCCCTTGTCAGGATGGCTTAGGGGGCTGACCCCTGCCCCTTCCTGAGCTTCAAAGGTAGCCTACCTTGTCATTAGCAGATGATGCTCACACCGAGGTCTGCCTCCTGTTTGTCTATTTAGACAGGCTGACATCAGCGGGAGTAGAGGAACTGATGACAACTGGTTTATAGGATGGTCAAACATGTCCCTCAGCCCACTGGACTGGCACCAGGAATAAAACTGGACCCCATAGACAAATCCCTACAAACACTCCTGGACATGTAAATCCTGTGGCCTGAAGAAGCTGAAGGAAGTTTGGACCTGCTTACCTTGAACCCAGTCTTCTAAAAGTGACTCCAATGGTCAGTTGCCTTACCTACTGCTTGACCTACATGGACACAAGAAGCTTCCAGAGGCCTCTATCTCTCTCTTTCTGCCCAGCTGCCCAGTTACAATTGAACTTGCACTGGACTCTGCTGCAGGCCTCTGCTGGAGGATGTCCTAACCCCAGGTAGTGCCCTCTTGGTCCTGGACTTTTGGCTGGTGCTAGAGTATACTCCCCCTGTTCCTAAACTGCAAGAAGTGGAACTTAGAAACGTTTTGCCAAGTTCTTGCGATCAATGTTTAGTTGTTGTTCATCCTCAAATTGCTGGTTTGCCCTGCTTAAGGAGATCCAAATTCCAGAGAAACTTGTAAGTCCAACCCTAAAAAGCTCAACACAGAGGGGAAGCCAATAGATGTCAAGGATCTGAAAGAGGAAAGGATGAGGAGACATAAACATATTTCTCCTTGTTATACCTTACCTGGGAAGGCAAAGCATTTTAACACATTCTCATGTTTGTTAGTAAATCTGGGAATATGCCAAAAACCATGGGTGGATGTGTGGAAACACCCATGCTCCACCCCTTGAATGTCTTCCTAGCATAGAGTAATAAAAGACATCAACCTCTGCTGTCTTCCGGTACTTCAGATTCACAGAGGTGGCTCTGCGTTGTATATTAAATCTGACCTGTGTCACCTTGTGTGATGCAATAGTAACGCAAGCCCTTGGTTTGGTCTTTTTATCTGACTGGGGCTCCATCACAGTCAGCCTTAACTTTTGACTTTGACCCATTCTAGCACAACCAGAAAACTGTGGTTGGTGCTTTGAGATTTTAGGTGCTATTTTTAATTTAAACTTAAAATTCATAACTCTGGTTCTGCTTATTTGTTTTTTGTCATTTTGGTGTCATTATAGTTATTACATTTTTCTCTCTTTTTTCTAAATTGGTTTTGAACTTTTCTTGGATACCTTCAATGGGTGCAGGCTGTAGGCTGCAGCCGGAGTGGGTTTGCTATTGTCAGAAGCAGGTCACATTGGGGCCACTGAAGGGATTTGATACTGCTCAGAAGAACCTGCAGCAAAAGCAGGCCCGATGGTAATGCACCATTGGTGGATCAGCGAGTCAGATTGGTCCTGGCTTTCTGTCAGTTGTCCAGTCAAAGTCCTTGAAAAGCTTTCTAGATCCCAAGTTTTAAGGCTAGGCAAGAGGAATACACTCTGAGACCAGTCACAGGTTCCAGAACCTTAGAGTCAGACCTTGGGGGCCAGGACTCACTCCAACAGAAGCTACAAGCACGGTCTAGCACAGGTTCACTTGGAACTAGTCAACAGGGCTTTTCAGGAAAGTCAGCTTTTTGCCGCTTTTGGGTCCCTGTTGTTTAACAGGAGATTAATAACTGACCCTTTGAGTCCTCTGGGGTGAATGAGGTCAAAATCAAACTTTTTCCCCATTCTTCTTCTGTCTTCGACTGGACATGACTGAATAACACCTTTTTGCCGCTGCTGCCACTGGACCACAGAGAAAACACAAACTCCCCATTCACTGGACTGACAGGTAGGTAACCCACATTGGCTGTGTAAGTTGTGTGGTCATCGCATATGGGCACAGGACCACTGCAGTAATATACATGTCACGGTAATTTTTGGAATTACTGTGATATGCATATGTAAGGAACACACTTGCGTGGGACATGGATGGGGACACACTGGTACATGACACATCTCGCACACATGCACAGCTGTCATTGTGATTTCAGTATTCATTGCCAAATGAACGCTGGCACTGCATTGAAGTTACATTCACATCTGTCTGCTATGTCCATGTGTTCACACTGCAAGGAGTCCTGTACCTGTGATGTTGTCCTACCCCTTCTGTAGGTGAGTCAGTACGTCTATCGGTGTGTGCAATGTCATTGGTTGGTTGAAAAGAAGGGTAGCTGGAGTGGGTGATACGGTTGTGTCTGTATGTGTGCCACTTGCATGTGGGTATGATGTTGTTGTGCTTGTTGTGTTGTTATGTGTAACATTCAAGTGAGTGTTGTTGTTGTGTGGTTGTTGTTGTCATGATGTGTGTAGTTGTGCTTGTGTATTAGTGTGTTTGTGTACATGAGTGTGTAGTTGTATTGATTGTTGTTGTTGTGTCTTGTGTGAGTGCAGTGTCAACAATGTGTATGTGTTGTGTCATGGATGCATTGCAATGTGTGTTTCCTGCATGTTCATATTGTGTTGTGGTAGAATGGCAATGAATATAAGTGTGTATGCAGTGTGTTGTATAGCATGTAGTGCAGGGGGACACATATGGCTATGGTACAGTGTGTGTGTATATGAGACTAACCTCTATTCCATGGCCAGTGCCATTGTACAATGTCCATTGGGTCCAGCGACTGTCTCCCTCCATCAGCAATCTGCCACCGTTACACCACCTGCAGAACTGTAACATCTAAATAGGGTTGTCTGGAACCTGCCAGCCTGATGTCTAGGAATAGCATTGCGTTGTGGTGGTCTTCAGCTCAGCAGCAATATATCTAAATATGGTTCAAGGAACACCATCGACTTGACTGTCTTTTCTGGTCTGACTTTGCCATGGATTGATGGTAACACTGCCAAAATCTAAATCAGGTCCTACGTTTGTGAGCAATGACCAAATGGTACATTTGTAAGAGGGACTGAACTCCTCCACCCGCATCAGAGCGGACTTGGCCTTTTCTGCAGGGTCAGCCCCATTTTTGCCTTCTCCCCTTCTATTTTTGCTGAATTCAATTTATGTTGCTCACTCCCTAAAACATTGTACAGTTTTCTTACGCCTGGCAAATTTCATATACATTTAAGTCCCTAGCAAGGTGGTATACCAAGTAGCCAGTACCTGTAATTTAAATGCTTTTACTGGGCCTCCAGCACCAATTGTCTCCCACTTAAGTAGCTGCTTAAAATATATCCTAGGTCTGCCAATGCAGTTTTAAACTGCAAATTAAACTTGGCAAGATAGTCCTCTTGCCAAACCTTAAACTCCCTTGCATATAAGTCACCCCTGAGGTAGACTCTCAGCAGCCTATTTCTGGATGGGCAATCACTGACAGGATGGGGGGCAGAGCTGGGCACATCCATGCTGGCAACAGAATAGGCTGTGCTCTGCCTTCACACAAAGGACTTGTCAGATCTGCATTGGTCATGCAGTCAGCATGGATCAAGGGCAGGGAAAACAGGAATCTTCAAGTACTTCAAAGGGTATTTTCTAGAAACTTCTGCTTCAAAGGTAGCACCAGGCACCATCTTCAGTTCACTTTCTGGACCTGTAGATGGACACTCAGATACCCACTTGCTGCTGTGGCCTGTTGTGTAATTCAGAAGACTCGTTTGCTGCACCAGGAAGGGCTACTTTGCTGCCTGAAACCTGCCTTGAACCCTCAGAGGCCTTCCCTGCTGTTGAACTCTGTTTGATCTCTGTTCTACTTCTGAGCTGATGACTACAAGAGTCACTCCAAGGGCAAGTTTCCTAATGTCCTGATCAGAGCCTCAGGACATAAAAGGCTCCAACCATCTTGCACCTGGAACCTGCCTGAGTGAGTCTTAAACCCCAACCCCCGCAAATGGTGCCCCTTCAGTCCTGGACCCATGGTGGTGGTGCTAAAGATACCCAGTTACCAAAATTCCAAACTTGAAACTTGTTTGCAACTTAAAACAATGACTGTGTTTTTTACTTATACCTATGGCACTGTGTTGAGAAAATTAAACGGAAGTGTTAACTATGTTTGTATGAATTCCATAAATCTCATCATTTACATTTTCTTCCTTTTGCAAGTGCCACTTTTAAAAACACCAAGCATCTTGCTGCAAGTGGCCTGTAGACATGGGTCCATATTTAGTACAGAAAAATACATTTGTTTAAATGGGAGGAATTGTAAGGAAGGAAGCATGCTTCATGAAACATTAAGATATAATTGGCTTTATTGAAAGTGCAGAAATACATTAAGACTTAGGGCCTGATTATGACCTTTAGCGGAGGGGTTACTCCGTCCCAAATGTGACATATATATCCTCCACCGTTTTACAGGTTCCATAGGATACAATGGAACATGAAATATGGCGGACAAGATAACCGTCACATTTGGGACAGAGTAATCCCCTCTGCCAAACTTGTAATGAGGCCCTTAATCTTTCATAGAAAAGGAAATTGTTCACTTTATATATTTCTCCCATTTGAAAAAAATGACTATTTGTCAGGTATAGATATAGCACAGTGCCTACTGGCCAATGGAAGTAAAAGGCCTGCTGCTTGTAATGTGACACTTGGAAATGGGCAAAAAAAATTTTGTGTTGTACTTTTTTTTATTATTTTCATAATCCAAAGCAATATACAAAAAGCAAACCACAGGCCTTCAAGACGTGTGTACCGTATACAACTGAAAGTCTGACGTCATTATACGTAAGGATAACAAGCAAATTAGGAGAATATCTACGTCCATGGCATACAATTATTGTTAACATAGCAAAGAGAAAATAATCATAGTACAGTAGTACAAGAATACACTAATACATTATCCTACTAAAATAAAACAATAAAGCAAGAACACAATAACTCTATGGTGTAACTCTAGTACAGTATCGTAATTCCAGAATAATGACATAACAACGGTCTAACATTCTCTCTTTGCTCTGCCCCTAACCCCAATAAAGGACAGGGATAAACCTGCCCCCTCTAAGCATCCCTTCACTAGGTAAGCAAGAGGGACGGGCAGTGTTAGAAAGGTATAGGAAGATGACGAATTATGAAGAAAAGATAACACTGGGAAGCCTCCAGCCAGGAGGTATGAGCTGAGGATAAAGAACGACATCTCAGGTATGTTGTAAAAAAGGATAGTAACCTGCCCTTGGAATGGGGAGAGAGAAGCCTGAAAGGGGACCTGCATGAGAAAGGAGGGGACACAGAAGTGTAAAAACTCCCCAGTGAGAGTAATGTGGGCAAAAAGAATGGCTATCCCTGGATGCTAGAAGAAACTAATATGAAAAGGTCATAAGCGAGGGGGGGGGGTTATCTGAAGGAGGAGGAATACACAAACCAGACTAGCAAAGAGAGAAGGGTATCACTATGGTTATGCAATAAAAAAGAAAGCAATAAAGGTACGGGAAAGAAAAACGTGCCAAGAGAAGGAATGGGGGAAGATAGAACGGGAGAGAGAGTGTGAATAAGAAGAAAGAAGAAAAGAGGCAGAGACAAAAGTGAAAATGTGTATGAGAAAGAAATTAATAATGATAAGAGTAATGGTAGTGGCAGGGATAGTGGTAGTGACCGAGAGGGGGGCGAACTACACAAATGGGGAAAGGGGGCCTAACAGAGGAAAAAAAGTATGAGAAACGACGAGGACATGAAAAAGAGGAGATGATGAAAATGAAAATAGAGAGGATAACATAGGGGATAAATTTTTTAAAAAAAAGGAAGAGGAGAAGGGGAGGTAAAATGATACAAATAGAGGATCAGTACAGCCTTGATAGAGTGCGTGCTTGCATTCAACGGAGGCCATTACAGAACAGAAATGGGGGGGGAGCGAATTGACGAATAATGGCAAATGGATCAGAGAAGTGGAGTCCCTTCCGGGCGATTTTATTGCAACCTCTCATAGGAAGAACTCAGCTCACTGACCCCGAGAGAAAAGGTGACCACGTTTGTAAAAACACGTCTGCTCTATCGCGTAAGTCATATACAAGACGTTAGTGGGAGGCTGCCTTGTACATTGCAGTGATCCATTCCTAATGGGAAGGGGCGGCTGCCGCACGCCACTGCCTGAGCATACATAGTTTTGCTGTGACAAGTGCGGTGTGCAATAAACGGCATTGTGGTCGGGAAATTTCATAGAGCCCTCCAGTGTCATGCAGCAGAAAAAGGGAATGGGTGAGGAGAGACAGCAAGGGTAACACTTCTCTAAAGGTGTTCTCCACCGATCACAAAAAAGGCTGAATGGCCGGGCAATTGTGTAAAATATGGGGCAAATCACAACCAGAGTGCGGGCATCTCCAGCAAGAGGCGTGAGACAGTAATCCTACAGTACACAGTTTCTGGGGGATCCAGTACCAATCATGTAATGTTTTAAAAAGACAGAATTTCAAGCTGGCCTCTCGATGCACCACAGTCTCTGGCCTCGATTAAATCTGCCCAATCCTATAGGTCTTAGTCGATCTGTAAGCGCACCTGCCACTTATTCTTGAGGGAATTTAGGAGGAGGAGTGAGAAGAGTTGTCGGTTTAACAATGCCTGCAGCCCAGATACAGCCCCCTTCAATTGACCCTAGGTTTCCAGGTATTGGAGTACCAGGGAGTGTATAAGTCGCCGGGGGGGGGGGGTTCCCCAGATGTCTCACTAGACAATTTCTGAGCTGGAGGAAACGGCATGAATAATGTTCAGGGAGATCAAATTGTACCCTGAGCTCTGAGAACGACTTACATTTGGCCCCTGATATGAGCTGATCCACTCGGGTGAGACCGCTCAAGCACCACTCTCTCCAAAAAATAGTCTTCCCCCCAATTTGAAAACTTTTATTGCCCCATATTGGGGCTCTATCGTGTATATGGGGATCGGTGTGCTTGCCGCCATGTTTTTCGCATAGCTCCAATCATAGGATTGGTGGTTCGCTGATATACTGGACCTGCATCATAGAGCACCTGGAGGCCTGACGAGGTGGCCTTAAGTGTCCGTTCTACTTCCACCAACAGTGGCATCTCCCTTACTCCCGGGAGTAAAAAGATCATTTGTGAGAGATGCAATGCAGAGGCGTAGTGTTCGAATGAATAAAGACTCCGACCTCCAAACTCACGCCGGGTTAGCAGGGCGGATCTAGGTAGTCGTGGATGTATGGACCCCCAGACTAAAGCTCGGATGCAACGGTCTATCTCACGGAGGAGAGAGGAGGGTATTTGCAAGGGCAGCATGCCCAAGACATATAAAAGTCTTGGTAAGATCACCATTTGTACCGCCTGCACTCGGTCCCACATAGAGAGGCCTAAATGGTTCCACTTCTCAAAATCCAGTTTGATATTGCTAAGCAATGGGTCCAAATTGTCCGTCACCATTTTATCTAAACCTTTGTTAATGTCAATGCCCAGCTAACGAAGACGTGATTGTTTCCATTTTACCGGGAGTCCCTGGACTGAAGTGCTCACTGTTACAGGAGATAATGGTAGTGCTTCACTCTCATCACAGTTAATTCGATAGCCCGAAAGATATTCAAATTCCGTTAGGATCTCTCTAAGGGCAAGGAGGGAATTGGGCAGGTCGGTGAGAGTAAATAAAATATCATCCGCATTTAAGTAAATGACGGAACTGCCACCTGGGACCGAAATTCCAGATTTAAGGTTGGAGCTGCGAATAGCCGCTGCTAAGGGTTCCACGGCCAATAGAAACAATAATGGGGATGGGGGCAGCCCTGTTGTGTCCCTCTGCAGATCGAGAAGGTGTCCAATAGGAACCCTCCACAGTTTACCTGGGCCGTCGGGGAGTCATATAGTAAGCGCACTCTGTTGATAAAACTAGTCCCTAGGCCAAAACATTTTAGTATTTCAAAGAGGTACCGCCACTCTATTCAGTCAAACGCCTTCTCGGCATCCAGTGAGATAGCAAGGGCTTCCCCTTGTGAGTCTCGTGTCATCCAGATAGCATGAAAGAGTGCGCGGAGGTGATTTCTTGATGAGCGGCCCAGCACGAAGCCCACTTGTGTATGGTGTACCAGTGAAGGAATGACCTTCTTGAGGCGAGATGCCAATATCCCTGCCAATATCTTTACATCCCCATTGAGGAGCGATATGAGGCAGTAGCTTCCACACAGAAGAGGGTCCTTACCTGGCTTGGGTAAGACTGTAATGGAGGCTTTGTTGGAGAGAGGGTGTAAGGAACCTGTCTGGTCAGCCCCCCGGAATGCCTCATATAAGGCACCTACAGTGACAGCTCCCGTCCATTTATAAAATTCGGACGTGAACCCATCCTCCCCAGGTGCCTTATGAAATATCGCCTGTTGGATCTCCTCCTTGCTGATGTCACCCTCTAGGAGCGCTCTGCCTTCAGCCGAGAGGCAGGGTATGTTTGCTCTCCCAAGGAAGGCGTCCAAGCGATCAGTATCCTCTATTGTTTCTGGGGCGTATAGGGCTTGGTAAAAGCGGCCAAACTCATCCGCGATTGCCTGAGGGTGTGTAATAAACATGTCGGCATGATTACGTTTTGCTGGTATGCCCAGAGCTGCCTCCCTTTGACGAAGTTGGGCGGCCAATAGGCGACCTGCCTTCTCTCCGTGTTCATAGTGGCGATCTTTCATCTGTTGTAAGGCATATTCTGCCCGCGAGATATACAGGGAGTTGAGCTCCATTTTGGCTCGTTCTAGGCGATGACGACTGGACAAGGTGGGTGTTCAGGTGTACTCCCGGGTGGCCTGGACAATACAGCCTTCTAGTTTGCTCTGTTGATCCCTCCTTTGAGCATTGGAGATGGCTGCATCTCTCATGAGCTGTCCTCTAATCATTGACTTCGCCGCTGCCCAGAGAAGGAAACCGAGCCCTTATTATTCTGAAGGTATGTGGCCACGTGTGATTTAAGTTGTTCTTTTCCCTTTGGGGTTCGGTATCTGGGATTTGAAAGATACCAAGGCTTACGTCTGGGTGAGACCAACACTAGCTCCAGGGCTATTAAAACCGGGGAATGATCAGATAGTGCAGGCAGAAGAATTTCAGATATTCGGTGACCGGTGATTAATCAAAAAATAGTCTAGCTGAGATCGAGCCCCGTGGGCTAAGGAAACAAAAGTGTGTTCTCGGTCGGAGGGGTGGGAGAAGCACCAATAGTCCAGCAGACCATGGTCCGATAGGAAGTCACGTAGGAGGGCCTGGTCTGCGTTATTGACTGCATCAAGACCACTTGAGCGATCCAGGATGGCATCCTGCACAATGTTCCAATCTCCACCTAGTTTATATTGGAAGGCGCCAATCGGCGTTAATAGACAATTGGGAGAGAGGAAAAAGGAACGTTTGAGACCGTGGGAGCATATATGAAACCGATACAGATTGTAGAAGAGCCCATGGTGAGCTTGGCGAGGATGTAGCACCCTTCTGGGTCGCACCATGTCTTAAGAAGCCGGAACTGTAGGGATCGACGAATAAGTATCGCCACTCTGCATGTCCGCCCTGTGTACAAATAGTGTTCCGCTGAAAAGCACCCTGCCCACCCAGTCTCTACGGAGTTTTTCTGATTCTGA
Organism: Pleurodeles waltl; assembly: GCF_031143425.1. Taxonomy (NCBI): domain Eukaryota; kingdom Metazoa; phylum Chordata; class Amphibia; order Caudata; family Salamandridae; genus Pleurodeles; species Pleurodeles waltl. The sequence goes on from NC_090436.1 coordinate 267,014,447, forward strand.
TGGGGTGCGGTGTGTTTCTTGTAGTAGGGCAATGTCATTTTTTTTTTTAGCAAAGATAAGATAGGACCTTCTGATGCTTGATATAGTGGGTCATACCGTGTACGTTCCAAGACATAACCATGAGCGGGGACGTTGACCCCATTATTGGGCATAATGGAATCCTAGTCAAAGGGGAGCAAGGGGTGTTCGATGGCAGAGGGAATGAAAAGAGGTGCTAGGAGTATTAAAGCTCCGAGCAGGGGTGAGCTGGGAAAAGACAAATAGAGAAGCGGGGAAGGTGTGAATAAAGCCCTCGGTCACAAGAGAAAAGAAAGTCAAGCAGACAAAGGAACAAGACAGGGAGATGGGGAAAACGCAGGGGGAGCAGGGAAAGAAAGAGATAGAGAGGGATAAGAACTCCCCAGATGAACGAAAAAGAACAAACAATTGAATAAGCTCAGAAGGGAGAAAAGGGGTGTGAAGAGCGAAGAAAGAGGAAAAAAAAGTAAATGAGTATAGAAAAAGGGGAGTAGAATGAAAACAGCAGTGAGCGAGGAGTATCTCACTACCGGAAATCCTATTAAGCTGCGGGTGGACGCTAATGGGGGGTGAGGGGGTACTGATAGTTCACTTACAATCTGATAGGTCCGCTAAGGAGCCTAGTTGTTAGGCAATGTTGAGTGGCAAGGGGCAGGGGGCAAAAAGCTATTAGTATGAAAGGTGGAGTTTGGGAAGGCGGACATAACTGATCATGAGATATGAATTATTAATCAGGAGATAGGTAATAGAAAATATTGAGTATGACGGGAGGTGCTGCGAAGAGATGTGGCAGAGGGGATTGTAATCTGACCGGCCACCCAGGAAGGTAATCGTGAGGTGGTACCCTGCTGCACACAAAGAAAGGGTGAGGGCTGTGCAGCCTCAATCTCAGTCCGGGGCCAACAGCACCAAGGGAGTCTGCTTCGAGGGTTGCCAAATGTATGATTGCTGTTGTCGGGGCCTATGAGCAGGGGAGTAGCCGTGTAACACTGTCTAGGGGACATCTAGGGAGAGCATGATGGCCCCCGGGAAGCACAAAGTGAGAGCCAAAATCCTGCTACGCATGTGCACTGTACATCCCTCTAGTTTGACAAGTGTGAATAAGTAATTTATAGGGGAGGGCCAGACTTTCCCTTAGCCCGGGTATGGAGAATGCTGAGGGGACATGGGGGGAAACTCATCTCGTGGGGAGGAGGAGACATCCTGTGGCTACAGTTCTACAGGGAGATAGAATAGAAACCTCACAAGGGAGAGTGCAGGAGAGAAGGAACCAATAGCCTCTGGCAGAAGGGTCATAACCCACAACCAAAGGTCAGTCATATGATTTGCATAGGATAATCAATGCCATACCTAATACGATAACATTACATTTTAAATAAATGCCTCTCATAGCAACTGTATCAAAGAAAAAATGCGATATTACTTTAACAGGACGTTTGCCTCCACTGTTGCTTCCACATTTACGACTGTGATTCTAACCCCAAGGCAGCAAAGTGTTGGTAATAAAGCAGGAGAAAATCGCCTCAAACATATCACTGACAGGAAGACTTAACATCAGCCTGAATTCCTCCCAAACCCCCTCCCACCAGAAAGGAAGGCATCAATAATGTTGAATTTGACACTTAGCTGTCCGAAGGGGAGAACCTGGTGCCGGGTTCAGATCAAGAAGTCCTCCAGGCACCCTGAGGGCTGGTGTCATGGATGCTCGTCGATTGTTGGTTTCAAGGGAGAACGGGACTTGTCTCTGCCCTGGTCCTGAGTGTGGTCAATCACTGCTTGAAGAACATGGTCATGACTGTCCTGAGATTTAGGTGATCATTCGTATATTCTGCCTCTTTTTTGCAAGGTTGGGCGATGAGGTTGAGACAACGGGGATAGAGCAACGAAGGGATCCCCAGTAGGGAGGGAGTCAAAATCCAGATGCGCGGAGGCAGTGTCCATGGGGTGTGGGGCAAGACTGTTAAGGAAGGAGCTGAGGTCATCGGGTTCGGTGAAGTCTCTGGATTTGCCGTTATATGTAATCCACATGCGAGCTGGTTCAAAAAGGCCATATTTAATATCCAGGTTCCTAAGTTGCAGACGGAGAGCCAAAAATGCCTTCTGCTTTTCATTTGTTAGTCTGGAGAAATCCGCTGCCACCCTTATCTCGTGACCCTCCAGGGAGAACGGGCCTTGTGATTTGGCTGCTGAAATGATCTGGCAGGCCTGCTCATGGCGCAAAAAACATGGCGGGCCTTGTCGGAGGCTGCTTTGTGTAAAGGGCCAATCCTACGGGATCTTTGGAACTCCAATGGTGGTGAGAACTCCAAATCTGTGAGTTTGGACAGGAGAGTTTTGAGAAAAGTTTTGATATCAGATACCGAAAAAGCGTACGTTGTCTCTGCGACTCCTATCTTCCAAATGGGTGACCTTTGCCTGAAGGGACTGCAACTCTGCCTCCTGGTCAGGCAGCGCCGCCACCTGGCCCTCCACAGTTGTGAGACGTAGGTCCAAGTCATTTGCTGCCTCCCAGAAGCCAGCAATATCAGCCTGAATGGAGGAAGTGGCCACAGTTAGGTCTGTTATTTTTTAATCTATCGCCTCCAGGCGGCAGCCCACCGCTGCAATCTCTTGTAATATACGGTCTGTCGCCTCCAACGTAGGGGGTCAGCTAATGAGGGCGCGGGGCATGGAGGGGCCGTCTGCACTGCCATGGTTTTTGGTTGTGCAATGGCCTCGGTGAACAGCAGCTGACTGGAGTGTTTACCTGAAGACTTCCCGTTTAGCATTTCCCCAAGGTAGCGAAGACCCTAGAAATGAAGTACCTGGTAGTAACGCATGTGTTGGACCCCGTTCCTGCTTCTCGAAGTCCGTAGAGTAGACAGTCAGGCTACAGAGACTGCAGCCATTGTAGAGGGTCAATCCAGCAGATTGGGTCTGGAGGAGGGTTTTCACATGGGATGAGTGGGCCGAATAACTGTGCGTACACAAGGTGGCGTTCTCTCCTTCTCATATAGATGATCTGGGTGGCAATAAACCCCATCTCCGGGACTGCTGAAAACAGATCATACTAGATCTAGGTCCACCTCAGACGGCCCAACTGATGTGGGAGTGGAGGAATAGGAGGTAGAAGGACGATGGCCATAGTGAGGAGTCCAGGGTGGGCAGACTAATTGTGACCTCAGTCCTAATGCCGTTGTAAACAGGTAAGTGGCCCCTCCTTCCGTAATGCTCCACTGAGATAATCAGCCACGTTGCCCTAACGAGGTTCTCCCTGTCAGGTCTTCTGGGGATTATTCCAGTTTCTGCCAAGAAGACTCTAGATTGAACAGTGCTGCCCTCTCCTGCATACGTGCCAGAGGTGTTCCTAGTAAGCCTCAAAATGTACACTCAGAGCTGGGGTTCCAGGGCCGGTGTTCTATTGGAGAGGCCCTTCATTCCTCACAGGATTAAGGGCCTTTGTGTTGCAGGGCTCCATTTTGGCTCCACTATCGAGCCGCGGTACTCAGCTGGATAAGTTATTTATATGCTGCAAGTGGGGAGGGGGGAGCACGCCCGCCTCACTTCTTCCTTCTGTGCTCTATTAGGAGAGCGAGTCGCAGGACTTTGGCCGATTTGCTCGCCGGTGGTGAGGCGCTCTCGGCCTCCGTTGCTGCCGCGCACGCCCCCAGTCCTTTTCCTCACTCGAGGGCGCGGCTCGGCGCACCTCGTTAGGCCTCACCGGGTCAGGTTGAAACGCCAATTACGGCCGTTCTGAGTTGCGGGTCCTCGCGGTTCCTGAACCTGATGCGGCCCGAAGGTCTATAAAGTTGCGGGGGAGGCTCGATGCGGAGAATGGCGCCCCCTCCGAGGACCCGATTCAGCCCGGGGTGCAGAGCTCCTCTGTCAGGCGGCCATTCAATCTGGCGGCCAGACCACGCCCCTGAAATGGGAAAATTTTAAATGAAGAGTTAATCATAAAGGTAACTTTTCACTTCAATTTTCTGTATTTAAAAGCATTGAGTTGACAAGGAAATGTATTTAAAAGTTAAATACTTAAGTGCTTCAGTTCTTCACCTCGGTGTCCCTGCCTGGCCCATAACTCTGACTGAGCATTGCTGATTATCAGGCCCTGTTATCTGCAGCCTGATGATCATAATGTAAAGTAAACACAGCATTCCCTTAACTTTACAAGAAACATATGGCCCTATGTTTATTTAAAAATGAACTCAAGGCTGCATGCTATGCTGAATGTGTCTGAGAGCTACTGGTAGCTCGTGATCGACTAGTTGGAGACATCTGTGTAGTCTGTCTATGGGTCACAGAACTGCGTATAGCTGACAGTTAGACTTTGTGTAGTCCTCCTAGACAGCCACACACAATAGAGAGCTTAGATGTGCCTGGATGGGCCATAACTGGCAGGATGGCAGGGGTCAAAGCCCAGCGCTACTTGTGCTTGAATACACTGTATCCTGTCTCCTCACAAAAGGCTGCATATTCCCTGCAGATAGTCTGGAGCCAGGACCAGGAAAGCAGGATGCCTTGGAACCTTAAAGGGAGACCTCTGGAAGCTTCTTCCCCACTTTGAAGGCACAACTAGGTATAAATACGTTACCTCAGACACCAACTCTTCAGTACACATCTGGACCTATGGATACTCTACCAGGAAAAAGGACTGCTGTGCTGCTGAATGACTGTCACTCTGCTGAAATGCTGCCCTGCTGAACTACTGCCTTTCTGGACTGCTGCCTTGCTGTGCTCACCTGCTACCCTCTTGCCTGGCTGAGGGGTGCTATACCTTCATCTCTTGAACTCAGAACCCCAGAGTGACTCCAAGAGTTAGTTGGCAGGCCTCCTTATCTGAAGCCTGAGGGACAGAACAAGCTTCCAACAACTTTGCAGCTGCAACTTGTCTCTGCCGTCTGTGAGTCTCTGCTGCCAGTAGTGCCATCCCAGCCTTGTACCTCTAGAAGTGGGTCTAAGGTGCTCTGCCAGCCTCTGTGGATCCAGCAGACCCAACGCATTTCCTCTGCTGAGCGGTGCAACCCCAAGAAGAACTGACGCATAACTGCTACTTTTGGATCAGAACCACCGCAAAGACCTCAGCGCAGACCCTCTCATCTCTCATCAAAAGGGCAGCCTTGATGATGATGCAAGGCTCCACATCACAGCCTGGAAGCTCTGCAAAACCAACACCGCACCCTGACTGCACAACGCATCCCTGACACCGGACTTTTCATTGCAAGCACTTGTTGTTGGAATCCTCAACAATGAAGCAGCACCACACACTGCACCCTTGTCACATCTCGGAGCTTCAGCTATGCGACGCATCTTCAACACTGATACTTGCAATGTGCACAAACTATAATTTAGGGTATTCTGTTCAGCGAGCCTAACTGAGTCCCTGTAGCTAGCCCGCACTCCATCACAGTCAGCCCAAACTTGTGACTTTGTCCTGGTCTGGCACTATCAGATATCTAGGGTTGTGGCTTTACACCTTTTGGGCTATTTTTACTAAAATCTTTAACAATAATCATTATCATTTGGTCTTTTTTAATTCATTAACAATTAATCTGTTTATCTAAATCTAATTCTTCTGTAGGTTAGCTTGAAACTTCACCATGAGGAGAATTGTGGTTGCTGCTTTAGGAGGCTTTATCCTCCCTCAACCAGTAACCTAATTTCCTACGCATCCTAACTAAATTCCGGTCCTTATTCGCATTCGCTTTGCATGCAAAAGCAAAATATGGCTCAGCTACAAAATTACTTGGAGGAAGAATGCCAACAAGCCTTGGCAGCTGAAAAACACGCGGTGGATGGGGCAACTGTCTTGCATTGGGGAGGCAAGGTCATACCTTCACCAAAGTTGGACAGTGGGATGTGAGGACCATCGGGACCACTTCAGTCCACCACCTGTGATGCAGGATTCATGCAGCTCTTCAGGAGAGGAGATACACGCAGCCAGTTGTCATTGTAGTTGGTGCCTGCTGAAGCAGGGGAGTGACTCCTTCAACCCAAGGGAGATTCCTTCGCTCTTCTGGTGCAGGCTGAAGGCGGGCTGTCCTCAGAGGATGTACGACTGGGAAATAGTTGCTGGCAGGATTCAGAGATACAATGCTGCAGAAGGTGTCTTGCTTCTTTGGTGCAGCTTGTAGAGTTCCTGCCAGGTCCACATGCAGTTGCTTCTGTGAGAAGTCGAAGTGGAGGATGCGGAGGATTCCTGCTTGATATTTCAATCCGAATCTGAAGAACCACCCAAAGGAGAGACCCTAAATAGCCCTGAAAGGGGGATTAGTCATCTAATCAGGTAAGCACCTATCAGGGGAGGGCTCTGACCTCACCTGCTGGCTCTTGCCACTCAGATGCTCCCAGAGTTCCCTGCCAACTTGGAATCCAAGATGGTAAAACCCAGTGACCCTCTGGAGGAGCTCTGAGCACCACCCCTGGGGTGGTGATGGACAAGGGAGTGGTCACTCCCCTTTCCTTTGCCCAGTTTCGCACCAGAGCAGGGACTGGGGGTCCCTGAACCAGTGTAGAATGGTTTATGCAAGGAGGACACCAAATGTGCCCTTCAAAGCATTTCCTGTGGCTTGGGGAGGCTATCCCTCCCAAGCCAGTAACACCTACTTCCAAAGGGAGAGGGTGTAACACTCCTCTCCCAAAGTAAATCCTTTGGTCTGCCTTCCTGGGCTCGAGCTTTTCAAGCAACAGGAGGTCAGAAACCTGCCTTTGAGGTGGCAACAGCTGGGGCTGCCTTGAAAACATCATAAGGCTGAAATTTACAATAATGGGGGTTTTCTAAGGAGCCCCTAGAGTGTATGAAATCATACAACTAATGCTTCAAAAGCCTTGGAGTATGAATCCAACATGTTTGATACCAAACATGCCTATGTTCGGAGTTACCATTGTGTAGCTGAACATAGGTAGTGACCTATGTTTAGAACACGTGTAAAAAGGCAACCCTGCACTCACAAAGTCTGGGAAAATGGTCCTGGAGATCGTTGGGGCACTTCTGTTAGTGCAGGGGTGCCCTCACACACAGGTACTTTGCACCCTGCCCTCAGGGCTTGAGGGCCTGCTACGGGGGTGACTTATAAGTGACCTGGTGCAGTGTAAATGGCAGTGAAAGGGTGCTTGCACCTTTTCACGCAGGCTGCAATGACAGTCCTGAAGAAGCCGTTGCATGGGCCCCCTATGGGTGGCAAAACATATGCTGCAGACCATAGGGATCCCCTGGAACCCCAATGCCCTGGGTACGAAGGTGCCATATACTAGGGGCTTATAAGGGGGCACCAGTATGCCAATTCTGGGTGAAATATTGTGTTAACAGTAAGTGACAACCACTTTTAGGGGAGAGAGAGCATAATCACTGGGGTCCTGGTTAGCAGGATCCCAGTGAAGACAGTCAAACACACTGACATCAGGCAGAAAATGGGGGCAACCATGCCAAGAAAGAGGGTACTTTCCTACACAATCTCCCCCCCCCCCAAATGAGGGACAATAAGGCTAACCTTGCCCAGATGAATCTTCATTGTCTAAGTGGAAACATCTGCATTGGAGTGGTTACTCCAAGGTCAATGTTCCACTGTAAAGTCCATACCCTGTAGAGAAATGGACCCCTCAACAATTTTGGGTTCTATCCTTTCATTTGCTCAAGCCATTAGAGAGATTTGTGGTCTGTCTGAACAATGAAGTGAGTACCAAAGAGGTATGGTCTCACTTTCTTCAAGGCTCAGACCACAGCAACGGCCTCCCACTCTATAGCTGACCAATGCTCTTCTCTGGGGATTGCCTGAAGGTTCTTCGACATGTACTCAGCCATTCTGGATCTTAGGCCATGCACTTAATCCACTATATCTTATTTAGGGGGCTTCAGGGATTGCTCCCAAACCTCCTTGAGAAGTGCTAGTGGACCCCTAATAGGGTGACCAAAGAGGAGTTCAAAGGGGCTGTAGCCCACTCCTTTTTGGGGTACCTCTCCGTAGGCAAAGAGGAGGCGTGGTAACAGGAAATCCCATCTCCTCCTGAGTTTTTCAGAGAGGCCCATTATCATGAGTTTGAGTGTTTCATTAAAACGCTCAACCAACCCATGTGTCTGGGGATGATAAGGTGTAGAGGATTTACATGTTACACCACATTCTTTCCACATTGCTTTTAGGTAGGCAGAATTGAAGTTGCTACCCCTGTCTTATACAACCTCTTTTGGAAAATCCACCCTGGAAAAGATTCCAAGTAGGGCTTTGGCCACTGCAGGTGCTGTGGTGGTCCAAAGAGGTATGGCTTCTGGATCCCTGCTGGAATGGTCCACCACCACTCGAATAAAGCTGTGGGAGGGTCAAAGGGGCCAACAATATCAACTCCTACCCTTTCAAAGGGTACACCAACCACTGGCAGTGGGATTAAGGGGGCCTTTGGGGTGCCACCTGCCTTGCCACTGGCTTGACAAGTAACACAGGAGCAACCAAACTCCTTGGTATCTTCTGACATGTGAGGCCAATGAAAGTGAGAGATCAGTCTGTGCCAGGTCTAGCCTTGCCCCAGATGTCCGGCAAGGGGAATATCATGTGCCAAGGTTAACAAAACATTTCTGTATTGCAGATTGATGACCAATCTCCTGGTGGCACTAGGTGTGGGTTGCCTTGCTTCTGAATAAAAGAGATTGCTCTCCCAGTACACCCTGTGGGTGCAATTAATATCCTCTGCTTCTTCTTTGACAGCTTGCTTTCTCAAACCTTCAAGTTTGGGACAAGTCTGTTGAGCCACACTTAACTCCTCCCTGGCAGGCCCCCCTGCACCTCAGAGTTCAGCTGTGTCAGCTTGAAGTGCTTCAGGTGTAGGTTCTGTCCAGAGAGTTGACTCCTCCTCCTCACAGGGGGAATCAGTAGTGGAGGGAGGGATAGTGAATAATGTCTTATCGTTTCTATCCCTGCTTTTTGGAGCTCTTGGTCCATAATGTCAGGATCCAGTTTTCCCTCTTCTCTTTGCTTCTTGGCCTTAGCCCTGGTCAAAGCAAAGATATGCCCACAAATGCTCACCATGGCTGCATGGGCATCCAACTCCACTTCGGCCCAAGCTGAAGTCTCCAAGTCATTCCCTCTACAGGTAGGTCTGTGGACACTATGACATTTTTAGGACCAGTAAACCCACCCACCCCAGTTTAGAACAACTGCCATGGGATGGCTTACAGTGTTGTTATGGCGCCAGTCACTTGGTACTGATGACCAAGTAGTTGTTGCTCAGGGACCACAAGTATTTCAGTCACCATTGTGACACCAACACCTGTGTCTCTGTAGGCCTCAACTTGAACACCATTTATTAGGGGTTGTTGCTTGTACTTGTCCATATTAAAGTGCCAGGAACTTCTCCTTTGGTCAGAAGATGTGCCACGGCATGCTGGAGAATGCAGAGTTGTTTCCACACAGAAAGACTGCAAACAAGCCTTGCTAGCTGCAAGAGTCACGGTTGAAGGTTTTGGGTGCTGCCAGGGCCCAGAAAGGACCAGGAGGTCGCCCCTTCGAGGAGGAGACAGAGGGGGCACTCAGCAACAGAGAGAGCCCATGCAGAAGCAGGCAGCACCCTCAGAAGCACCTGAACAGGTGTTCAGAAGATCTGAGCACGCCGGTCATCTCAGCACAACAAAAGAGGGCCCCACGAAGTTGGAGGCCAACTCAGTGAGTTGGGCAATGCAGGACAGAGTGCTAGGGACTTGGGTTGTGCTGTGCATGAAGGAAGTCTTGCAAAAGTACACAGAAGCCCTAGCTGCTGCAGTTCACGCAGTACACAGGATTACTGTCTGGCGTGGGGAGGCAAGGACTTACCTCCACCAAATTTGGACACAAGGGCCACTGGACTGTCAGGGACACTTGGGTCCAGCTCCTGTGTTCCAGGGACCATGTTCATCAAGATGAGAGGGGACCCAGAGGACCGGTGATGCAGAAATTTGGTGCCTGCGTTGGCAGGGGGAAGATTCCATTGACCCATGGAAGATTTCTTCTTGGCTTCCAGTGCAGGGTGAAGGCAGATAGCCCTGAGAGCATGCACCACCAGGAAACAGTTGAGAAAGCCAGCAGGATGAGGCGCTACAATGTTGCTGGTGGTCTTCTTGCTACTTTGTTGCGGTTTTGCAGGTTTCCTGGAGCAGTCAGCAGTCGATCCTTGGCAGAAGTCGAAGACAGAAGGGCAGAGGAACTCTGGTGAGCTCTTGCATTCGTTATCTGGTGAGAAACCCACAGGACAGGACAGACCCTAAATAGCCCTCAGAGGAGGATTGGCTACCTCACCAGGTAAGAGCCTATCAGGAGGGGCCTCTGACATCACCTGCTGGCACTGGCCACTCAGAGGTCTCCATTGTGCCCTCACACCTCTGCATTCAAGATGGCAGAGGTCTGGGACACACTGGAGGAGCTCTGAGCACCACCCCTGGGGTGGTGATGGACAGGGGAGTGGTCACTCCCCTTTCCTTTGTCCAGTTTCGGGCCAGAGTTCGAGCTGGGGTCTCCCTGAACTGGTGTAGACTGGCTTATGCAAGAAGGGCACCATTTGTGCCCTTCAAAGCATTTCCAGAGGCTGGGGGAGGCTACTCCTCCACAGCCCTTAACACCTATTTCCAAAGGTAGAGGGTGTAACACCCTCTCTCAGAGGAAATCATTTGTTCTGCCTTACTTGGACTGGGCTGGCCAGACCCCAGGAGGGCAGAAACCTGTCTGAGGGTTGGCAGTAGCTGTAGACAAAACCCCAGAGAGCTAGTTTGGCAGTACCCGGGGTCCATGCTGGAGCGTCGGGACAGTGCATAATTTCTTACCCTTTCTAACCCTGCTTTGTGGAAGTTCTTGGTCCATAATTTCAGGATCCAAATTTCGTTGTTCTCTTTGCTTCTTGGCCTGAGCCCTGGGTAAAACAAAGATATGCCCAAGAATGCTCAGCATGGCTGCATGGGCCTCCAGCTCCACTTCAGCCCAAACTGAAGTCTCCACGTCATTCCCTAGTAGACACTCTACAGGTAGGTCTGTGAACATTATGACTTTTTTAGGACCAGTAACCCCCCCCCAGTTGAGACCAACAACTGCCATGGGATGGCTTACAGTGTTGTTATGGCGTCCGTAACTTGGTACTGATGTCCAAGTAGTTGTTGCTCAGGGACCACCAGTTTTTCAGTCACCATTGTGACACCGACACCTGTGTCTCTGTAGGCCTCAACTTGAACACCATTTATTAGGGGTTGTTGCTTGTACTTGTCCATATTAAAGGGACAAGCAACAAGGGTGGCAAGGTCAATGCCACCAATAGAGACTTAAACAGCCTCAGTTGTTTCCTTAACTATACCAATACCCACTATATTTGCCAGAGTGAGCCCTGCCCCACTCTTGGACTGACTATTCATAGTATTAGTTTTCCCACCACCACTGCTATTGCTAGGGGCACTAGTTGTAGCAGTGGGGGTAGTGGTGGTGGGAGGTTTGGTGGTTTTCTTAGGGCAAGAGCTGCCTCCTGCCCTAGCCTTTGTTTCTACAAATATACCACCAAGGACTTTTATTGTGATGGTTGTGAGAAGAGGATTTAGGCCCACCCTCAGAAGAGTTTTGTGAGCCTGATGAAGACTCTTTTTTTTCATCTTTGTCCCCACCTTTGTCATGTGACTTACCATCCTTCTTCTTGCCCTTGTCACCCTCTGTATGAGCCTTTCTGCTTACTCTTGTTCTGAACCATTTGTCTGCCTTCTTTCCCAATGCTTGAGGAGAGGTCAGATCTGAGTCTACCAAGTATTGGTGCAAGAAGTCAGACACATAGGGGGTGATTCTGACCCCGGCGGTTCCTTACCGCCGGGGCCAGGGTCGGCGGGAGCACCGCCAACAGGCTGGCGGTGCCCCGCAGGGCATTCTGACCGCGGCGGTTCTGCCGCGGTCAGAAGTGGAAAACCGGCGGTCTCCCGCCGGTTTTCCGCTGCCCTGGGAATCCCCCATGGCGGCGCAGCTTGCTGCGCCGCCATGGGGGATTCTGACAGCCCATACCGCCATCCTGTTCCTGGCGGTTCTCCCGCCAGGAACAGGATGGCGGTATGGGTTGTCGTGGGGCCCCTGAGGGCCCCTGCAGTGCCCATGCCAATGGCATGGGCACTGCAGGGGCCCCCGTAAGAGGGCCCCACATTGTATTTCAGTGTCTGCATTGCAGACACTGAAATACGCGACGGGTGCCACTGCACCCGTCGCACATTCCCACTCCGCCGGCTCAATTCTGAGCCGGCGTCCTCGTGGGAAGGCTCTTTTGCACTGGGCTGGCGGGCGGCCTTTTGGTGGCCGCCCGCCAGCCCAGTGCAAAAGCCAGAATCACCGCAGCGGTCTTATGACCGCGGAGCGGTGTTCTGGAGGGGGGAACTCTGGCGGGCGGCCTCCGCCGCCCATCAGGGTTAGAATGACCCCCATAGTTATCCAAAATATGCTCTCTCAGTAACACATTATATAAGCCCTCATAGTCAGACACTTTGCTGCCATTTAACCAGCCATCTAAAGCTTTGAGTCCTCTCTGACTCTATAAACCCTGAAACTATTGCTGCTGCTACCATGAGGTGCTAACCCCAACTCCTGCCTTTCCCTCTCCACTGCCAAGGCCTCCCTATCTGGGGCTAGCTGTTGCTGCTGCAGCCTCAGCCTGGCCTCGGCCTCGTCCAGTCTCAGCTTTTTGAGCTCTCTATATAGTCATCCCCTGGAGTTGTGCAGTGTGACCCCCTCAGACACTGAGGTGACATGGGAATGGGCAGAGGTGGATCTTTCCCTTGTCTTTGTGACCCTTCCTACCAGTCCTCTGGGTGTAAAGGGAGCCCTACCTGAGTGACTTCCCCTCCCACTACCAGCTACACTAATTGATCTACTAGGTACAAGATCCATGGAAGACCCTCCCCTGAACCTGGAAGATTATCTTCTATCTCAAGGGGGTTGGAATCTCCCTCCTCCTCCTGGCTACCAGCCTGTTCTTGGTCATACTGGAGAAGGAGGCTTAAAAGGAAGTTTGTATTTGGATTCTTCCCATGTCTAGCTTCAACTCTGAACACAGCCCCTTCAATTCCTTGAAGATCATGCCCTCATAGGGACAGTCCATGACCTTAGAGCTAGGTCCAGCTGCAGACATGTTGTGTGGTTTAGGGTATACCTAACCTACCTAACCTCTAGTCTCTCAGAAAACAAGGTAAGAGACTATGGCCCTCATTATGACATTGGGGGTAAAAACCGAATACTGCCCTGATGACTGCTGCCAACATACCGCTGCGAAGGCAGACATCCATCCGCCGCGTTGTGACATATGCATCCAAAACCAACTGAAATCAACCACAACCACAAATCCGCCAGACCCACTGAACGTGATAAACTATTGGTACTACCACCCATTACGTTACGCCACCAACACTACGCCTTCCAAATAATGACCCACCAATTACCATAGCAGACATTCAATGACGGTAAACCATTGGTGGTGAACACCACTGTGGCGGATAAGGCTACCCAAAGACAAAACAAGACAACATTGGCCAGAACAAAAACCCCACAGCTGTCACAAATACACACACCACACATACCCACCAACAGCACTATAAAACAGACACCCACATCACCCACAATCCTTTGCCAACATGACAAGACCGCAATAGCTAGCCACGCATATCACAGAAACAACTTCACACGCACACCACAACCACCCATTCACCTGTCATGCACCACACACCCCACCACATTACTCTACACCCTCTGCACAACACACACACCACACAACACCCATGTCCCCACAAAGGCACCCCCGTTTCACTGATGAGGAGTTGCGGGTCATGGTTGTGGAAATAGTCAGGGGAGAACCACAGCTGTTTGGAGCACAGATTCAGCAGATCTCCATTGCTAGGAAGATGGAGCTATGGTGGAGGATCGTGGACTGGGTGAACGCCGTGGGGCATCATTCACGAACAAGTGAGGACATCAGAAAGAGGTGGAACAAAACAACCTATGGGGGAAGGTACGTTCCATAGCAACAAGGCACCAGCCCGTATCGAGAGCACTGCCGGTGGACCCCCACCGCCTCCCCTACAGCTGACAGCATGGGAGGAGCAAGTCTTGGCAATCCTGCATCCTGGGGGACTCACTGGAGTTGCCGTAGGACTGGACACTGGTGAATGAATTTTACCACCTATCAGTCCCAATGCCTGCATGCTACCACCAACTCTCACCCTGAAACACATCACTCTGCTCCATGCAGCACAGTACACCAACACAATTAACTAACCCAAATGCCAAGCCCTGCATGCCATACCCACTGCATGCACATCCCTGCAAGCGCTGTATGTACACCCACCACCAAGGCATGCACAGCATGGAGAACTAACAATCCCACAATACATCACCGTACACAAACAAAGGTGGCAGGGTTACAGCAATGACATAGGGGAAGCTAGGGATGCAGAATATGTCACAGACATGTAGCATATTACGCCACTCACATCTCCACATGTGCCCCAGCCACCACCAGAGGCGAGGAGGTGCCACGGCTACCCAGTCCCCCACAAGAAGATGCCCCCAGTGATGACAGCAACTCTGGAGTTCTGGATCTGGATGAACTCCCTGGCCCATCAGGGGCCACTGGTCATTTGGATACCCGAGCCCACACCAGTCCACCACAGAGGCTCTCCCATCAGTATCCAATACCACAGCAGCCACCCAACATCCTCAGACCTCTGTCCCCCGGACAAGTCAATCAGCAGTTTGCCCACCTCTACAGGGACCCCAGCCCACACCTCACAGGCAAGACAATGAGGGTCCTGGGGTCAGTAGCAGTGGGCACACCGTTCAGGGGACACAGGCACAGGGGGCCAGGGACACTGGGAGGACAGCTGTGTGCTAGGGGGAGGACAGGCCCAGGGAACCAACTGTCCAGGAGGCACTCAACAATGTCCTGGGGGCTTACCAACAATCCCAGGACAAGATGGGTCAGGTGATAGATATCATGCAGGAGAACCAGAGGCTGCAGGAGGAACATCACCAGGAGATCAGGAAAGAATTGCAGGCCCGTCAACACCACCATGGTCTCCATAGAAGGGGTGCTGGGTGATATGGCCAACATCATGAAGGAGTACTCATCACACCAGCGGGCCCCTTCCACTATCAAGTCAACTGATCAGCCCACCACATCTACTGCAGCTAGTGGACAGGACGCCCTGCGACCGGACCCACAGGCCACCAGAACCCCTCCCCCTGCAGAAGGTGAACCACCACGCAAACGTTCCCGGCGACCCAGACAGACACCAGAGACACTTGCCAAGACAAAGACCACGGCCAGGAAATAAGACCCTCCTGCATGTCCCCATTGTGTTCCACTGTGTCACTTTGTCCACTTTGAACTGCCATTGCTACCTATGCCCCCTTGGACACTGGACCTGTGCTACAAACAGACTGGTCTAATACCCTGGACTTTTCCCAACCATCACCCCACTCTATTGCACTTCCCAATTTGGACACAACTTGTGTAATAGTGCTTTATCCACAGGTAATGCACATTGTAACAAACTGTAATGAACTGCATGATCCTGTGTAAATGTCCAGTAACATGATGACCCATCCAAAAAATGTGTCTCAGCAGTATGTACATATCACAGCAGTACACTGTTATAACAACACCAACATCTGCAATAAGGGAAGATATAGGTGACAGGTGGGATGCAAAGGGAATGTCCGGCACCACACTGCAGTCACACAGTACAACATTAAAATGTAGTCTCGCTTAGTTCAACAGTCCTACCTGAGTGTGATTGGAAGTACTGCTGGATCAAATGTGACCTTTTGTCTACATCCCCCTCCTCTTCCTCCTCACTGTCCTCAGTGTCCACTGCTGCCACAGCTGCATTGTAGCCCCTTCCTCCTGAAGATAGGGTACATGCCGTCTGAGGGCTAATTTGTGCAACATGCAGCACACAGCAATGATTCTGCAGACCTTCTCAGAGGAGTAACATAGGGATCCACCTATCAGATGGAGGCACCTGAACCGAGCCTCCAGGACACCAAAGATCCTTTTGACAATCCTCCTGGTATGCCCATGGGCATCATTGTACCTATTTTCAGCCCCTGTTCTTGGCTTTCTAACAGGGGTCATGAGTCAGGACAGGTTTGGGTAGCCAGAATCACCTGCAAGAAGTTAGGGACACACAATAGGCTTGCACATTGGCAGGCGGGATTACTCCTGAAGGCATACATTGACATACATTGGGTGGGGACTCAGGCTCACCTATAAGCCCCACTCTGTGCCTCTGTAGTTGTGCCATCAGCTGTGGTACACTGCTATTCCTCAGGACAAAGGCATCATGCACCAACCATGGATACTTGGCAGTGATGTGGGAGATGTACTGGTCAGCCAGGCACACCATCTGGACACTGAGTGAGTAGAAACTCTTCCCATTCCTGCTCAATGGCTCGGGGGGGACTAAGGCAATATGGGTCCCGTCGATGGCCCCAATAACATGAGGTATTTGTCCCATTGCATAAAATCCAGCCTTCACAGTGGGTAAGTCATCTACTTGGGGTAATGCAATGTAGCTATGCATGTGTTTGAGCTAGGCAGACAAAACCCTTGCAAGCATAATAGTGAACATTGCCTGTGACATCCCTGCAGCCAAGCCCACTGTCACCTGGATGGAGCCTGTTGCCAGGAAAGGGAGCACTGAGAGTATCTACACAAGAGGTGGTGATTGCTGTGGTGCTACAGATAGCAGGTAGCAGATCAGGCTCCAAATGTGCACACAGCTCTGTGATTGTGGCCCTGTCCAGATGATAGGTGAGAATGATGTGCTGGTCCTCCAGTGTAACCATGTTCACAAGCGTTCTGTACACCGGTGTTTGCCTTCTCCTATTCCTCAGTAGTGGTGGTACCTAAGGGCCCAAATGTAGAAAAGGAGTGTCAACAGGAACCATGACCATACCACAGCAGTGTACACAGAGCATGTTTGTATTTTGGACACTGGAACTGTGTAGGTGAGTACATTCGACTACAATGACACACTTATTAATCTGTACATGTGTACCAGCATTAGAAAATGGCACCTGCCTGTCCGGTATTCAGGGACAGGTGGAAGTGACCTCACACCGCTGGAGTTGGCGTGATGGTGGAAGGCAATTCCTCATTGGCTAACATGGCCCTTCACGGAGTATGGGAACCAATGATGATAAATGCCGGAGGTGACGGTGTTCACCGCCGCGGACGTGACCGTCATTTCCTTCCTACCACAGTACTTGATTCCTGACTCTCCACAGAACAACATCTCCACTGAGTGTGCTGCTGTGACCTGAGTCTGAAACCTGCCATTGCTTGTGCTGCAGGGGAAAGGGCCCCAGCCTTCACGTCAGAGGAGTTGGAGTGCCTCTTGGATGGGATCCTATCCCAGTATGGCCAGTTGTATGTGCTTCCAGTCCAACAGGTGAGTACACCATGGGTACGTTGCATTCAATATGACTGCATGGAGATGTGTGTGTGTGCTGGCAGTGTGTCAGGTGTAGGGGGGAATGGCTGGTGGCAGTGTCAATGCAGGGGTCTGGGTCATGTGTGTGCCTGATGAAGGGAAGTGCTTTTTGTGGGTCATATGTGTGACAGGCTGGATTGTCAGGTTCATGGTGTCCCCTCTTCTGTGTTTCTTCTGCAGGTCAGAGTCCATCAGAAGAAGGGATTGTGGGGTGCTTTCGCTACGGACGTGCAGACGCTGGGGGTCTATAGCAGGCAGAGCACCCACTGCAGGAAATTGTGGGAGAACCTGAGATGCTGGGCCCGGAAGACCATTGAGGCTCAGCTGGGGTTGGGCTCCCAACAAGGGAGGTGTGCCGTCAGAACCTGACCCCCTTGATGGCCCGCATACTGGCGGTGGCCTACCTAGAGCTGGATGGGATCTTGAGGGCAGCACATCAGCCACAAGGCGGGGAGTACAGTGTGTAGGGCAACCATCTCTGTTGCCTGGCATGGGATTTGGGTGCATGGTACTAGTCAGTGGATGCCCCACTATGCCAGTTCAGATATCGCTGTGTGGTCTAGCTCC
This sequence comes from Pleurodeles waltl, assembly GCF_031143425.1. Classification (NCBI taxonomy): domain Eukaryota; kingdom Metazoa; phylum Chordata; class Amphibia; order Caudata; family Salamandridae; genus Pleurodeles; species Pleurodeles waltl. The sequence goes on from NC_090436.1 coordinate 267,032,472, forward strand.
GGATAATAAGGTTGAAAGCATGTATTAGATAGCTAGGTAGGTGACGTCCCATGTCAGGCACGGCTTAGGTGGTCCCAGTTGGTGTGTGACTGGCAGTGTTCCGGAACCAGAGACCAAGGAGAAGCATCCGGAACCAGAGGCCAAGGGGCACCATCAGTAATCAGTGGGCAGCCAGCCCCCTCCAGAACCAGAGGACAGCTAGCCCCCTCCTCATCCTGTAGGCAGCCAGCCTCCTCCAGAAACAGTGGGCAGCCAGCCCCCTCCAGAACCAGTGGGCAGCAAGCACCCTCCCCATCCTGAGGGCAGCCAGCCCCCTCCTCATCCTGTGGGCAGGAAGCCCCCTCCAGAACTAGTGGGCTAGGAGCCCCCTCACAATGAGTTGCCATCCCCACCCACTCCTGAGGTGCCTGCCCATTTCCAACATGATAGCCTTGAATAGTGGAGTTCAGATGTTGTCAGGAGTCAAGTTGGGGCTTGGACTTTGCCCTATGGGCATTAGTGACTTTAGACTGGCCTTTGGGCATGCATTTCTTTATTTCTGCAGTTGTGCATGTTTTTGCATTTTCCATATTCATACAAAAGGAATACAGTGGTTAGAACTGTGTATGTGTCCCGCTTTTATTTACCGTGGGGTTCTGTTGTTGTTTATTCCTGTGCATGTGTCACTGGGTGTGTGGTGTGTGTATGGCGTGTGTTGTGCGTGTGTGTATCACTCTCTCCCCCTCTCTCCCCCCCTTATGTGCTAGGTGCCTGTACCCACCGTTGCCATCTTCATCGGCGTTAGTGCTCCAGGACGGCCATGGCATGGTACAGCATCGGGAATACTTGCAGTTCAGCTTCCATGACAGACGCAGACTCCTGTGTGTCCCTGGAGGTGAGTGTCTCCTTTTAAATGATCAGTTTCCTCCAGGCTTTTGGTATCGTTGCTACTGCCCCAGAAATCGTGGTGGTGTGCTATGTCAGAATATAGTGGGCAGATCCTTGTCTTCCACCTGCCTGTAGGTGGCTACCGCAGTGTTCAGTGTTCGTACTGCTCTGGCGGTTGGTGTGGTACATTGGCTGTCTATGGGAGGGATCACCGCCATGGTCAAAATCTGGCGTTCATTTCTGCCAACCTGTTGGCGGTGATACCACCACATTAACCCTGGCGGTCAAAGACCACCAGGGACATAATGACCACCTATATTCCTGTACTAGGTATAATGTATATCTCTAAGTATAGAGTAGTCTTTCCTGTTGAAAGCACTAGGTGACATAGTGATAAGGCAATTGCAAGTACTTATTCCACCACTGCCACCAATGCAGGATACCAGGTCCAGTTATCCCTTATTAATGTAATGTATGGAGTGTATAGAAGCCAGGCTCTCTAGAGGTAGTTGTGGATGAGCAGCCAAGGCTTATCTAGGAGACATGCAAATTACAGTGTAGTCACACAGTACTCACACACATGAAAGAAAACACTCAGTGTTACAAAAATAAAGGTATAAAGGTACTTTATTTTGGTGACACAAATACCAAAAATACCATAGAGACTATACTCCCTTAGGAGGTACGTAATACACAAATTATATACACTAGTATGCAGAAACAGGTGTAAAAACGGTTATACAACAGTGCAATTAGTGAAAATCACAATAGTTAGAAATGGGCCTGGGGGAGCACAAACCATGTACTAAGAAAGTGGAATTCAAAAGTCGGTCTTCCATCTAGGCAAGTGTAGTGTGTAGAGGGGAGCTAGGGGTGCTAGAAAACCCCAAAGGTAAGTACTAGAACCCACCCAGTGCCCAGAAAATCAGGAGTAAATCCTAGTAAGTTTCCCAGAACGCACACAGAAACAAGAAGAATTATGCAAGAACAAGAAGAGACTGCAAGACACCAACAATGGATTCCTGGCCCTGAGGAACTGTGGAAGAAGTGGACCAAGTCTAAGAAGCATAGAAGAGTCTAGGGAGAACAGGAGCTCCTGATAACCCGAATGAAGGTGCAAAAGAGGAACCACTGTACTGCACCCAAGAAGTTGGGTTTCTGGTTGGTGCAAGTGATGTCCCATGTCAGATGGGGGAGTGCAGTCTGGTTTGCATCACTGGAGTCTGTCAACAAGCCTTGGCACACACAAAGCTTGTGGTTAGCGGAAAATGGCACTGCCCGGACCAGAAAGGACCAGGTGGACTCTACCCAGGAGGAGGAGTCAGAGGTGGCTCTCAGCAACTGAACGAGCCCACAGAAGACCAGGCAGCGTGCACAGGAGTCCCACTGCATGGGCACAAAGAAGTTGCAGAAAAGGCCCATGCAGCACTATGACAAAGTTTGTATTCCGCTGGAGAACCACTCAGGAAGCTGTGCGTCATAGGATAGAGTGCTGGGGACCGGAGCTACAAAATGCATGAAGGACTTGAAGGAAGGATGCCAACAAGCCTTGGCAGCTGCAAAACATGTGATGCACAGGGGTACTATCGTGTGTGGGGAGGCAAGCTATTACCTCCACCAAAGTTGGATAGTGGGACATGAGGACCATCGGAACCACTTCAATCTACCACCCATGATGCAGGATCCATGCAGCTCTTCAGGAGAGGGGAGCCACGCAGCCAGTTGTCATTGCAGTCAATGCCTATTGAAGCTGGGCAGTGACTCCTTCACCCCAAGGGAGATTCCTTTGCTCTTCTTGTGCAGCCTGAAGACGGGCTGTCCTCAGAGGATGCACGACTGGGAAACAGTTGCAGTTGCTGGCAGGAGCTTGAGATACAATGTTGCAGAAGGCATCTTGCTTCTTTGTTGTAGCTTGTAGAGTTCCTGGAGGGTCCAGATACAGTTTCTACAGTGAGAAGTTGAAGTGGAGGATGCAGAGGATTCCTGCAGGAGTCTTGCAATACAAATCTGAAGAACCACCCAAAGGAGAGACCCTAAATATCCCTGAATGGGGGATTGGTCTCCTAACCAGGTAAGCACCTATCAGGGGAGGGCTCTGACTTCACCTGCTGGCACTGGCCACTCAGATGCTCCCAGAGCTCCCTGCCAAATTGAAATCCAGGATAGCAAAACCCAGGGAGCCTCTGGAGGAGCTCTCAGCACCACCCCTGGGGTGGTGATGGATCGGGGACTGGTCACTACCCTTTCCTTTGTCCAGTTTTGCACCAGAGCAGGGTCTGGGGGCCCTGAACTGGTGTAGACTGGTTTGTGCAAGGATGCCCTTCAAAGCATTTCCAGTGGCTTGGGGAGGCTACCCCTTATAAGCCTGTAACACCTATTTTCAAAGGAAGAGGGTGTAACACCCCTCTCCCAAATGAAATTCTTTGTTCTGCTTTCTGGGGCTCAAGCTTTTCAAGCAGCAGGACAGCATAAACCTGTCTTTGAGGTGGCAGCAGCTGGGGCTGCCTAGAAAACCTCAGAAGGCTGCAATGCAAATACTGGGGGTCCTCTAAGGAGCCCCCAGAGTGCAAGGAATCATAAAATCAATGCTTGAAAAATCCTTGGGGTATGATTCCAACAAGTTTGATACTAAACATGCCCATGTTCTGAGTTACAATTATGTAGCTGGACATACCTAGTGACCTATGTCCAGTACATGCGTAAAATGGTGTCCCACACTCACGAAGTCCAGGAAACTTGTCCTGGAGGTTGTGGGGGCACCTCTGTTAGTGCAGGGGTACCCTCACACATAGGTACTTTGCACCTTGCCCTCAGGGTTGGAGGGCCTGCTATAGGGGTGACTTATAAGTGATCTGGTGTATTGTAAATGACAGTGAAAGGGTGCTTGCATCTTTTTATGCAGGCTACAATGGCAGTCCCGCAAAAGTCTTTGCATGGGCTTTCTATGGATGGCAAATATGTGCTACAGCCCATAGGGATCCCCTGGAATCCCAATGCCCTGGGTACCTAGGTACCATATACTAGGGAATTATAAGGGGGCACACGTATGCCAATTGTGGATGAAATACTGAGTTAATAGTAAGTAACAACCAGATTTAGGGAGAGAGAGCATAATCACTGGGTGCCTGGTAAGCAGGATCCCAGTGAACACAGTCAAGCACACTAACATCTGGCAGAAAGTGGGGGTAACCATGTCAAGAAAGAGGGTACTTTCCTACACCAGAGTGAACCACAATGTCACTAAATGAACCTGTGTTTAACCTTCTGGCAGCTTGGCACAAAAGCAGTCTGGCTTAGCTTAAAGAGAATCCATTCACAATTTATGTAGCACACAAACAGTAATAAATTAAAAACACAACACAATAAAAGTCCCAAACAAATGTAGAAATATAGAGACATTTTAATAAAATGAGACCACAGTGACGAACATCCAATCAATAGAACCAGAGATAGTCAGTTTTAAATGTTTAAGTAAGTATGACGCCTAAAATCGCATAGTTCCACTCGTGGTCATCTTGTCATGTGGACCAAGGGACAAATTCAGGCCGACCATGATGGAGCATGGCTGGATACAAGGATGCAGTTTGGCCCAATGTAAAAGTTATCTTCTCAAAATCTGGCATGAAGAGATCTGTTTTCAGTGGAGGATGCCACGTCGAGCATGGAAGCTGTGGATGGTCATTGCCGGTGTGCAATGAAGTCACAGGCAGTCTTTACTGTAGCACGAAGATCCAGTCTGGCGTCATGCATGGTCGTTGCTGAAGCGTTGTGTTGGTAGTCACCTTGAGCATTGTGTTGCCGTTCCTCACTGATGATCCCTGTAGAACAAAACTTGGGTTCACCAGAGTTTTGTGTTGATGATCATTGCGGGCAACAGAGTCTTGGTGTGAACAGGCCCATTTGTTGTCATGTAGAGCCCAAAACCTTAGGATTTTTCTTTTCCTTGTGGAGGAGAGCACTCTGATGCCAGCCAAGAGTCTAGGACCTAGGCTGCATGTCTTTGAGAACAGGGACTCCCTCCAGCAGATGCCAATAGAGCTCAGGCAGGTCCATTTGCAGCAGGTCAACTGGACAGTTTCATGGAGGACGTTGGAGCTAGTTGTGTCCCTGTAGCACAGAACAGTAGATCAGCCAAATGACCCATGGAGTCACTCAGGTCATCCTAGAATGAAGGGAGCACATCCAGTCCTCTGGGGAACAAACGATATCCTGAGCAACAGGCAGTCCTCTGGAGATCAAGGCAATCCTTCATTTGTAATGTCCACAAGTCCAGGATTGTTCATTTTGTCTGTGGGTCCAATATTTATATCTGGTGTCAGCCTTTGAGGTCTGGAATTCTTCTAGGCTACCCCCCACATCTGGTTGTGGAAAGTTCCTTCTTTCCCCTGTCAAGACACTAAGTAGTGTAGGGTGACAAATGACTGTGGTCAAGTTCCTTTGTGAGTGTGGTGGGGCAGTCCTTTAAAAGTTAGTTGGGACAGGGAAGAGCTCCACCCCACTCATCCTGGCAGGATGGGCTAGCCTGCCAACATCTAGTACCCCTTTGTCTCACTGTCTGGGAGGAATACACAAAGGCCAGCTGCCAAGCTATTCATAGTCATGTGACCCAGGACACAGGCAGCAGGCACCAAATGGCTAGAACAAAAAAAAAACAGGTCTTCCCCTTCATGTGGAGCTCAAGAAGTTAGGAAGAGGCCCTGGTGTGTGTGTGGAGCATGTTCAGGATTTGGCAGCTTAATAGAAAAATTATCAATCTCCTGTTCTGCTTTTGTGGATGCAGAATGTGTGTACGTGTGAGTGATACTGAGGGAAGTTATCTGATGGGTCGGTGAAATTGAAGCCTGTGATTGAAGTATGCAGATTCTGTGTTGTGTAGTGCATGTGTGAGAAATTTGGTCTGGCAGCACTTCAGGATGGGGAGCCAGTAGCAAGGATGAGTCTTGTAGTGGCATTTCGGATGGCTTGAAGTCTGTGAAGAAGATGGGTTTGGATGCTGGCATAAAGTGCATCTGCTTGTGAGTAGAGCCTCTGTGATAGTACGTTTTTTGTCCAGTGGAAGCCACGTGAAAGCTTTTGTGTAACATATGAAGCTTGTGGAAGCATGAGGAAGTAACAGCATCAATCTGAAACTTAATGGTGAGGTTGGTGTGCAAGACAAGGTCTAGGGCCCAAGCATGGGTGGTTGGGGTGGGTGTGAGTCCAAGATCAGCAGATCACCAGGTGGATACCTAAGGTGAGCTTTTATTCCTGAAGATCAACACTTCAGTTTTGTCAGTGTTGAGCTTGAGGCAGTTTTCTTTGATGCATGCATTGTTTGAAGTCCGTCTTGGTGGTGATGGTGTCATCTGGGAGGTAAAAAAGGAGGTGGGTGTCATCATCATAGGGGATTATGTTGATTCTGTTGGATATGATGATGTTTGGCAGAGGAGTCATTTACATGTTAAAAAGTGTGGAGCTGAGTGATGATCCCTGTGGGACTCTGCAGGTAAGGTCCTTGGGTTCTGAAATGAAAGGTGACAGCCTGACTCATTCTGTTCTTCCAGAGATGAAGGAAACTATCCATTTGATTGCTGGTCCTTGTATTCCAGCTGTGTGTAGTCTGGTAATGGATGTGTGGTGGGAAAGCAGCGGAGGGGCCATGGAGGATGAGGGTGGTGGTCTGTCCACCATCATTTGTGGCAGTATTGAGAGCTGTTTTTGTGTTGTGTTTGTTTTTGGAATCCTGATTGCAAGTCGTTCAGGAGCTTGTGGTGTTTGAGGTGATCAGAGAGTTTTCTGTTGATAGCCTTCTTGATGATTTTGGCAGGGATGGAGAGCAGCAAGCTGGGTCAGTTGTTGCTGAGTACTTCAGGGTCAGTTGAGGGTTGTTTGAGGAGGGTGGTGACTTTGGCATGTTTACAGCTGTCTGCGAAGGTGGCTGTCTTGAGGGAAGTGTTGATGATTAAAGTGGCTTGGAAGGTCGATGAAGGCTAGCTGAGGTTTGAAGTTGCTGTAGATCTTGGTGGTTTTGCCGTGGGAAAAGTCAGAGAGGTTGTTGCAGAGTTCTTGTGTAGATGTCATGATTTGGGTTGTGGCTGTTGGGTTGATGAATTACTTGGTAATGGCAAAAAAATCCTTCCATTTGTTAAAGATAGTTTTGATTCTCAGTATCAGGACCTTTCTCTTTGTCTCTTTTACTTGATGATTATAGTTTTTAAGTGTGATCTAGTAGTTTGTTTATAGTGGTAGTTCATCAGGTGGATCTCATTTTCTTTCGAGTTGTTTGCACATTCTCTTGGATTCTCTGAGGTCAGCAGTGTAAATAATTTGCACTATGGCTAAGACATTCAAACTACAGTGGTGTTACTTCCCCATTTGGAAGCATTCCATATACTGTCACAACTCTAACCCTGTGATCACCTCAAAATATGATGCCCAAAAAAGGATTAACTAATGTAAACCTATAGTTAACTAACTTCTTACAGAGATCTGGTGACAACTGCATATGCATTGAGGCATTGATGTACCTGGTGTGATAACCCTGTATGTTCCTAGTTAGTACACAAAGATCAGCCTACAAGAATGTCTGTGCTTGTCGATCTTGAGCCCTCATTCAAGCTTCAATCCATATTTTGTGCTGTAAATGCACATGCAAATTACCATTAGATGTGAAATGACCACACTATTCTGTGTTTCACACTCTAGACCCTCTTAAGTAACACGCTAATTAGATATATTTTCTCCCTTTTCAAGATGTGACTCTGCCCACATTTTTCTGGCACAATTGTGCAGGGGAAAGGTTTGCAGGGATCTCCTTCTCTTGACATATTTATGGGGAATTGGCGTAGGGAAGCACAACAAGCCTCCTTGCTGGATTGCCCAACACCAATGTGAAAAGGGCATGAACGCACCATATTTATGCAATACAGTGCATTCTTGTCTAGTGCCAACGCAGGTACCCTTGCAACATGGTTCAATGGTGTCTGTGTTGCATTCAAGATTGTTTTTTATGCAGGAAGGGGCACTGTCCTGCACACAAACAATCCTTAGGTGTTTTCCTCTTTCCAGGGGCACTGCGGAATGCAGCACCCATGGAAAGAGGAAAACATGAGGAGAAATACAAATACTTCTCCTCAGTATGTCTCCCCTGAGGAGTTGTAAGGTTTGTTGTGCTTTCCCAGGTTTACATGATTAAGTAAATCTGGGGCAGGGTCAAAACCCATAGGTGTTGGATGGTAAAACCCTCTGCAATGCCCATGGAATGCCCCCCTGGTGCAGGGTAAGGCAACGCTGTGACTTGCGTTTGTCGGAAATGGCCATTTCTGCAGGCTCATCTCTAAACCTTTTTGCCTTTTCTCTCCTTTTTTTCTGACCCTCTTTTTGGCTTTATGACTCTGGGCACTTTACTGCTGCTAATCAGTGCTAAAATGCATGTGCTCTCTCCCCTAAATTTTGGTATGATTGGCTTATACCTGTTTGGCATATTCGATTCACCTGTACATCCCTTGTAAAGTGGTGTACCTCATACCCAGGGCCTGTAAATCAAATGCTACTCGTGAGCCTGCAGCACTGGTTGTACCACCCAGAGAGGTAAACTTTCAAACTTGTCTCAGGCCTGTCACTGCAGTGCCTGCATGCACTGTTTTCTGCCACATTGACTTGGGAGTAGGCATGTTTGGTATATTTGGAATGATAGTGAGAAATCATGCTTAGTGGTGTAGTTGGATTTTACATTACTATTTTAGAAATGCCACTTTTAGAAAATTGGCATTTCTCTGTGCTTATGACTCTAGTGGTTTACAGCCTGACTTTAATCCATGCCTAGGGCAGAGTGACAGCTACACTTTGTGCATACTTTCCAGACAGCCATCACATAGGAGAGGCTGGGTGTATCTGCATACTGATAGTCTTCCTAGGCTGGGAGAGCGGAAGGGGGGCCCACTTACATTGGTATAGGATGTGTCCCTGCCTCACACAGTGGGCTGATTTAGCCCCTACTGATGTCTGGAGCCAAGACTGGGTTGAAAGGGGTTGTGTTACACTTGAAAGGGTTCTTCTGAAGTCACCTCCTGAACAATGACCTACTTTTTAATATATCACTGTGAAGCCTAACTGCCTAGTGGGCCAAGTAATTACTGATTTATGCTGTTTATGGTCTATGATATATCTTTATAACATGAGATTTATATATAATCATGTGGGTAGTCCCTTGTGTTGTGCAGTTATTGTGTTGCTGGCGTGAGTGTGTTGTACAAACGCTTTACACATTGCCTCTGGGGGTAAGCCTGACTGCTCTGTTCCACGCTACCAAGGAAGTGAGACTACAAAAGTGTCCCTTTTGGCATGGCTACCCCCCACACACACTTGTTGCCTGGTATCTGATGCTAACTTGACTGAGCCTGTGCTGGGATCCTGCAAACTAGGCCCCAGCACCTGTGTTCTTTCCCTAAGCTTTACTATTGCTTCCACAATTGTCACACCTCTGGCACATACCTAAGTCCCTTGTATAATATACCAGTGGTACCAAGGGCCCTGTGGCCTCCCTAAGGGACTCATCACCAAACACATACACACTGCCATTGCAGATTGGGTGTGTTGGTGGGAAGAAAAAGGTAAAGTTAACGTGTCATTCCTCCCTGGGGGCCATGCCCACAAACTACAGTCTGTGGCACATTTAGTCACCCCTAAGCAGGATTTCCACGCCTAAGGCAGGGGGCACTACACCACAGGTGGCGGCATAGCTGCATGAGCAATATGTCCCTACAGTGTCTAAGTCCATTCGTAGTCCCTGTAAGTGCAGAGTAGCCATATTGAGTACATGGGCTGGGAGTTTGTCATTACAAACTCCACAGATCCTTGATGGCTTCACTGAACACTGGGAAGTTTGTTATCATGCCAGTGTTGCATTTATTGTAAAATGCACACAGAGGGCATCTTAGAGATGCCCCCTGAAATTCATCCAACTCTCTAGTGTGTGGTTGACCAGTCAATGCCAGCCTGCCACTACCAGATGAGTTTCTTACCCCATGGGGTCAGTGCCTTTGTGCTCTCAGGAGTCAGGTATAAAGCCTGCTCTGAGTAGAGGTGCTTCATACCTCACCCCTGCAGGAACAGCAACACTTGGTGGTGAGCCTTGATGGCTCCTGTCTTTTGTTCTGCTGCCTAAGGACACTCCAGCTAGTGGAGATGCCAGCCCTCCCCCGGATAAATCCTCACTATTAGTGGCAGGACTGATGGGAAAATTTGTAAATATCAGGAGGAGTGTCCACCACAGCTGGAAGCACCCCTGGGGTGCTCAGAGCTGAGGTGAACCTCTCCTGGCAGAATCTTCCATATTGTATTGTAGGGTGATAGCCAATAGGGTTAGGTATGTGTCCCCCTCACCAAAGGGAGTGGGCACAGGAATGGTGTAGCCATTCTCAGGGTCAGTAGCCACTAGCTACTGCCCTTTGACCCCTGTGACACCCCTAAATCTAGTATTTGGTGGAACCCCTGAAAATTGCTTTTCAGATTCCTGATGACCTAAGGAAGAAGAAGGACTGTAGAATCGCACCAGCATTGAAGATTTCTGGTGACAACTGACTTGGCCCCAACCCTCCCAGCCTATCAGCAGCTTAAAGACTCCTGCTACAAGAAGACGACTCATCCTGCATGACCAGTGACCTCGACAAACCCCCAGATGACTGCCTTCCTTCCCTAAAGACCAACGTCTTCCAAGGACAGTGGTCCTGTCCACATAGAAACCTCTAACCAGTACTCCAGGAACCCTCTGGATCTGCAAGTCCTGCTCATTCTGCACCTGACTTCCACGGCCTGTGTCCAGGTGGTAGCCCTCTTGACCAGAGAGAATCCCTAGGGGATTCTGACCTCAAGTAAACCCCAGGTTCACCCCTCCTGGCTCCCATGATGAAGCCTGCAACCTGAATCCAGAGGACCCCACCTGACTGCAACTGGATGCAATAAAGATACCCAATGCCTAAAGGTAGTCCTCCACCTCCAGCCCACTGGCCCTTGATGTCCATTGACATCCAGAGAAGCCTCAACTTACCTGTCCTACTGTTGGTCTTCTTCAGCCCACCCCCTGGACCAAGCCTGCATCCTCTTTATGAACCTGGAGTTTTCCACTAAAAGCACTGGGTGCCCAATGCTGTGTTTCACCCTGACCGGCCGCCCCTGTGTCGCTGAGGGTGTGTGTTTGGTGCTTACATGTGGCCCTTTCACGGCTGACCTGAACCCCCCTGGGCCCCTACCCTGAAACCACATGTACTTATCTGCAAACAGTTCACTTCTGAGTGTCCCCAGTTTCCATAGGATTCCATTGGGTGCCCAACACAGTTTGACCTCTGCACCCAGCCGACCCGTGTGGCTGGTGATGCACACTTAGGGGCATATTTATACTTTTTGGTGCAAAACTGCACTCACGCTAGTGGGTGGGCTCGTGTAGAAAAAATTACGTTAGCCGGTGGGGGTGGTGGTATGGGAGAAGGGTGTTTTGCACAAAAAATGACGCTAGGCAGGTTAGAGTAAAAAAAAATGACTCTAACCTGCCTAGCATCATTTTCTGACGCAAAACCATCCATACCACACGGCTCATGTCTTAGATAAGGCAGGAGTCATGCCCACCACCCCAATGGCCAGCACAGGGGACCAGTGTCCCCTGGGCATGGCCATTGCACTCAGTGCCATGTAGAGAGACCCATTTTAGGGCCCCAATGGAACTTTCAGAAATAAAATAAAATACTTACCTGTTCTTACCTATACTTACCTGGGAGGGGGTCCCCCATCCTCTGCTGTCCCTCTGACGTGGGTGGGAGTGTTCCTGTGGCCTGGGGAGGGCACCTGTGAGCCTACATCATGGTGTTCCACCATGGAAATAGACCCACAAGTCCCCTAATGCCTACCTTGACCCAGGTTTTAAATAATGGTGCAAAGAAAGCATTGCACCATGATTTGATTCCTCCTCCCCCCGTGCGTGATTTTAGCGGGGGGATAAACATGGCACTAAGGCCATAGAGTCATTTTTTGCACAGGAATGCCTATCTTGCATCTCATTAACACAAGGTAGGTTTCCACATCCCAAAAATTACTTTAACTTCATAAATTTAGGCGCTCGACGGGACTAGCGCCAAAGTATAAATATGAAGCTAGTTTTGCATCAAATTTGCATTAAAAAATGACGCAAATTCAGCGTAAACAAGCATAAATATGCCCCCTGGTGTCTTCCTAAACTGTGATGTGTGCACATCTTAACCCCTGAAGACTGGGACCGTAAATTGAGTACTTACCTGTAAACTGTATATGTACTTTGTCCCCCCAGGACTGCATTGCCATCAATGAAATTTCACTGCCAACTTTTGATATTGAAAAGTATTAATTACCTAAAAAATGTTGTATCTGTGAATTTCAAACTAAGTGCATTTGATACTTGAAAGTGATACATTCCTGAAACTGTACTCACCTGCAACAAAGATTCTTCTGGGTTCTAGAAAGTAAGTAACAAAGTATATTTTTTTATATATAAATGTTGGGCTGGAGTTAGTTATTGAGTGTGTTTCTCATTTCTTGACTGTGTGTGTAGAACAAATGCTTAGCACTACCCTCTGATAAGCCTAACTGCCCAACCACAATACCACAAAGGAGAGAGTTAGTGTTTTCTACGTTAGCCTCTTTAAAGCCTCTGGGTATCCACTGGACTCTGTGCACACTATACCTTACTTTGGTGCAGTATATACAGAGACAGCTTCCTACAGTTAGCACAGGTTATCTTTGGTGTATAACTTCCTTGCTCTGACTAGAGTGGTGGGTTCTGCCTGGCTTAGGTGCATGCACTAGCCAACCAGAAACCCCATTTCTAACAGCACTGCTTTGTCTTACTCCATATCTATGAGGTAATTCAAAGTCACACAAAGTAGCTTTGCGTGGCCTCGTAGATATGGTTGAGAGCTTTGTGCCACCAAAGCATCAGAAAAAGGGACGCTCGGCAGAACAAGCGTTTCATAAATAAGCCCCAAAGGCTACAGTAGTACATTGCAAATATGTTAAACAGCAATTAAATATGTGAAATTTGAAATGAACAATATATTAATTTGGGGAATTATGTGCATATGTCTATGACATGCTATAAAGAAAGGTAAAGGATTCCAAACCTATATAGAGATTCCATCATAAGTAGCATTAGCATTAAAATATAATTTTATTATTGCTGAAGCTCCCTTTTTACATCCGAGCGAAAGGTACAGTACATCAAACTGTGCAGATCCTGTGATGACAAATGAAAATGCTATGTTTTATTTTGGGATTTCTAAACTCTTAAGTCAGCAGTTCCCTGCAATCTGCGTCAGAAAATGATGATTAGCCTTTTTACGGATACCACTGGGACCAAACAACATGTTCTTTTTGCACAAGGAGGAAATGCTGAAATACGCACACCGTACGTATTCCGCTTCAGATTTTTATTGTGTTTATTTTAAGTCATTGTACCACTCAGAGGTGTCTACAAGGTTAATCTGTGGACATGCCGAATATCCTGCAATCCTGTACTGTTACTTGAAAGTCTCCCCGTCACACACTTTGAATTTAAGTAGATCAGTAGAATACCAGATGCTATGATTAGAAGGGAATCAAAACTTTGCAACACAATAATTTATTTCGTTGTTTATTAGCCATATTTTTACCACCACAAACAAGAACCATTTGATGACAGACAACTTTCTGTAGGTACGTAATATCAAGATAAATTAAGAATATAATGCAGTTACATAGGGTGAGCATCATAGGGTAATATTATGCATGGGCTTGATTATAAGTCAGGAACAGCAGAATTACCAAAGGGAATTACTCTGCCTGAATATAAGCAGCTGTTTTATCTCTGTGTGGAACAACGTTAAACCTGGCATCCTATGTGTGTGGTTTCCCATAAACTGGTTGCCTTTTGACCTCCTGTTTGCTGACTTTGTTTTCGTTGGCTTTAGGACTTTTAGCACTTTGACACTGCTAACCAGTGCTAACGTGAAGGTGTTCTTTCCCTAAAACATGATACCATTGATTTCTCCACAACTGGCATATTCTGTTTACTTATCAGTCCCTAGTAAAATGCATTACAATTGCCAAGGGCCCGTAATTTAAATGCTGCTGGTGGGCCTGCAGCATTGATTGTGCCACCCACGTCTGTAGTCCTTTAAACATGACTCATGCCTACCATTGCAGATCCCGCATGCGCAGTTTTAAACTGTCATGTCAGCCTGGCAAGTTAACCCACAACCAGGCTCAGACTTTCCTTTTTAATGCAAATTATTATTATACTAAGGTAGTTCATGGACAGCCGCAAGGGCAGGTCATAGGGTATTTCAAAAGCTGGATATGTACTTTAAACTTTTACATGCCCAAGTAGTGAAAACCCCATAAATTCACTTTTCACTACTACAAGGCCTGTCGCTCCCATAGGTTGACATTGGGATTGCCTTATTACATCTTTTATGTGTAATTTTCAGTTGGGAAGAGATGGGATCCCCAAGTTTGGAGTCTCTGAAATCAAAATTTAAAATCACAACCTAGGGTGAAGTTGGAATTTACATTGCAATTCTGACATTTTCTTACTTTGTCATCTTGGGGCATATTTACAAGAAAGTGGTGCATCTGTCCCGTCGCACGTTCCCCACCTAAAGACACCATGGTTTCCCGTTACAATATGGCGCATCGTGATGGATGTTAGGACAATAGTGTCAACGTTTCTTATGCTATTCTGGTGCTTTGTTACACTAGCGTAAACATTTTTTACACTAGTGCAGCAAAGCACAGAGAGCCCCATTGATTTTTTGATTAAAATAGGTACATCATTTTAACACCTGGTATGAGCAGACATTAAAAATGTCAGCAAAAATGGCACAGTGAAATGTTGTAAATTTCACTGCGCCATTTTTTCAGGCTTCCTTGGGCGGTAAGCCCCCCTTGCATACATTATGCCTGACATAGGCATTATGTGGCGCAAGGGTTTACAAAGTGGCGCAATGCAAGCATTGTGCCACTTTGTAAATACGACCTGTGAGAAAGGCTTCAGCATTAAAACAAAATGACACTAGGGAAGTGCAAGGTGGCACTACTAGTGCCTTCTGCCTGTCTCTAAATACACATCAGGATGGGAGAGAGATGGGCTCTTGTGCTTTCCCTCCACACAGTCACACAGAATGGAAGCTTAGGTGTGACAGAGTGTTCATCTGCATGTTAATGGCCCATCCTGAATGGGCTGGGTCCTAAGCCCTCACAAAGGGCTGCATAACCCCCTGTAGTGTGTCTAGAGCCAAGGCAGGGACTTAATGCACTTTGAAGGCCTACCTTTAAAGTCTCCCCTGCTTCAAAGGCACCACTGGGTATAAGAGCTGGACTTCTGACCCTACCAAATCAGTACACTTGTGGACCTCAGGACATTCTGCCAAGAAGGAGGACTCCTGTGCTGCTAGAAGGACTTTCAATCTGCTGGACTTTGCTGGACTCCTGCTATGCCATGCCTGCCCTGCTGCCCTGCTGCCCTGCTGCCTGTTGCCCACCTTGCCTGGGAATGAAATGGACTGTACCTGTATCTCTACATCCCTAGAAACAAGGTGACTCCAAGGGCTTGCTGGCTTGCCTCCTGTTCTGAAGTCTCAGGGACACCAAATACTTCACTCAAATCTGCTACAGCTTCTGGACTCTGCCAACTGGGAGTTTCTACCCAGCCAACTGGTGCTAATCCAGTGTTGGGCCCTTGGAAGTGTGTTATGCAGCTGTTTCTGCAGAAATCCAAGTATTGTTGTCACTCCACCAATGAGAACACTGCAGCTGAGGACAAAGACATCTCAGCACCAAATGGGTGTCTCGGAAGTGATGCATCGCCCTCAGTTACAACACATCGCCTTTATATTGCCTGATGTGTGGCTCAATGATGACACAAAGCCTTCATTGTAAAGGGTTAGGCGCCACACTGCTGCTCGAGGACATCACATCACCGACTGCACAGCTCAATGAGAATGCATCCCTGACTGCATGGATCAGAATTGATGCATCACCTTTGCATCATCCCCTCTGCTCTTTGCATCGGATCTTCAATGTCAACACAACCCTCTTCCAAGCACATTATTTGCAGACTTTAAAAAAATATATCTTTCTACTGATTTGATTTCTGTCATTTTGGTCTTGTTTTGTTCTTTAAATTAAGCTCTATTTGTCTAACCTAGTGTGGATTATTTTTGTGTGGTATTATCACTGTGTTACTCAGGGTTGGCTCCTTCGCTATGGCGAAGGAGAGTCTCCCCCTTGGCTGAGCAGCAAAAAAATGAAATTATAGTTCACTATTGTTTTATTTTTCTGCTGCTGAGGAGCAGGGCTTGGCCACACGAGGTGGGAGGGGGGAGGAGGAATGTTTGGCCAGCCATCTTAGGTCAGCCAAACACACATGCACACTTAGGTTTCTCCAGCCCGGCTGTGTTTTATAGCCAGGATGGAGAAACTGCCCAGACGGCAGGGCTGTGTCAGATTAGCTGTCCGAGCCACTCAGATCAGTCCTGATGCTGCTTTCCTGCTAGGTTTAGCATGAAAGCAGCCCCAGGGTTGCTGGGGAGCCTGTGCTAGTGTCCCAGTAAATGCTGGGGCACTACATCAAGGGGACAGGAGTGAATCAGCAGGAGACTGGCGGAAGACAGTGGTCTGAGGTAAGTTTATTTTTTTTATTATCATTTTTATTTTCCCCCTCCCTCTCCACTCCCCTGCCCCTCCCCTTGAGATTTGCAGTGGTTGCCACTGGTTTTACTGTTTTAAGTATTGCACACATACTTACACATTGTCTGCTAAGTTAAGCCTTCCTGCTCTGTGTCAAACTACTTGAGGGTGAAAATATGTTAATTTAAGGTGTATATGACTTACCCTGACTTAGTGTGTGGTTCCTGCTTAGACAGGGTGCATACCTCTCTTACTCAGAAACCTAGAGAACGTGACTACAGTTCATGAGACTTTGGCTGTAGCAGTAGACAGGACTCATTCCTATTTGGCTTTTCTCTTCTGACACAGTCTTCCTACCTTTTCCCTTCCCTATTCTCCCATCCTTTCCCTTTCCACCACGACCCAAACAGGCCTGCTCATACATTTCCTACCTACTCTGTGCAGGTGGTAAATGTATGCAGCTAAAACCGCATGGAAAGGCATCATCTGTACAGAGACATTTTAAGAACATAGGGGCCAGATGTAGGAAACGTTTTTGCATTCGCAAACGGTGCGAATCGCAAAATTCGGCAGTTTGTGAATGCAAAAATGTGGTCTGCGATGCATGAAAGGCATTCGCAGACCAAAAATAAGAAATCGCAAAAATTGCGATTCTTTGCGTTGCGAAATGTTTTTGCGAGTCGCTTTTTGCGATTCGGTATTTCCAGTAGGAAATTGCGAGGCGCAAAATGCGACTTGCAAAATCCAAGTCGCAATTCGATGCATCAAAAAATGGCAAATTGTGATTTTTCGCAGAATGGCATTTTGCACATGCAAAATACCACTAAGTGAAACCAGGTGGTAACCAGGTGCAACCTATATAAAGAGGCCCAGAATGCCTCAGACTCTTTTCCAGAATGGCTGTACTCTACGTAATGGCGAGGAGGATGAGGATCTTGGCAGGTTTGAGGAGAGGGAGGAGGAGACAGGAGCGCATTTTCAGAGTGCGCATTACACTTTTTGACCAGACAGAGGAGGAAATATTTGAGAGGTATAGGTTGAACTCAGCCATGATACTTGATCTGATAGCTGAGCTACCACCCATACTGCAGTGCAGAACACATAGGACTCATAGCATCCCCACCCATGTGCAGGTATTATGCTCCCTCCACCTACTTGCCTCAGGGAGCTATCAAGGGGTCATAGCAGCAGCTGGAGGGGGTCTCACAGAGTACCCTCTCTAGATTTTTCAATGCATTTATTAACACCATGCTGAGCAGGATACACCAGTACATCAGATTCCCCCACACCCCACAGGAAATACAGCAAAAATAGATTTCTACCAGATAGCACAGTTCCCCCACGTCCTAGGTGCCATAGATGGGACACATGTTGCAATCTGTCCACCATCAGCCACAGAGTATGTGTACCGCAACCATAAATACCAACATTCCATGAATATACAGGTGATATGCAATGCCTCTTATATCATAACTGTTCTCGTGGCCAGTTACCCAGGGATCACCCATGATTCATACATCTTTCGCCGAGCGGCATTCACTGCTAGCTGGGGAGTTTGGTGAAGGATATCTACTAGGTATTGACACTCTGTACAATGGGGCATTGATGGCGTGCTGATGTCAGAAGGCTCAGTTACTCAATATACCCTCTGTTCCTTCCAGGAGACAGTGCCTACACAGTGCGCACCTACATGATGACGCCCTACCTCAATCCTGCAACACCAGCAGAACGGAGATACAATGCAGCACACAGGGCAAACCGCAACGTGGTGGAGCGCACCTTTGGCCTGCTGAAGAGTCACTTCCGGTGCCTCCACAAAAGTTTGAGGGGCACTACAGTACAGCCCAGAGACAATATGTAGAATAGTGGCTACTTGTGCAATCTTGCACAATGTAGCTACCACCAGGGGCATACCTGTGGAAATATCGGAGCCAGACTCAGATGAGGATAATGATCCCATACCACCCCTACAGCCAGCAGACAGGACCAGTGCAGCAGAGGGAAGGCAAAGGTGTGCTGATATCACTCACAACCATTTCAGATGTAAGTATGTAAACACAAATCCACTGACAAATGTACCTGTAGTGAGTAAATGCATTACCCTAATGTCAGGTAATGATAATCCACCAAATACCAACAAAAGTGATTTAAAAAAACAAAACAATAGCAGGTCACAGTAAAGCACTATTCCTTCATAGTGTACTCATTACCATGTTCCCTGTGGCCACTACAGCCACTTCTTTCGGCCACCTACACCATTGAGTGCCCAGTTGCCTCACTGGCACCTCGATTGTCTGCCTCTGTGGCAGTGCTGTGCCTGGCACTGCGCCGTCTGGTGTCCATTGCGGGCACAGCTAGGCTGCTGAGGCTGGATGTGTCCTCCGTGTCCCACAGTCCAAGCTCGCTAGGTGTGCATGACCTCTTTCCCATGATATTGTCAATCACATTGGTGATTTGGACTAGTCCTTGAGCCACATCCCTTCTGCTGTGTGCTGCCTCAACCTGTGCAGCCACTGCACAAGGTGAAATTAGGGAGGTGGAATTAGCCAGCCTAGTCACAGGGTGACAAAATCCCCTAAACATGCTCATGAAGTGTTGGTCCTGCCTGCGGTGGCTCACCCTGTCATGGCGCAGCTCCTGACATAGTTCCCTCATGCAGCTGTTCAATGTTTGCATTCAGGCACTCCAGCTGGCGATGCAGGCCCCCCATGTTGGCATTGTGTTGCTGCATCTGCCTTTCTAATGCAGTGATCTTTTTATTTTGCAGGCGCTGCTGCTGCAACATAGCCGATTCCAGGCCACCAAAGAAGGAGGTTCCCTCACCTGCCTCATACGCCTGTGCACCTGCATATGTCGGCATCCTGCGGGGTGCTGTGGTCTGCTGCGAACGGGGCTCCTGCATCTGGGTGCATCTGCCAGTTGGGGATGGTGTTTGTGGGCCTTCCTGCTGCTCACCGGAGTCCTGACTAGGTTCTGGCATGGGCAGGGGCAGTGCCCTAGGCCTGCGTCGGAGTGGCACAATGTTCTGAGACCCACTCGTATTGGAGTCTGACGCAGGATGAGTGTCTGTCTCCCCTAAACTGGCACATGCTGTGGCTGCTGTGCATAGCCCACCTGAAACGACAATATGCAGCATGTCAGTTATGTTTGTTACAATTAAGGTCACACAATGGTAATAAAGGTACAGGTACTTCTCTTCACTGTGTTGTGAGTGTTGTGTTCTTCTGGGTGTCGCTCTGCCTAATACTTTCATGTGCTACTTTCAACTCTGGGTTGTGGACTACCACTCTCATAAGGCATTGTTGTGCTGCTTCTAAGATGTGGCATGGACTACTTCTAACACTGTTTTACATTACTTGCTAATTCCTAAGGGGCTTTTGTGCATACACATATGGGGTTACAATTCAATACTTCACTTACCTTTGCTGGTACTTGGTGTGCCGGAGGTGTCAAATCTCTGTGACCCCACTGACTGCTTCCGGGAGGAGTGTGGACTCCACTAGGTCCTCTATCGGGGTGGAGGGTGTCTCTGTGGGTGGTCCGCCTCCTGTGCTCCTGGCCTCCTGCAGTCGTCTTGCCACCCTCTCCTTGGCAAGGGACTGCAGGTCGTACCACCTCTTATTTATTTCTTCTACCGAGAGCTGTGCCACTCCAACTGTGCAGATCTTTGTCTGTATTTCTGCCCAGAGTCTCCGTTTTTCACTGCCAGGCACCTGGAGTGAGCTTTTTCCAAACAACCGGTCATGGCTCCTGACCACCTCCTCTGTCAGCACCTCCAGCTCTTGCTCGCTAAATTTCAGCTTGCGCTTTCTTTCTCCCTTCTCCTTTCCCTGGGCAGAGGTGTCCATGTTGGTTCAGCTATGCTGCCTTCTCCAGAGACTTGCTCAGTGTGGCTGGGCTGACTCTCTCTGAATGCTGGTTTGGGTGTGGCACCTGAAACTGCCTGGGATGGCTCACTTCCTGCTTGTGATGTCATCAGGTTCCTCCAGGTGTGCTTTCTCGCAATTTCTCGCAATTTGCGATTTTCAGTTACCTAATCGCAATTTGTGAAAATACAAATTGCAAGTCGATAATTGGGCCTCGCAAACCACAAATAGCGATTTTTAAGAAATCGCTAATTCCGAATCGCAATTATGATACATGGCCTATTGCGACTTAGAATTAGCGATTTCCTAAAAATCGCTATTTGCGATTCGCAAGGCCATTTCTTCAAACATCTGGCCCATAGTGGGCTGCAGCCTAGGTCCTTAGACTTGCAGGGAGCCCCTGATAGATCTGGATGTATTCTCCACAGAGTCCTGCCCTTATAATCGTGAATGATTTTTGAAAATAGATTTTTCGAAAATACAATTTTCTTTTATTTTTAATACAGGTAATGTGTGGGAGCCTATTGCAGTGAAGTGTTGGGTTTCTGTTTTTTAACACCCTACAGCATCCATAACAAAAATCCTTTTAAATTAAAACAGGACCTCACATATGAGAAATGGCAGTGGTTCTGCTGTTACATTACAATATTGAAAACACACATCCCTAGCCCTTAATATTTAATGGAAAAATTTAGACTATGGCCAATGTAGTACCTTATGGCTAGGCTTGAGCGACATTTAAATCACACCAGTATAGTTAGCGAAATGTAAGTATATTGTGTTAGGCTTGGTAAGCAAAAGTCCCAAATTACACATTTTAGCCACTTCACGTAATTACACTCCATTTGCTGTACAAATTTACAGCAGATGCAAACGAACGACCAAATGCGTCCAGCTATTGCTTGTGGTGTGTTTCTTTAGTGCGCACTGTGTCACAAATTGACAAAAGAACACATTTCATGCTGAAAAATAAAGCAACATCACAGATTTGTATTCTGAATAATTAAGTGTGATTTAACGTAATTTTGCAGAACATGTGTAATTATGTGAAAGCAAATTACGTGAATATTGCACACATGAATCCATATATTAAAGAACAACTGACTTACAGCTGTGCTGAGAACCAGGTAAGATTCTCAAAGGATTTGCATGGATTGCAAAATAGTGGATTTTGGGCATGGCAACAATGAGTATATGTGTGTGTGCAAACAATATGCTGTATGCCCCCAAATAAAGTTGCAAGCACCCCAATCAGCTACATACAAACTAATTGTCGTTATCAGATGTGAGGGAAGCACATGTATCCAGCAATCACAATGTGAGGTGCCTGTTTCTATCCATTTCCAGGCTATCCTTATCACCAGTCATGACCTGGCACATAAATGCCACATGAAAAGGCACATTAGTTACTGTACAGATGGCACGTTTGTCTAAATTCTGCGTTCCTGCTCATGTCTATTCAGATAGGGTACCACATACATTTTGTATATATAAAATTACTTCTACTTATAGGTGAGGGGTAGAAATTAAATCAGACATATTTCTGCAAAAGGACCTACAAAGGACCCACCAAGGGAAATGAGTTCTCACTAATGTAACAATGTAGATGAATATGAGGGCTGACAGGAGATCCCAGATGGAAGCTCCAAGAACTTCAACGTGGATCCTCCTCCTTGCGTATATGCAATTTTTTATGTGGGCATTTCAGGCAGCATGGTGTTTGGAAAGATGCCAAGATACCACGGCTAACCTTCTCTTTCCAGTCTACAGAAGCCATGCGATGAATGAGCGGAACTGATGCAGATACATCACTGATAAACATAACAGAGAGGTGGAGACTGATTCTGGACAACAGGGAAGCTGCATAATAGTGGTGTGGAGACATTGTGTTTTCAGCAGGCAGGATGAGTTTCATATTGGTGCCAGCCTTGAGAAGTGGGTCCTGACCGGAAATAACACAGCTACAGGTTTCAATACTTAACTAACAGGCGTGGCCCATCCTTTAGGGCGGAGGGGCCATGCCGCCCCACCTTTTGCCCCTCATGAAGAGTGCCGGTCAGACTGAACAAAGGTCAGCCTGACAGACATTTTTCATGTTCAGGTCAGGTAGCCAGGAACGAGACATGCGCGATTTGCACAGACTGCCGGCTGCCTGACCTGAACTTTGCTGGGCTGAAGAGGTCACAGCTCTTATGGACGTGACGTCCTCAGTTCAGCAAAGATGCCTTGTGGCCCTCCCCCGGGTGGCGAGGAAAGCGTCACCCATTGATTTCGACCTGGGCACTTCAGGTTTAAGCCCTGAAGAGCCCAGAGCGAGTGTTAATCAGTGAAACCTCGTCACAGAGTTGAGAGAGTTCAACAGTCTCACTGAACCCATCCCACTCCGTGACGAGGCTGGGACTGCTGCCTTCCCTCATTGGCTGACCTAAGGTCCGCCAGTGAGGGAAGGCAGCAGTCCCAACCCTCCTGCGACCTCGGAGGCTGAAGGTAAGTGTGTGTGTGATCTTTTTAAATGAATGTTTGGTGCATGTGTGTATGTTTGAATGTTGATGAGTGTTGTTAATGGATGTGCGTGCGTGCGTGTGAAAGTGTGAGTGTGCTTCCCACCCGTCCCCCTCCCTCCTAAAACTGCCAGCTGCCACTATTAACTAATACATTAAGGTGGTCATTACAACCCTGGCGGTCGGTGTCAAAGCGGGTGTAAGACCGGCAACAGGCCGGCGGTAAAAAATTTGCAATTACGACTGTTGCGGAAACCGCCAACAAAGACAGCCACTTTAACACTCCGACCGCCACGGCGGTACAAACAAACAGCTTGGCGGTCACCGCCAACAGACAGGCGGGAGACAATGTACCGCCCACACTATTATGACAGGCCAATCCGCCACCTTTTCCGGGGCGGATTCACCGCAGATAAAAACACAGCGGAAACAGGAATCCCGAAGGAAAAACGCTCACCTCTACACACTCCACGAGGAACGAGGACGCCATGGACCCGGAACTCCAAATTCTCCCTGCAATAGTCTTCCTGCTCCTCTACCAGGAGCACGAATGCCGGTGGCGAAGACCACGGTGAGTACTGCACCTACAACACAGGGGAGGAGGGAGGCAAAACACAGTGACACACACACGCAACACCCCCAACCCCACCCTCACCCACTACAACACACACACTAATGCATATCAATACATCACAGTTACACCCCTCAAACTCCCCAGAAGAATGCAAAGACAATAGAAAATGAGTGTAACCATTATAATCTATTAAAAGCAAGTAGGCAGAAATATATACATATACACCATGTACATAATATATACCAAGCATAGTAGTCCAGATAGTGCTCTAAGAAAGTCAGTGGAACACTGGGACCACACGGTATGGGCGAGGCCCACACAAGATCCCTGACCATGACGGAGAGAACACTGCAGAGGCATCAGACAGCAATTAAACAGGCACCTCAGGGGGAGGGAAAGGGGGGCACCTCAGCCGCTTGAGTGCACAATGCCAGATCCACGAGGGGGCCACATGTCCACTGTTCAATCCTGGGGAGTGCAAGGCCACAGTCTCTCAAGTCCCTACAGTGGGTGGGTTGCCCACTGTTCAATCCTGGGGAGTGCAAAGCCACAGTCTCTCAAGTCTCTACAGTGGGTGGGTTGCCCACTGTTCAATCCTGGGGAGTGCAAAGCCACAGTCTCTCAAGTGGATAACAGTCTCCACTGGTTCTGGAGGGGGCTTGGTGCCCAGAGTGCTTCATCCTGCCAAGGACTGTTGTAGTGGTAGTGGATGCCTTTCTCCACTGGTTCTGGAGGGGGCTTTGCGCCCAGAGTGCTTCATCCTGCCAAGGACTGAGGTAGTGGTAGTGGATGCCTTTCTCCACTGGTTCTGGAGGGGGCTTGGTGCCCAGAGTGCATCATTCACCCTTTTTTGCGTCAGTGCCCTTGCCGCTCATGGGCCAGCGGTGCTTGAGATGGCTGTGCCCTGTGCAGCGGTGCTTGAGATGGCAGTGCCCTGTTCAGCGGTGCTTGAGATGGTGGTGCCCTGTTCAGCAGTGCTTGAGATGGCGGTGCTCTGTGCAGCGGTGCTTGAGATGGCGGTGCCCTGTTCAGCGGTGCTTGAGATGGCGGTCTCCATTGCAGGGTCTCAGCTGTTGGCGGTCCTGCATGGCCCAGCGGGGCTTTTGCTGGCGGTCCTTCATGGCCCAGCGGGGCTAGTGCTGGCGGTGGCCTCCTGGGAAGCTGGGCTGGTGCTGACGGTGGCCTCCTGGCCAGGTGGGCTGGTGCTGGCGGTGGCCTCATGGCAGCTGGGCTGGTGCTGGCGGTGGCCTCCTGGGCAAATGGGCTGGTGCTGGCAGTGGCCTCCTGGGCAGCTGGGCTGGTGCTGGCAGGGGCCTCCTGGGCAGCTGGGCTAGTGCTGGCGGTGGCCTCCTGGGCAGCTGGGCAGGTGCTGGCAGTGGCCTCCTGGGCATCGGGGATGATGGCGGTCTTCTCCGCTGTGCTGCTCTTCCCAGACTTGCCAGGTTTCTTGTGGCCCTTCCCCACCTTGGAAGGTGTCACAGCTGACTCCACACTCCCACCGGGACCCCTGGGAGTGGCTTTGGTGGCTGGAATCTACCCCCTCTTCCGCCGGGCACTGGCCAACTTCTGATGCTTCACAGGTGGGGGACTGTCTGTGCTGTGGCTCCGTGCCACACCGGCTGCCCTGGTGGCCGGTGCACTCCAGATTCTGCTGACTACAGGCACCACTGGTCCCGGAGATGTTGTGGCTGAGGTGCTAATTCGGGACCTATGAGATGGACGGGGTGGGGGAGGTGTGGGAAAGAGGTCAAGGTTGGACAGGAAAAGTTTTTTGGACACACTGGGATGGGTAGCCGGAGGGGGTTTGGGAGTGGAGGAAGAGGTGGTGGTTGTAGGAGGTGTACGTTTGGGGACTTTGGGTGAAGGTGCAAGCGCTGGAGGCTGTAGTGAGGTGGACGGCTGTTGGGTGGGTGTGTGCCTGCGTTTGTGTATCTTGGGAGGGGCGTCACAGACACACTGGGAGAGGACACAGGGGACGTGTGAATGGTAGTGGGGGTGGTGACTGCACGTGAGCGGGGTGTGGTAGTGGGTGTGCTGGAGAGGGACGTAGTGGCTGTAGAGGTAGTGCATGCAGGTGTGAGTGTAGACAAGACTGGGAGGGAGGAGGTAGACGAGGAGCAGGGGGACACAGTGGAGGCAGTGGATGTTGGTGTGTCTGCATGTGTGTGATGCTTGCGTGAATGCCTGTGGGATGTGTGGTGCTTATGTTTGCCTGAGATTCCCTTGGGTGTTGACGTGTGCATGTTGGTCTGTAGGTGTGCTTGGGATAGGCTGAGGTACAAGGGATTGGGTAGGGGTGGAGGAAGTTGGAGGGGGGAGGCTAGACACAGGGACAATGGCTGCCATCAGTGCTGAGGCCAGAGTCTGAAAAGCTCGCTGAAGGGTCGCCTGACCAGAATGAATGCCCTCCAGGAATGCATTGGTTTGTTGCAACTGCCTCTCTACACCCTGGATGGCATTCAAAATGGTAGACTGGCCAACAGTGAGGGACCTGAAGAGATCAATGGCCTTCTCACTGAGGGCAGCAGGGGTGACTGGGGCAGGGCCTGAGGTGCCTGGGGTGAAGGTGATGCCCACCCTCCTGGGTGAGCGGGCACGGGGCAACGGCTGAGGGGATGCTGGAAGGGCGGTGCTGGTAGGGGGGATGTCGGCTGTACCTGTAGATGCGGGGGGCACAGATGTTGCCGCCACCACAAGGGAGCTCCCATCAGAGGACGAGTTCATGTCGCTGGTGTCAGCTCCTGTCCACGCTGTGGAGCTCCCCTCACCCTCCGTCCCACTGGTGAATTCAGAATTCTGTAGTGTCGCCCTCCAGAGCTATGTGGGATGCAGCTCCCTCGTGCTCCGGTGCCACTGCTCCTCCGCCTGATGATGCTAATGCACACAAGAACAGGGAGACCACAAAAAGGGGGGGAAGACAGAAGAAAGACATGTTGAGTGCATGCATTACCGCTACCGTTGGCGGACACGACAGACACATAAGCACTACGCCGCACTCTTGGGCTCCACTGTTCAATTCCTGGGAAATGGCCTACAAGGCTATGGACGACATCTGCACACATAGATGACACAGGGGCACGACTAGGTGTACTTGGCACTCTACAGAGGTGGGGTGGGGTGCCACATGGCCTGCCTTACGGAGGGGCCTTGCCTACGGAACTCGCCCTGGCCTAGGGAAACTCACAGCCCACCTCCCCCACCCAGACCCCTCCACTGCACGCAAAGTCAGCAGAATGAGAGTGTACTCACCCCCTTGTGGCTGCTGTGATGCCCTCAAGTGCCCATCCAACTCCGGGTAGGCCACCGCCAGGATCCTGAACATCAGGGGGGTCATGGTGCGACGGGCACCCCTCCCACGTTGGGAGGCATCCCCAACTGAGCCTCTGCCGTCTTCTTGCTCCAGCGGCGAATGTCCTCCCATCTTTTATGGCAGTCGGTGCTCCGTCTGTGGTAGACCCCCAGGGTCCGGGCGTCCTTGGCGATGGCACGCCAAATGTCTTTTTTCTGGTGGGCGCTGACCTACATGAAATGTACAGGGAAAAAAGAGAAGTTATTACCAACTTCACAGTCAAAGTGATTGGCCCCCATCCCTACCCTTGCCATGTGGCACATGCATTCACCGTCTTTCATGCACGCAGCACTCTCCCCACCTCCTTCTTACATCCAGCCCTCTCCACACAGGCATACCCCATACAACATGCTCCCTGTGTACTTACCTTGTCTGGAGGACTATAGAGTAGCGTGTACTGGGGGAGGACCCCATCCACGAGCTTCTCCAACTCCTCCGATGTGAAGGCAGGAGCTCTTTCCCCAGACACTCGAGCCATTGTCTCTTCCAGACCGAGGTCACAGCAGCACTTGCGGTGTAGGTCCTCTCCTGTCGAAGATCAGGTATCGAGTGATTGAACAGATAGAAAATGGCGGTCACGTCCGCGGCGGTGCATACTGTCACCGCCGGCGTACATCGTCATTGGCTCCTGGGACCCATAGGGTCAATGTTAACCAATGCAGCATTGCGCCACGACGGTGTACAACGCCAGCGCAGTTACCTCACATCCCATTTCCAACTGCGTCACACATACCTAGGCCTAGACTCAACACACATACAGCCCACCTTTTGTGTATGATTGGTGTTCTGGGTAAACTGTGGGTAAGTACCTCTGAGTTGTTTGACTCTGTGCTCGCTGTTGTCCTTCATAGGCACCGTCCGCTGGGACATGTGAGGAGATGGGGGCATCCTCCGGTGTACCAACCATTGGTGGACCTGTCGACAGTGGAGGAGCGACATGTGATTATCACATACAGGCTTGACCATGCCAAAATCCAGGAACTGTGTACCCAATTGGAGCTAGACCTGTTGTCAGCAATCCGCCATCCCACAGGAATCCCCCCTCAAGTGCAGTGCTGTCAGTGCTCCATTTCCTTGCAAGTGGGTCTTTTCAAACAACAGTGGCCATAGCATCAGGGATGTCGCAGCCTATGTTTTCCAACGTATTGTCCAGAGTGTTGTCTGCCCTTCTGAAACACATGCGGAGCTACATAATTTTCCCTCAGGTGGAGGATTTGCCTACAGTGAAAGGGGATTTCTATGCCCTGGGACATATCCCCAACATCATAGGTGCCATTGATGGGACCCATGTGGCTTTGGTCCCCCCCACAGGAGTGAACAGGTGTACAGAAAATGGAAGAGTTATCATTCTATGAATGTACAGATGGTATGTTTGGCAGACCAGTACATCTTCCATGTGAATGCCAAGTTCCCTGGCTCAGTGCATGACGCTTACATCCTGCGGAATAGCAGCATCCCTTATGTGATGGGTCAACTCCAGAGGCACCGTGTGTGTCTATTAGGTGAGCACCTGGAGGCAAGTCAGTCGGAATGGTCGTCTGGGTCTGGGGATATCCCTCCAGGTTAGTGCGTGTCTAACAGTTGTCCCTCACCATTTGCAGGTGACTCTGGTTACCCCAACCTGTCATGGCTACTGACCCCAGTGAGGAATCCCAGGACAAGGGCAGAGGAACGCTACAATGAGGCCCATGGGCGAACTAGGAGGGTGATCGAGTGAGAACACCACTCCTGCACTTCCTGATGATGTGGAGCAGCCTTGTCAATATGGTCTGTCTGGGCAGGCAGCTCCAGTGAGTCACACTCGGCCCACACCTACAGCTCCTACCCCAGTTGCACCAACACCTCAGCCAATGGATACCTCCACTTCCTACAGAGAAGCATCATGCCAATCTTGTGCCCCCAGTCCTGGCTTCTGTTGAGCCAACAGCACTACCACCTCCAGTTCTGCCAGGACCCATTGGGATGGGACACACAGCCTCAATGGCACAGGGTAGTGGGGGTCAGGTTGTGAGAGGGAATCAGTGGGCCAGCAAAGTGAGGCACTGGGATAACTGTCACCCAGACACCATTGACTGAGTCTTAGGAGCACTATAGCTGTCCCGAGACATGATGGCCCAGGTCTGGGACAGAGCTCCGGGACATGAAGCAGGTGCAGCAAAAGGAAAATGTAGAGATGCCAAATCACAATTCCAATTTGTGCTCCCTGACTAAGGTGATGTTTGATATTTATTTGTGTCATCCACCCCTGTCTGTGGTCTTTGACATCAGGATGAAATAGTACACATGCCTCAGCCACAGAGAGGGAGGCATTGCCACAACAGGAAACTGCTCCACCCACCCCAATCACTGCAACTGTGGACCCTCCTCTCCCTTTCCAGAAGGGGTAGTTTATCCGGACCACCAGGAGAAAATGGCAAGACTTGCACCACCGTATCAAAGAGATGCTAAACCTAATTTTCTCCAGTCTGTGTCGACCATTCACTCTGTGGACTATTTTCTGGACACATTTATCTTTTTTTGGACAATTATATTTTGTATATTGGACTTCAAATCAGTTTTAGCTCATCAAATGTGTTTCATCTATCATGGTTGACTTTCCTTCTTTTGTATTTTTCCTTTGATTTTATGTTTCAAACTGTTTTTAGTTAATATGCCTTAATAAAATCCATTCACCTAAAGTCAAATCAAATACTGATGTTGTATTTATTGTGGTTTTATCTTTTTATGTCTTCCTTCCACCATCATTTTTAAGAACTATCAATCAATAAGATTATAACAAAAATAAGATATAACAATTAGGTTGTGTGTTACCCATTTACAAAAACTAAAAAAAACAAAATCTCAATGTATTCGAATCAAACATTTGTAAGTAACAATTCTTTGTCTGAATTTTACATAATTTTTATAACCCATGCATACCCCAAATAGTCTGCACTATTTAGAATTTAACACTCCAAGCCCTTTAAATATGGAAGAAGGGGAAATAATACAAATAAACATATTATGTAGGCAACTAATTATTGATTCATGTCATCAACTGGAGCCAGACAGCCTGTCTCACATTAGGAATTCCACATCAATTACACCATAGTCCATTACCATTTTATTTGTTGTCAGCCTATCCAGCTATAACAATTACACACAATAAAATATCAATCCATCGTAACACTGTAAAAATCTCATTAGATAAAACATCTCAATAAAAACTACACTTGGCATCTTTGGTTTGACGTATGCCAAAGTGCACCCAATTTACCCTGCATTATCATGAACATGATTTATAACAATGATTTACATAGCACACTTAACATATTCTAAAAAGACATTATAAATCTAAAAGTTAGATGCCTTATTCTGGCACTAATCATTTGAGGCCTTACGGTGCCAACCACCAGTTTGATTGCGACCCAGGATCTATCCCCATTTTACAGCAACCTGCACCAGCTTCCCAAGCTGGTAGCAGCAATGGGGCAACGCAAGCAGTTATACTCGTGCCAGCTGCAGGTGCATTGATAAACGTAACTTCCAAGCCTCCAGTATGTAAGTTGAGACTTTTGTCACAATATGTCTTTCATCTGATTGCATACATAACACTTCCGCTTCTTTGCACTTCCTGACTCAGTATGATCTAAAGAGTGGACGTAAGTACAATTTGCGGAGTTTGAGCGTGAAGTGACATAATAAAAGGAAGTGGGGGATGGGTTGCCATCTATTGGTCATCGCTATCACCGGTAGTGTGCCCATACGAAATTTTAAATAAAGAGCCCTTTTTTCTTCCCGATAAATACTGTCTATGAAAACAGCTGGTTTGAGCTCTTGATTAAACAAAATGTAACGCCTAAATAAAGGACTAAGTGTCTCACACATGCTCTGTGTCTTTTGGTCCCAGTATGCCTTTTTTATAACAAATAGACTAGGCCTTCTGATTTTTTCCAGATGAAGCCAGAGATCTTCTTGGCCTATTGCAGCCAAGATAGTTCAGATGTGTTTGAACCAGGGCAATTTCCGATGACTCTGTAGCTTCATCATGTCCATCAATGCACCTCTATATGGTTTAAGTTCCTCTTTTGCCCAAATACGGATCCAGTATCTTATTGGAGCCAATGCAATATAATCCTCAATCTTCCTCATTTGTAGATCTATTCTTATTGCGTTCATCGGTGTGGCATTGCCTAAGCAAAGTAATCGGCGTAAAAAAAAAATCTCAGTTACTTGTATTGATGGAGTCTTTCTAAATCCCCAGATCTCTGTACCATGTAGTGCTGCAGCCCTTGCTTTTGTTTTATATGCAAGCAGTGCAGAACTCACAGAGTGATTGCCTGTAGCTTTTGCGAATCTGAGTACAGCTCCAGCTTGTTGGGCCAAGGAGATGTTGCTTTTATAAATTTGCGGTTTCCATGTCAGTTTTTCGTCCAGCCTACAGCCCAGGTAGTCATAGGTAGCCACTTGGGCCAAAGGCTTTTTGTTTACCCTAAAAGTCAATCGCATCTTTAGTTTTTGGTTAAGAATCATAAACTTGGTTTTCCCCTCATTAATTACCATACTCCTCGGGATACAAAATGATTCAAAACCCCCAAGTAATCGATGCATTGCTATCTCCGTTCTTGTGATTAATACAGAGTCATCTGCAAAAAGTAGGATAGGTATACTTTCATTGGCTAGTTTTGGCACATCCAGATTTAATTTCCTCAGGTCTTCACTTACTTCTTTTATGTAGCAATTAAATAAGGTTGGAGCCAAAATGCAGCCTTGTTTTACACCTCGCTGGATTGGGATCTCTGCCGTGGAATCGTTTCTCGCACTGTATCTAACCCTGGCGGTATTTCCTGTATGCAGTAGGATTAACAGCCTTAGGATTTTTCCCTGTATTCCCATTTCTGACAGTATCTGACATAATGTTTGGTGATTCACGCTGTCAAAAGCTGTTTGGAGGTCCACAAAGGCCAGGTATAATGGACAATCTTTTAGGGCGACGTATTTAGCGCAAATCATGTTCAACTTAAAAAGTTGATCTGTTGTGCTTTGGCCTCTCCTAAAACCAGTTTAATGTGTCAATAATAAATCTCCATCCTCTAGCCATTGATCTAAACGCGGCTGAATGAATTTGGCGAAATTTTTTCCAACACTATCAAGCAATGCGACTGGCCTGTAATTACACACCACATCCCGTGGCCCTTTTTTGTGTATTGGAACAATTATTGATTTCTTCCAAGAAGTGGGGATTACCTCGAGGTGCCAAACACTATTGAATAGACGAGCTAAAGCAGGTAGCCATAACGTTAGTTGGTTACGATAAATGTCTGAAGGAATGCCATCTGGGCCTGCAGCCTTGTGCGGCTTTTGGAGGAGAATAGCATGTTTAATCTCTTTCTCACTAAATTCCAGTGTTAACTCCGTTGCACATGGAACGGCATGGATTACTTGCATGGAATTTGTGCTAGGGAGTTTATTAGGGACTAATTAGTCCTGTCTTTCATATTCCGACACAACGGGCCATTTTAATGATGCCACATAAGTCACTTGGAGTGGAAATGCCTTACTTGATCTTTGGTTACTGCCTTCCAACCCTTGACTAAGTCTATTTGAGTTATTGGTGCTCCCGGGTACCATCTTAACCTCTCCCTGGTACAGGGCGGTGAAGTACTTTACCCAGAGTTGCGGGTTGATGTTCAGCTCTAGATTCTTCAGAGGGCCTTCACATCCTCACCTAATTACCTCCCAAAACTTTTTACAGTTTCCTGCCGAAATTGCATGCAGAAGAATTTTCCAAAGCTTGTGTGGGAAATTCTTCCTCTTGTATCTCAGTAATTTCTTGTACTGTTGCCTGCACTCGTAAAAATGTTGCTCATTAAAGTCATTCAGATGCCGGTTCTTTAATGCTTGTGATAGCGCCCTTTTTAATTTTAAACACTCACCATCAAACCAGCCCTCCATCATTTTTGGATTAGTTTGGAGATGCTTGGTTCTTTCCTTTGTTGTTTGTAATAGAAGATTGTTAAAATTATGCAGGAGGGGTAAGGCCTCATTAACTAATAGATTAAGGAACGTGCTGAGTGATAACAACCAGGTTTGACGAGGTACACTCATGAAAGATTTCTCCACATTTGACCATAATATGTTTTTCCTATTTGGTCTCATAGTTATTGTTAGGCTATTCCCGTTATATGGAGACTCAGTTTTCCCTGAACTCGTGTCCGGATGGGCCATCTCCATTAGCAATGGGTCATGGCCACTCTCAATCCTGTCCCTAATTTCCATGTCGATGTCATAGTGCCAGGCTTCGGTGTTTATTGCCATGTTATCGATTATGCTTTGCCTTTTTCCAGTTCGAAAGGTGGGTTTGAAGGCTCTATCTGAATTTGTTCTTCCATTTAATGTACGGATTCCTCCTTCTATTAGAGCTTAAAAAATTAATTCTCCTTTCTTGGAGTCTTGACAACGTTGGATGAGGGGTGTCGGAATATTCCAAACGTGATCTTCCTCTACTATTTGTTCATCCCCGAGAAGAGAATGGGGTTTAATGTTGAAATCACCACATATTAGTAAAAAGATTTTACAAAGCTGAGGGGGGGCGGTCTTTCATGTGACCAAATGCTTGAGTCCTCCAACCTTTAGATCTTTTGTTTAAAATATGTTCCTTGAGGAGCCACACACCTGGCTTTACTTGGACCCAGCTAATAGGAAGGAAGTACACATTTACTATTTCGAGTGACCGCTCCTCATATTTTACTACCAGCATATGGATTTCCTTGCTTAATACAGCATGAGTTACTGCAGAGTTTCCCAGCAGTGAGGTTCTGATCCAAATGATCAAGCCTCCTGATGGTCTTCCTTTTTTTTGTTTAGTGGCAGGTAGATGGAAAGTAGAAAACCCATCTAGATCAATGGCATTAATAGACCAAGTTTCCTGGAAGCTGCTGATATCTTGTTGTTTAATAAATTCTACCCAATCCTTGTCCTCCATTGTGCTTTTTAAGCCTGCAATGTTCTGTCTTTTATATTCAAACAGTCCATTTTTTGCTACAGGCTTCTAGATGGCTGATCTTCATATATCTGTGAATGTAGGGGGTTACCCATGCTGTTTCTTGGGGAATTAACCAACAGGCAGAACCTCATGTTGCTCAGATTTGTTCTTTCAGGTAGTTGTTTTTTGGAGCTAATTGCTCCCTGCAGTATCGAGCCAGAATTGCCTTTTACCTCATGCCTATCTGACACATTTTGCTTAGGAGCTTTTTCAAGAAATATTGTTGGATACGATTCCTTTTGCGGAATGGCGGTAGATATTCCCCAGATCTTCAACGAATTAGAACATTTTAGGATCTGTTTTACCATCCAAGTTGAAACCCAGACTGTTTCTGTTGATTCCCCGCTCTCTAATCCTTTTCTTTGTATGAATCTTACTGAGAGCAGATCTTTGGTTGTTACGTTCTGCAGGGCTGGCAGGGAGTTAACCAGATGTAAAATATTGGACCTTTTTAGGATGTCTTGGCTTCCTCTTGAAGAGTACTCGGGGATAAACATAATCGTGTCTTCTAGCTCTTCGCTTATTTCAGTGCGGATCTCGGTGTGCCCGCCATCTCTTTGCGCCCATCTTCCTTGAAGTTGATTATCTTCCTTTTCTTTACTGTAGGTGGTAACTGCCCATCCGGTCGATGCTAGTTCTTCCTGACCTTGTATCCTTCCATATTGTGAATCTATATTCCTATATCCTTCATGTGGTTGCTTTTTTGGAGGCCAGTTTGCAGTTTTTTCTTTCATTTCCAGGTCAAGCACTGAGCGCGATAGAGCAGGCAAATCAATAGCCCACCCGGGCTGGCTACTGAAGTTGTGATTTCCTGGGCTAGCCTGGGAGTAGTATTTTGCTTTTGTCCGAGGTGCGGGAACTGGAACTATTAGGTTGTCCACGCACATAGTTGTTCTTATACTTTGTTCACTTCCTGTGATCTCTGGGCTCTTTTTTCCCTCCTGATTTCACTTTTACTGTTTTCTTGTGGTGCCCCCAGTAATAGAGTTCGGAGGCTGCTGACATTTTCCGTTGTGATTCCCCACTGTGTTTGAGTAATGTACCTGAGCTAGGTATTCTATTTTTGTAACTGGGAGGTACTTGTCCATACCTGTGCTTAATTTTGATGTCTCTAGGCTCCATTTGGATATTCCATTGACTAGAGCGTCGCTTACCTCGCTTGTCCCTAGGTTTGCGCCTGGATCTTTTTCCGACCTCCTTCTATTATCTGTGTCATGCCCAGACGCTTGGTTTCCCCTGAGGCCAGTAGGTATACGATTTATGTGGGAATGGTAAGTGCAGCTTTTGTCGCACAATAGTCCGGGATTTTTATTTATAAAATTACTGTGTTCATCTGTTGATTTTTCAAAACTCTCAGGCTTGATGTTTTGATCTCTATACTGCTGTAGGCAGGCTGATCACCTATGTTCCTAACTTGCCCCACTGGACTTGCCTGTCATGACAAATTTAGTGCCTTTGTCACTGATGCTTTTTTATTTCCTCTAGCTTTTTTCCACATATTTTTCCATTTACCTATTGATTGAGGCCTTTTGCTCTGGACCCTCTTTTCTGCTATAATTAAAGTTTTGATTCCAGGTACAGGACTGCCGTTCTTTCCCTCTGTCTTCTCTATACAGATGTTCACATCTGGGCAATACTCTTGTCCTGGGCCTAAGGGCCCTTTTCTGTCTTCTCTGTCTATTGGCCTTCCCCTTGATCTGGACTCTGTTTCTATTCACTCATGTGCGCTTTTGAGACTGTATTTACAATCTTCGATTATGTTTTTGATTACTTTCGGGACTTCCAGTAGTTTTTCCAGCAGTGGGCCACAAGCTTGCCTGTCCATCTTGTCGGCCACTGCCTGATGCAACAGATTTTCCCTTATAATGCCCTCTACTAGGGCCATCCTGTAATCCATGGTCTGTACTGAAGTTGTAAATTGTTTGGTCAGCTCAAGTTGATCATCAAATTTTTGAGACTGGGCTATGATCGTTGTTGCAATTGAGTCCAATGTTGTACATATAACTTTCATAATACTAAGAATTGGTTGGTCTAATGAGAAATCATCTCTATTTCCCCAAGCTTGCCCATTTTGTTAATTAATTGTTTGGCCTTCTAAGATCTTATCGTCCTTTCCCCTATAGGCCTTGTATTAGACTGCCTTCCAGAAAATTTCAATCTTCTGATGTTATGCTATTTAATTGGGGCTCTATATTGCCAATTACGGAGTTGTCGAGAAAGGAAAGCTCCAGACTAAATGAACTACTTTCGTGTCTACGCAGTGTTGAATTGATTTTTCCTGCTTGCCTTTCGCGATGGAACTGCGACACTGAAAGCTTACGGGTCAGCTTTATTAGTAATTGTTCTGTTTCGGGTCCCTTTGTATTTTGGATTACTATAAGTTCTGCTTGGGCACATTGTGGGGGATATTAGTAATGAACTCCCGGGATTTAATAGTCCCGTATGGGCTCCGGGATAATTTCTAAATAGCTCATGGCTTGTTCTTTGCTCCCCCAAAGAATGGCCCAACTCTGGGAAGTTGTTTGACTCCACTTCGCCATCCTTGAAGGAGTTATTCATTGGATGAGATGATCGAGACAATCGCAGCTGGAATTGGGGAATATCTGGCTGCCCGGTCTCTTAATGCTCCAGTTCGACCCCTCCCCCCACGTTGTTGCCACCTATTTCCCCCGGTGGCAGTACTGGGGAGTCACTAGCTTTAGAGCTTTGCATCTGCAGCCTGTCAGTGTTTGAGTTCACATGATTATAGTAGTTAGTAATGGTGTTTGCTTTCGGTTTGGCTTTCCTTCCCACCTGGACCCGGGTGCGTCGGTGTGTACTGTTGTTTCTCCTACGTTCAATATTACATGCCCCTTATCATTGGGGTCAGTACAGGCTAACAGCGAAGATCCTAGAGCCAATTCAGGTGTGCCACCAATCTCCTCTCCTGATTCACTTTTGTCGGCGGAGCTCCCGGATCGGACACTCTCTGCTGTGACCTCTCCTTGATTTACAAATTCCCTTTGGGATAGTTGAGTAATTCCGGGATCCTGGTCCTGGTCTGTCCAATTCCTGCTTTGGTCTTTGGGATTTCGGTGGGTGGACTAGAGCCTCATTGGCCTCCCTAGCCTCCCTGGCCCTCTTTGTTTTTCCTCTTATTCCGACCATCTTGGAAGACTTCACCATGTCCTCCCCTCTGTTCCTTACTGGGTCTTTAGAGAGTAACTTTTATTATTGTTGTTATTGTCTTATTATATCTTTTTTTGCTTAAACTCTTGCCGTAGAGGACAGTACCAGCAGTTTCAGTCTCAGTAAATTGTTTTTTTCAGAAGTAGAATTGCTTTTGTGGAGGTGCGCAGAATGCGGCACACAAAACGCAGTACACAGATGGTGTCTATCCCTCCGGCACAATTAACATCTGCTCCTCTCTTCTCTTTATCAATCGTCCTGTTTCCTTTCTTCCCCCCTTGACAGCCGCTTCGCTCCGCATCTCAAATGTCTATAACTGTCTGTAACTGACTTAGCAAGTTAATAGCAAGTTGGTAAAGTCGCTTACTTGCGTTGTTTGTGCATCCACTCACATCCACCGGGGTCTGGCGTCACCACCCCTCTCCACTTCTCTGCTTCTTCTGCCTCTCGTCACCTCAGGATGTGCCTTGCACCTCCAAAAGCTCAAGGACCACATGGACCGAGCAACAACCAAACCACCAGCAACAACCAAGGCTGAAGCTGGACCTGGGGGCTGAGGACTGGGACTAGGGCGAGGTAAGGGGCGGCCAAACACCAGCAGCCGGAGACCAGACCAGGACTGGAGCTAGAGCGGAGCGGGGCAGGGAGCAGCCAAGTGCCTCAAAGCAGCACAGCACAGTGCTGCACAGCAGGACCAGCAGGACCAGCAGGACCAGCACGGCAGGAACCGGCGCGGGAGCCAGGGACCGCCCCAGCCAGCAGAACACCACAAAGTGCTGCAGCTGCAGGAACTGGCATGGGAGCTGGCGTGGGAGCCGGGGACTGCGTCAGACCGGGCAGCCTCAGACCGGGTACAGTAAGAACCGGCAGCAGGAGCAGCCCAGGAGCAGCCCACCCGACCAGCGGAACACCACAAAGCGCCGCAGCGGCACACCTCCGTGAACGGGAACCAAGATGCAAACCAAAGACGCAAGCCACCCGGCACCGACGTCGGCAAAGCGTAAGTCAGTTTGTGGACTCAAACCAAGCATTACACCATAGTCAAAATCATAGCAGTACTGCATTTTGTGGCCACGGGATCAATTTAATACACTGTGGTAGTATCTGGAGGCATGTCACATCCAACTTTCAGTAAAAAAGCTCTTTTTACAATGTTGAGACACATCAACAGCTTCATACATGTAACACAAAATGAAGATTTAGCCAATGTGAAGGGAAATTAGTATGCAATGGCTTGAGTTATACATGTGGTTAAAGCAAGTTAAGCAGCACATATTGCCTCGGTGGCAACATCCAACAAAAAAGATTTCTAATACAGTCTCAACAACTTCCATTCAATCACTGTGTAAGTTGTCTCTGTGCAAGATCTATACATCCAAAGTGTGTGTCTGTCCCAGGATCAACCCATGTTCCCTTTGTACTTTCCAACAGCAACATATCACAGCAAATGTCACACCTCTGATATGTCCAAATGAAGATGCCATGGTGAAGGATTCTAAAATAGAACAACAAGGGAAAATTAATGATTTCACATACGAATATTTGCTCAAATCATAAGTTAGGATGATTCATATACTTAGCACAAGCAAAGATAATAAAGGTCAATCTTTGATCAACAAACATCTTTGCCGTGGACTTTCCTGAACTCACCATTACTACTAAATTACCATTACAGACTGATATGTTCACTATGTTACAAGTTTCTCTGAGATTTGATGTTACAATATGCAAATGTAAACTTACACTCAGGTGAAGAAGTTGTCAATAACACCTTGACGTTTGTCAGTCCCTTCCTTTTCATCACTGTCATCATCATTTTCTATTTCAATATCCTAACCTGGTGGCTATTCATGGTCTCCATCCTCTGCGATGATTGGGATGTTCTGTTGCAGAGCTATGTTGTGCAACATGCAGCAGGCAACAGTGTTTTGGCACACCAGATTACGTGAATAGAGGACAGCTCGACGGTCTTGTCCAGACATCTAAATCTGGCCTACAGGAGTGCAAAAGCCTTCTCCACTGGCCTCCATGTACTACCATGGTCCTCATTGAAGCAGACTTCCCCTGGCATTGTTGGATTCCACAGCAGTGCTAATGACTGTGACCTGTTAGGATGAGATGAACTTCCTATATGAAAGTTAAAATTATAGTGAGCATAGATATCTCCTCTCATTGTACATTCCTAAACTATGAATAAAGCAAATGATCTTCATGTCATATTGCACTTACCAACAAGCCAGGCCCTCTTGAGCACAAGTTGTGACATTTACAAGGGTATGGTACTGTTGCATAGTACAAAGTTGTGGGACATTTTTGCTTATGCAGGGTCATCCCCAATCTTTTTGCCTCCTGCCTCCTATTTCTTTCTGACCTGTTGTTGATGGCGTTAGAACTCTGAGCACTTTACCACTGCTAACCAGTGCTAAAGTGCACATGCTCTCTGTGTAAATTGTATCATTGATTGATTTATCCATGATTGCCATATTTGATTTACTAGTAAGTCCCAGTAAAGTGCACTAGAGGAGCCCAGGGCCTATAAATCAAATGCTACTAGTGGGCCTGCAGC
Source organism: Pleurodeles waltl (assembly GCF_031143425.1). Lineage (NCBI taxonomy): Eukaryota > Metazoa > Chordata > Amphibia > Caudata > Salamandridae > Pleurodeles > Pleurodeles waltl. The sequence goes on from NC_090436.1 coordinate 267,072,056, forward strand.
ACTGGTTGTGTCACCCACAATAGTAGCCCTGTAAACATGGCTCAGACCTGCCACTGCAGCGTCTGTGTGTGCAGTTTTAAACTGCCAATTCTACTTGGCAAGTGTACCTACTTGCCAGGCCTAAACCTTCCCTTTTCCTACATGTAAGACACACCTAAGGTAGGCCCTAGGAAACCCCCTGGGCAGGGTGCAGAGTATGTTTAAGGTAGGACATAGACTAATGTGTTTCACGTGTCCTAATAGTGAAATACTGCCAAATTTGTTTTTCACTTTTGCAAGGACTATCCCTCTCATAGGGTAACATGGGGGCTGCCTTTAAATATGATTAAAGCATAGATTCCCTTTGGGAGCAGATAGACATGTGAAGTTTGGGGTCTCTGAACTCACATTTCAAAAATACATCTTTTAGTAAAGTTGATTTTAAGATTGTTTGTTTCAAGATGCCACTTTTAGAAAGTGAGCATTTTCTTGCTTAAACCATTCTGTGATGCTGCCTGTTTGTGGATTCCCTGTCTGGGTCAGTGTGACAGTTGGGCTGTGTGCACCTCTCTCTAGAGAGTGACACAAAGGGAGCTGGGGTGTATCCTGCATATCCTGATGAGCCATCTATGCTAGGAGGGAGACGAGGAGTGGTCACTCACACCTGAAAGGGCTGTGCCTGCCCTCACACAATGCAGTCTCCAACCCCCTGGTGTGTGTCTGGGCCCTGGCCTGGGCAATGCAGGATTTCACAAATAAAAGAGACTTCCCTTTGAAGTAAGCCTACTTCAAAGGCCAAAATGGGAATAAGAAGGGCACCCAAAACCACAGACTTTACATCACTTCTGGGACATCAAGAGGAACCTCCCCTACCTCACCAGAAGAGCTGAAGAGCTGAGTAAAACGTCTGCCCTGCCTGTGACTGTGCTTTGTGGAGCTATCCTGCAGTTGCTTCTTCTGTCAGGTGAAAGGGGACAAAGACTGGACTTTGTTGTGCATTCCTGCTTGTGAAAAAATCTCCAAGGGCTTGTCCTGAGCTTGCCTCCTGTTGTTGAAGTCTCAGGGCCATCAAAGACTTCCCCTGCCAGTACCTGGACTCTCAGCTGAGACTCCTGCCCTGTCAAGTGGTGCCCTATCCAGTTCCTGGGGCCCTGACAGATGAAGCTGGCAGACATGATGGAAAATCCACACAGCAGTGACTGACTGCTGTGGGGGGAAATTTCCAATGAAACCCCCGAGACGAGACTGAATAAAGGACAAGCTGTCGGCTCTGTGGCTGAAATTGACACACCACTTGCAGCGCAGCAGGAAGATCGACGCTCACAGCTGGAGAAACTCCGCACTGCATCGCTAAATGAGGTTGGTAACATCACAACCCACCCAGCGTGTTTTTACTAATACCGTTGGGCAGAATTTTCAACGCAAACCTTGCTGGACGTGGAAAATTTATGCAAAGCCTGCCTGGACATGAGTGCTGCCTGGATAGACATATCGCTCTCCTGCGGAGAAGAAAATCAACGTGCGGCGAGCTGACCAGAGAAGGAGAAAAGACGCACGGTCTCGCTTATGGGTGAGAAATTGACACCAGTTTACCTTTTTCAACGCACACTCACCCGTGCGTGCTATTTTGACTCTACCCAGGTATTTTTTAACGCTAACAGTGTTTTTAGTGTTTACAAAAGGATTTAAGACTCTTTTGCTTTTAAAATTAATAACTTGACTTATTTGTGTATGTTGGATTTTTGTCATTGTGGTCTTGTTTTGTTTAGGTAAATATTTACTCTTTTTCTAAACCTGTGTTGTGTAGTTTTGTAGTGTTTTCATTAAATTACTGTGTGTGTTGGTAAAAATACTTTACACCTAGAACTCTGAAGTTAAGCCTGCCTGCTCATGCCAAGCTACCAAGGGGGTGAGCGTGGGTTAGCTGAGGGTTTTACTTCTTTATCCTGACTAGAGTGAGGGTCTTTGCTTGGACAGGAGGTAGCCTGACTGCCAACCAAAGACCCCATTTCTAACATTGGTGATCAGCGGTTGGGATTGGACTTGTATTTGTACTTGACATACAGTGATAAAATGTACACTGCTGCTTTCAATGCAGAACCCTACGTGACCACATACTACTTGTTTAGGGATTTTTGCTTTTTCTCTCTTGGGTCTACTTTTGTTTTACTTCCATGTTTTTGCTGATCCCTTGATTGACGTTTCTTTAGTTTCATTGGGAACTTGTTTTCTGCCTTTGGAACTTTGCACTTGGTTGCCATCATGTCTAAATCTGCATATGCAACAGCTGGAGCTGTTTTCGAATTAGAGAAACTGAAAAGGTACTCAGTTGCTCAATTGAAACAGTTCTGTAAAGATCGTGCCTGTCCCATTAAGAGCTCTACCAGGAAGGGGAAGCTGCAAAAGGATCTAAGGGCCTGGATGACAGTCAAGCGGGCTGGGGGACACACAGAGGAGGATGATGTGGATGGGGAACTGCATAGGGTACACAGGGGTGTAGTGGAGGTACCTGTTACACCTGGGGGAGGGTCCCCAGGAGGGGGTATCAGGGTGTCATCCAAGGGTCTGACTCCTGAAGAGTTACAGGACAGACAGCAGAGAGGGCTCACCAGTTGGAATTAGAGGAGCTTAGGAAGCAATGGAGGAAGGAAATAGAAGAGAGGAGGAATGCCTTAGAAGTGAAAAATATGATTTTGGCTTATGAGCTAAAACTGAAAGAGCTGGAAGTCATGAGGGCTGAGTCCAGCTGGAATGGTGGCAGCAACAATTCTATATCCAGTGCTGCTGAAGAAGTGCACATGCCCAGAGATGTGGTGCCCTAATTGAAGGAGGGAGTTAACACACATCAGGAGGTTCAGGGGTATGAGGTAGCTCCAGTGATGCACTGGGTCCCTGACATGGGGAGTCATATTCCTACTGGTGGGAGGGACACTCTACTGGCTCTAGGTAAGAGTGACAGGGAGAGGGGTGCCCCCCCAGGTAGAAGTCCTGGTTATGGAGTGTGACGACATCCCAGAAGAGTGTGGGTTGAGTGTCAAGGACAGTCAGGTACTGTCTCACCAGTCTCAGGAGGGTGATGTGGGGTACTTTTTTAAAGCTGAGTCACTGGATGGTTGGATGAAGGGTAGTTTGTTTATTTCATGTGAGGGGCTGAGTGATGTAATTGCTGGAGAGCATATGTGTAGTCCTTATTTTCCAGAGCTACGCCAATACCAGGTGGAGTGTGAGTTCTCTGACCCCAGGGAACTTACACTGGAGGCAGACCTCTGGGTGAGTACTAGAGAGTCTGAAGAGGCATTTGGGGGTGCTTTTGAGGGGAGTGGTCTAGGTATGTCCCAACCAGATGAGGTAGGGGAGGATTGCAGTGTCCCAGGTAGGTCCCAGTGTAGTGGGATGGGGGAGGGATCCCATGTCCAGTCTCAGAGGAGAGGGAATGGGGATGGGCTGAGGCCCGAGGTACCCAAGATCCAGTCCCAGGTCCTGGAGGGTTCCATGAGGGAACACCAGGAGGGTAGCCTAGCCTGTACCGGAGGGCCATCTGCTACGGGAGATCCTACAGTGTCAGTAGAACCTTTCAACGCTAACAGTGATTTTACTGTTTGCTAAAGGATTTAAGACTCTTTTGCTTTTAAAATGAATAACTTGACTTGTGTATGTTGGATTTTTGTTGTTGTGGTCTTGTTGTGTTTAGGTAAATATTTCCTATTTTTCTAAACCTGTGTTGTGTCATTTTGTAGTGTTTTCATTAATTTACTGTGTGTATTGATACAAATACTTTACACCTAGAACTCTGAAGTTAAGCCTGCCTGCTCATGCCAAGCTACCAGGGGGTGAGGGGGGTTTAGCTGAGGGTGTTTCTCCTTTACCCTGACTAGAGTGAGGGACCATGCTTGGACAGGGGGTAACCTGACTGCCAACCAAAGACCCCATTTCTAACAAACGTAATCATGTGTTGACCCTGGGAAACCGGCACACACACTTGAGATGTACAAATAAGGAAAGCAGGCAAGTTGCACATTTGTTGAAAAGAAGTTCTTCCGAATGTGGTAGACTTGTTCCCTGGTATGTGGTGGCACCAAAGTAATATGTGTGCCATCAATTCCTCCAACCACATGTGGTTTGCCACCCAAAGCATAAAACTTCCCTTTAATTAAGCTGTTGATGATGATGAAAGCATCTTATAACATGCAGCGCTATTTTAAGGAGTGTCCGGCGTGGTGGTAGGTCGACATAAATAGCACAGAATGTAATTATTCCTGCACCAAAGCTAGGTTTTAAGCTTTTTCTTAAATATTGCAACATTACTCATTTTTAGCAACTCCAAAGTCAGTATGTGTATCATCATTGAAGTAAGGACATGTAGCACACCAGTGAAAGTTGGTTGTGACATGCCTCTAGATACTACCACAGAGCCTTGGAAAGATCCTGGGGCCATAAAATGAAGTAATGCTATGATTTTTACTTTTGGTGTTATTGCTGTTGTATTCCTATTGTGAGTCAAAACATCAGGCTTGAATTAGTGACATAAATCAAGACTAGTTTGCCTATTCAGTCAGTATTTTGTTATGACATCCCTTTCCTCTATTGTGAAAAGGTCTGGAAAAGGTATGAAGACTTGAGGCTGTCGTCTTCTACCCCACCATGGTTTCATATATCTGTAATTAAGAAAAACTAATTTTGACTTAAAATAGTCCTACAATACTTTGATAATTAACACACATTTCAAGTCTTTGTAACAATACGCATTTTTTTGTGCCCTACATGTACATATCATATTCGTGTTAGGTTGCAACATCGAATAACAATGTTTTACATGTCTGATTTTTTTAAATAATGTGTAACTAATACATTTAAAATATATCATTTACACCTTAATTTTTCTTTGTTTTTTTTTTTTATCATTCAACGGAACTAAAAAATACACTGAATCACTATTGATGTTAAACACAGTGACGGTTTACATTTTAATGTGCAAAACTTTAAACCAATGTTGTAATATCTTACATTTGTAAACAAACTAACCATTATTTTCAGTGATGGTGATGCTCCTTACATTTAAAAATACACTGCTTCACATCCTAAAATGAACATTGACGTCAGGACATTGGTTATCTGCCGGCCGTCTGATGAACTTGACTGTGTAGTGGTGTAATACTTCACAACGACACAGCCATTGGCTAACCTGTGTGTGAATATGCACAAAAGCCAATGGCTATGTCCCTCTCCATCACAGATCGTGTATGCTGTGTACTTGTGCGCATCATCTCGAAAAAATCTCACTTGCCTCCCAACACTGCAACAAACACCTCCTCCACTTTTGGTGCTGTTACTTCCCTCTGGGAGCCAGAAAGCAGGGCAAAACCCCTAACTTCTCCCCTGAGGAGTTGGAACACCTCACCACTGAGGTCGTGTCCCTGTACAGCCAGCTCTATGGGAACCCAGTGGAACATGTACATGTTTGAACGAGAAATGTTTTTCTAAGTTACTTGTTTCTTCTTCGTAAACAGGCTATTTTGTCCCTTTTTGATCATGAGTGAATTGCTGTGATTGGAGTATAGTGAACTGACTAATTTAACAGGGGACATAATGATGTTTGACAATGTTGATATGTTTTTTAATTGAAATGAAAAGTCAACTGCAAGAATATGCTGACTTTTCAGTTCATTTGAGTCACAAACCCAGATTTCATGTGACAAACTTCATGCTCCTTACTTCCAGTTGCCAGTAGACACTGTGCCAGTAGCATAAGTGAAAAGTGCAACCAAATGTTGCAATGAGAGAAATTCTAGGTGCAAGAATAAACTTTCAAGTTATAGAGTTGTCTGTTGCTTTTGTTTTTTAAACCTCATCCCATTTTCTGAAAGATGGGTGTCTGTATTTTTTAGTCATGTAATGGTGCCACATATTGGGAAGGAATATCCTGTGCTGCAAGTAAAAATTATACAGGTCACTACAAATCAGTATTTACTAGGTAAAACAACATTTTTGTAAATAATCTGTACTGACTTTTTAGAAGTGCTTGTGAAAGATGTTACAAAAGTGTGCCCACAGTATTACAGACATACAAAACATCACAAAACGTTTTGTTCTTTCCTTTTTCTTATCCACACGTCAAAGTCCATCAGAAGGAGGCGATATGGAAAACCATGGCCAAGAATGTGCGCCCCTGGGAGTCTTTTAGTGGTGCAGCATCCATTGCCATAAGGGATGGGAGGACCTACAACACTGGACCAGAAAGTCAGCTATAGTCCAGCTCTGCAAGTCCTCCAAATGTGGGAAGCCTGTGGACCACACACTGCCCCTCCCCCCCCATGGCCCACATACTTGTGGTGGCCTATCTGTACCTAGATGGGCAGTTAAGAGCTCAATTGCAGCATCAAGGAGATATATTCCAGTGTGAGTTCAACATGTTAAATAACAAATCTTTGTTACAGCAACTACTTTAGGCATCAAAATTAAGAATGAAATATCTCCAATGCAGAATAAGAGTTCTTGAGGGTCTTAAGTTTTGCCCAAGGTGTGTGATGATGTGTTTTTGTAGATTACATTTTAGAAATAGATACCACCTGATTTGTGTTCACTACCAAAGGACTGGTTTGTTCAGACAAATGCCTGCCTGAACAACAGGTGTACATCAGGTAGTTTAATGTTATAAGAGACACATGCCTGCATAAACAACAACTATACATCAGGTAGTTTGATTTTATAAGGAACAGTAGTACCAAACAGGTCACTGGTCTTTATTGTGTCAGGTGTGATTCTCTTTCACTATTATGATTGATGTTATGTTAGCCCTATTAATGGTGACATAACACAAAATTCTATTATGATACTGTGGATGTTCCAATTGTCACGTTGGTAAGTTGGTTTGACACCCAAACAAGAGTGAGCATGTGAGCCAAAAGGACTAGTAACATCAGTATAAAAGGCTACATTTGTATTCAAAACATATCCCAGATGCTTCTAAAACAAATATACTGTTTCATTTATGTCAACAGTGACAGATTTGCATGATGTCTTACTCCTTCACAGATGTGCATGTAAGGAAGTCTATTTTGGGAAAAATAATTCTCATAGTCATATATAATTTTTAGTACAACACAGACAGGAATGTGTACTCATTGGTGACAGAGCAACACATTCCCATTCCATTTTACAATGTCCTTTGTTATGTCTAGATGATAAACCAATGATGGAAAAAAATGGGATACTCAAATGGAATTTTGCAAACGAAATGTTCCATCCCATGCATGTGGGAATATCCCATTTGGAAAAATCAATATCAGGCTCAAATCATGACTCAATTTGTGAATGTATTAATGCATCAAGGTGTAATCTGAAGCATAGTGTGAATTGCATGTGAATCTTTAATGAAAAAATATATATGGATCAGTGTAAGTAATAAAGATAAAGATAAAGCTAGCATGTTTTGTGACACAGTTACACAATGGTGAAACAGACTTCTGATAAAAAGTGATATTTAGGAGTCAAATGTGAAAATATTTTTGCTCTGTACTGAAATGGATTATATATGCATCAACATCTGTGTATTTACTTATGCTGTATGATTCTTTTGTCAATCCACCACAAAATATTATTCTCAATTTCTTCAACAGCGTAGGTATCTACATAGTGTGTGATACATTGATAAGCGCCTTCCAGTACAGAATCCATGTAATCTTTTTTACATTTGAAATATACATTAGTTACTTGACGTAAGTGTTACCATTGTGAAATGCCCAAACAAAGGAAATAGGCTTTCAGTTTATACAAATATTGGTACAACATTGCAGTATTTGTCGAGATACATTGATTCATGTTTTACTTTTTGTGAATGAAAATTATGTAGATTTTTGGGCCTTGTAAACGCACTGTACATATGTTTTTTTGTTTATATATTTTTGGTAAGATACGTTCACTATTCTAAACAACAAAACCAGCCCATTCAGAGGTGTTCCTGCAGAGAAATTAAAATGGATATGAGTGTCACAGTCATATATGATGTGGGAGGTTTAATGGTGGATTACAAAACTGTGAACAAGTGGTTTGTGAGAATGTTCCTTACATGCATGAGATAATGATAATAAAGAACAAAAGTTTGAGATCCTTGAAGCAGGTGAAATATGAAAACTAGGAAAATGTTTTTGATCACAGCTCATTATCAGTTCTAACTAGACAGATATATTAATACTGTTGCTTCCCCATTTCAGCATCATCAGGAGCAGGTTGAAGAAATATTGGCCACATAGGTGGGGAAGCAGCTGGCCACTGTGGATGTGTGCTGAGACTACCAACACCAAGGGACCCAGTGGGACAGAGGGTGAGGAACTGTCATGGAGACCATGAACTCGACTTCATCTTCTGAGGCCCCCACAGAATACCAGTTTTGAGTGGTGGCAGACCCTACAGCAACTGTTCCACCTGCATCCTAGTCTGCCACCCAGATTCCCACCTCCACCTTCCCTCTTGCTCAGCCCCAGTTTAAGACAGGCAAAGTCTTTTTGTTGTAAAGCCTTGTGAGTGCAGCAGGTGCAGTCCTTATGAGTGCAGTCCTCTCTTGTGCAGTCTCTGGGGCCGGCAGGACAGTCTTTTTTCTCCAGTTGTTTCTCTTGGGACTTTGGAGGTCTACAACACCAATCCAAGGTTCCAGAATTTCTGTGTATCTCCTTGGGGCATTGGGACTACAGTTCCCACAATGCACCTGGCCAAATTGTTGAAAGTCCACTGAACGCTGTCCAGATGGGATCTTCTAGCAGGAGGAGATGCAAGGTGACTTTTGGTAGCTCCTTTGTACCTGTCACTTACAGGGAGTCTACTGCTGAATCCTTTAGAAATCAGGCAAGGTCTTCTTTTGTGAAGCCCAGAGTGTGCAGCACGGGCAGTCCTTGGGAGCGCAATCCTTTGTGGTGCAGACCATTGTTCCAGCAGGGCAATCCTTCTACTCCTTGTGTGTTTCAGACATGGATCTGAGTTGCTTGGCAACTCTCCCATATTTATCCAGTGTTCCTGGGTGACAAGTGGTATGGGCAATTACTGACCAATGGGGTGCAGGTTGACAACCAGAACTATGACAACTTCCTCCAAAGTCACAGAAAGCACTATTCTTCCAAAATCCAAAAGGAGAAACAATTTCTTAGAGGTTTCGAACTGGGTAAGCCTTACCACTGGTGTGATTACATTTCTTTAACACTCACCTCCCAGTCCCTCTGCTAATCTAATTACTGGGGCTCCCATCTCGTTGGGGTGGCAGGCAGTAGGGGTGAGGCTGTGTCCTGTCCTAACTGTCATTCCCTCTTTGAAGACCAGTTTGACTACCCATCCCCCTTCCTGCTTTTTTCTCTGCAGTTTGCAGATCCGCATCAACCATATGTCTCTTTTTTTCAATGCAGGCTGCTTCACACCTCAATAAGACAGCTTGGAAGCTCAGCCTGGTAGAGGTTGGCCAATCAGAGAAGGGTTGTTGGAAGGCTGGATTGTATTATTGAAAAAGAGTGTTTTTTTAATAATACGTGAGTATTCATTGAACCATCACATTAGTCCCATAGCAGTAGAAACATCAGCAGGAAAGGCAGCTTCAGTTAAAAATAAATGAAGTCAATAATTGTGATCATTTTCCAAACCAATATATTTGCACATGGTTCCTATATCATTGTGAATGTCCCAAAAGACGTGGCACGAAGCATGGCCAAAACGACTCAAGTTTCCAAACACATGACCCAATTAGATTCAAGGGGTCACAGTATTAGGTTTTGTTAAGGCCAAGTCAATGATGTTTTGACCCTCTAACTAATGTGGGGTCTCATCAGAACTAAACAAATAAAAGGGACATCTAAAGCAAAACAAAACCATTTGTTAATCAACACATTGACAGAGTAAAAAACAAATATCCGATTGGAAAGATCGTGACATCACACACCTGAAAATCAAGCCACAAAGGCTCAACACCAACAGTGCAATTATATAAAACCTACTTACATGAGTACCTTTGCACTGTAAGTATACACAGAACAGACTAATGATCAAATGTGATCCAATTGGTACATATTGGTAGCTAATACACAGCAGGTCTTTCAGTAGCAAGCTGTTGGATTTATTCTATCATTTTAAGTCTTTGAATTACATTCTTAGCTCTCTCCTATCAATAGATATACTTTTATAAAGTATTCTCATGTTAGCCTATCGAGCTGATGTTCTTCACTGGAGAAAAACAAAATTGGCAGTTTTTCCCTCACCGGGGCATTTAAAACATATTTTATAACATCCCTGCTTATAATTACAAGGCACCCTACCCCTGGGGCACCTAGGAGAGTACTTAGGGTTTACATAAATGTTAAAGTGAGGACATTTGAGACTTTGGAAGTACCTTTAATTCCAAACTCGAATTTGCATATAATTTAGTTTTAAGAGCAGCTTGCAAAGCAGGGCTAACTTTAAAATGACAGCAGGGACCACATCAGTGCACACTTAAGTGAATTAAACCTGCTGGGCCTCTAAACCTACATGTCCTACCACATAGTAGGGCACAATCATTCAGACAGCATCAATTAGTCAAAAATTCAGGCCAAAAGTGGAGGCACACTGGAAAAAGTCCTGCTTTTTCACAGTAAATAATATATAGTGTATTTCTTTGAGGTTTTTTTATATACCACATTATACACAAATGCACTACACATTGTTCTACTATTCCTTTGCAAGTATTTTTAAACCTGCACGAGTCCAGAGCTAGTGTACGCAGGCAATTACGATGGTAACAGGTGAAACAGTGACTTAGGGGCATTTTTTTAACGCAAATTTGGTGCAAAACTAACGCCATATTTATACTTTGGCGCTAGACCCGTCTGGAGCCAAAGGTATGCAGTTAAAGTCATTTTTTGGATGTGGAAAGCTACCTTGCATCAATGAGATGCAAGGTAGGCGTTCCTGTGCAAAAAAATGACTCTATGGCCTTAGCGCCATATTAATTCCCCTGTGCACGGGGGAGGAGGGGTCAAATAATGGTGCAGAGCTTGCTTTGAACCATTATTTAATGCCGGGTCAGGGGAGCCATTAGGGGACCTGTGGGCCTATTTCCATGGTGGAAAATCATAGAATAAGCCCACAGGTGCCATCCCCAGGCCCCAGGGACACCCCCACCCACACCAGAGGGACAGAGGAGGATGGGGGACCCCATCCCAGGTAAGTATAGGTAAGTACAAGTAAGTATTTTATTATATTTGTTAAAGTGCCATTGGGGGTCCTGCAATGGGCCCCCCTACATGGCACTGGGTGCAATGGCCATGCCCAAGGGATCCTAGTGCCCTGTGCTGGCCATTGGGGTGGTGGGCATGACTCCTGTCTTTTCTAAGATAGGAGTCATGTGGTATGGATGGTTTTACATCAGAAAATGACGCAAGGCTGGTTAGAGTCATTTTTATCTTTACTCTAACCTGCCTAATGTCATTTTCTGGTGCAAAACCCCCTTCTCCCATACTGCCTACTCCACCCGACTAACGCCATTCTTTTTTTACTGTTAGCCTACCTTTTAAGCCGGCTTGCACCATTCCATAATATGGTGCCCAGTTGGCGCTCAAGGATGGTGCAAGCCGGTGCAAAACTTTTTTATGAAAAACCGCGTTCGTGCAGTTTTGCACCAAAAAGCATAAATATGTCCCTCACTTTCTTTTCTGGCAATGATGGGGCTGACTTTCATCATTTTCCAGTAGCAGCAGCAAAGGTATGACTTGTACAATCAGCTTCAAGGTGGCAGGAAATGAGAAAAGTAGAAAAAAGGTACGTTTCATGCCCATTGATAAATCTGGCTGGAGTCCTGCTGCCAGCCACTTTTGCCTATGGCGCAGTTGACACAGGTGTTCAATCTTTGCAGTGACAGCGGTTCATCGACGGACTTTTGTGTACGGAACTCCAACATCTAAATAGAGCGGATAGACCGCCAAGAAGGCGGGCAGGAAATCCAACAGAAAATCGACAGTGGGACTGATTCAGCAAGTAAAAAATAAGTCCCTTAATCTTGAAAGAGTCAAGAAAAAGTAAATCGGCCATCATCAGTCACTGGTCTCATTTGACCAGGACCCAGGCATAATTTTAGACTAACCAAGATGATATGTGGGTCACATATACCAAGAGGGTTTGTCTTGGTCAAAATTTTACTTTCTGAATTAGTCTCTGAAATGGAACTTGAAATCATCCGGTGGGGCAAGTTTGCAGCTGTTTATGCCAAACTCCCCTTGAAGTTGGATAGCTTGTGAATGAGGTCCAGTTGAAGCCATTTGTTTTGGCAGAAAAAGCTCAGAGTGGGAGAAATTCACATTTTGTGACCACCAAAGGTCTTGTGTCAGGCAGACACTGTTTGCACTTCCCCCTTCAAGATTTCTGCCTTGGGCTTGAAGCCTGATTTAGATGTTGGTGGTAACGGTCCCACCGGCAACTTTTCGACTGAAAACCAGTCTGTCGCCATGACCATGTGCCTAACGTATTTAGATATTGGCAGTCCCACAGGCATAGCCTACATTCAAACCACTGTCTCCGCCAAGAAACACCACTCACATCGGCTGGGGAGAGGGAAAAGTGGATACCGGTGTAACCCTAGCCATCCTTCATGTTGTGCAGATTTGGAAGTGCATTATCCCAGGAAAAAAGTGGCCATCCAACCTCCACTTCTGATTCAGAAACTTATCTTTTTCTTCATTCCACCCCATCTTAGACTGGATATGTCTGGACAACACCTACCATCACTGCTTCATCTTACCCATGGAAAAAACACAAACTCCCCTGTTGCCAGACTCAAAGGTAGGTACGCTGCATTGCCAGGGTATATTGAATGGGCACTGCATGGGAGGTTGAGACCACTGCAGGCATATACATGTAACCATAACTTTTATAAATCACTGTGACATGCATATATATGAGAGACAATTGTGTCACACATGGCTGGGGACACACTGGCACAAAATGCATATCGCACATATGCACAACTGTCATTGTGGTGTCATCATTCATTGCAAAATTAATGCTAGCACCGCAAAGAGGGCACACTCACACTGGGCAACGGTGTCCATGTGTGCTTATGCAAGGGGACCTATACGGGTAGGTTTGCGCTATCTGTTGTGTATGTGAGTCAGTACGTATATGTGTGTGTATATGTGTGTGTGTGGGTTAGCTGTTTGAGGTGGAGGGAGTTGGAGTAGGTGGTGTGGTTGTGTCTGTATATGTGTCACGTGCATGTGAGACTGATGTTGTGAATGTTGTATTGCCATGTGAAGCATTCAGGTGAGTGTTGTTGTGTGGCAGACGTTGTTATGATGTGTGTAGCTGTGCTTGTGTGTGTCTGTGTAGCTGAGTGTGTAGTTGTGTTGCTTGTTGTGGTTGTGTCGTGTGTGGGTGCAGTATCAATTGTGTGTGTATGTTGTGCCATGGATGTATGTCAATGTGTGTTTTCGGCATGTGCGGGTTGTGTTGTGTTAGAATTGTAATGGATGATGGTGTGTATGTGGTGTGTTGTATGTATTATGGGGAACACTTATGGCTAAGGAAGAGCATCTGTGTGTCACTTATCGCCTGTTCCATAGCCATCACCATTGTACGAAGTCCATTGGATTCCACCGCCATCTCCCTCAAACAGCAGTCCATCACCAGTCCTCTCCTTGCCGAGCTGTAACATCTAATTACAGTGGGTGGAACTCGGTTGACTTGACTGTCTTCTCCAGTCTGCTGCCAAAACAGCTTAGCAGTAACACCACCAAGACTTAAATCATGCCATCATGTTTTTACTGAAGCTCAAAATGCTCCAGAGGAGTAAGCCTGAACTTGTGTTGGATGAAATCTCTTCAGATTTGGACACCTTTGCCAGTAGGACCTGCTCTGGATGTTTTGAGAGTCCAAAAGTTTTCCAAGTCCCAACTTTTCAGAGTTTTAGGAGCAACTACTCTTGGTCACTTCTAAAGCTCCCAGGTGCTCAGTAACAGGACATGGGGGCCAGAACTCACTTCAGCACAGGCCACCTGCAGGGTCCATTCCAGGTCATCTGGGTACCTATGGAAGAAAAGAGCTATTGCAGCTTGTTGCATCCCTATAGCCACACAGGATAGTCAGCCAACTGATCCTTGCAGTTCATGTCCAAGTCCTGGATACAAGTGGTACTAGGTACAGCCCCTCAAATCTCCCCACAGGTTATGTTCTTCTGCAGGTACAGAGAGTATTCTGTGGGCTGTGAGTGAGGTGCCACTTTTGTAGACTTAACCGGCCTGTGGCTGGTGTTGGCTCTCCCTAACCTATGGAGGAAAGTTATCATTTTTGCAGACCATCCTGTTTTTACCTGAAAGGAGCTGGTGATACAGTCAGGTATGTGCTAAAGGAAATGAACAGTCCCTTTCTAATCAGTTACACCAAACTGGTTTTGGGACCAGCTTCTACTTCCAATAGCCTAGTGCCAAGCTAGTGACAGATGGCCTAAGGAGAAAAAAGGCTTTCCTCCTCTACATGTAACTGTGAATGGGAAAGCCTCACCCCAGTTCTTTTCAAGTAAATTATGTTCCTGGACTAGCTGGGAGCTAAATATAAGCAGCCTACTGGAGGTTCAGACAGGTAAAGTGAAACTTTTTATATCCAACTTTTCCCAAATATGTATTTTTTGTCATTAAAATAGTTGTTTAAACTCTTCTTTAGCCTATCACAATTCAAATTTAGCAGACATATTATTTTATCTGAACTTTAAATTCTTGCATGCACCACTTTTGAATACTAGGCACACAACTTTGTGGGCTACAAGGCCTATTTAGGGTGACTTATTCAATACCTAAAGGTAGGGTTCGTTTCGGTCAGATAGTTCTATTTTGACATGTTCCCCTGCAGAGTTAAAAGCTACAGGAGTTGGGCTACACGGGTCTGCCTGAAACCATAATGTTCTTGTCATTCTAGTGGATGACACAAAAAGTGCTGCAATCCACAGTTACCTTTCCATGCTAGTGGTGTATTTTCCCACACTACATACCATGGCCTTAATATAAAGTTAAATGTTTAATTTGTGGATTAACAAATGTTACCATCTTTTAAATAATCAAATCACATACACTAGGGCCTGGACAGCAATGTTCCATTGTGCGGCATTCAAATATTAACAGTACCATTCATTAGAAAAATAGAGTGACCATGGAAAAAGAGGCACTTTCTCACATTTGTACAGTATCAATTGATTTTGGGAAAAGGGAAAATACTCTGCCAGTGGAATTGGACTTCTCTGGTAGAAACAGATTTGTGAGGAATGTGAAAAAGATGCTTGAGCAATACCAAATGATGAAAGTAAAACAAGACTTGTCAAAAACCAGGGTCTTTAGGACTAATGCAGATGTACATCCTATTGCCCCAAGGATACTTGAGGTAAAGGTTTACTATATCATTATCATGGACAACTTGCAGGAGGACAGCCAAAGGACATAACTGGAGACTGATTAGGACTTTAATCATTTATCCCACTCAGAATGGGATTAGGGAAATGGAAACTTGAACTAAAGGCAAGGCAGGGTGTATCATACCCTAGGAGTCTCCGCCCATGCAGATTTACGACTATTGAAAGTGTGAGTTGGACTGTTGATGGCAGGAAGTGGAGGCAGGAATTGTGTGATAGAATGAGTTGGCTGAGTTGAAGATCTAGGTAGGTAAAAGACAGAAAAAGAGAGGGACAGGAACATTTAACGCAAAGAAGACATGTTGTCATGGTTTTTACTCAGAAATAAGCAATGGCAAGAGTAGATTATAACAAACCAAGATGAGGCCTTAGATGAGAATAGTGTGCTGAATCGGAATGTTGTGGCAATCTAAACTGAGAATGTAAAATATCTCAGCTCTGAATGGTAAGGATGAACCACCATGGAGTATGTACGACTAATAGGTGGGCCCCAATTGTGCTCTCTTTCCCTCTTTGGCCTCTGTGGGATAGTTTATTTGGAAATCTCAGAGCAATCACAGATGACAGACCCTAGCCGTCTCATTTATCTCTGAGGTTCTGAGGTTTCTGTATTATATGAATAAAACTTAACACCTTGTACCTCTTTTACCTCTTGATTCTCAGGGTAGCAAGGCAGAACAATCTAAGATTTATATAGGGTGTTGCTGTGGACTACAAATTCAGACCTCAGCAGTGTACACTCATAATACTTAAATCTATATTCAAATAGTTATTTTACATTGAAAAAGAAAAACGTAATACACAGGCAGTTAAATATTAAGCAAAATATTACAACTGTATACACAATCCAACCTTTGACAAAGGATGTTTCACAATGTAAAATGGAGGCCCACAAGATTAGACAATAACATTTAAGCATATCAAAACCGGTCTATTATGTGTGTGACAAGCTCTAAATGATATGCAGATTAGGCATGACATTTTATAAGACAGAAATCAGAAATGAGCTGTTCCCCATAAATACCTAATATATACTTCTTTTGTTAGTAAACTAACCTACATGCAGAATAGGCCTCTGTCTCAAAAGGACTTCTCCTTAAAAGACCAAGTCAAAACCCAATCATATAATACAAGGTCATAGAGCACACAGCCCTAAATCAAGCATATGAATGGGCTCAATATTTGTAACATTTCCTTGGTAGTGAGGAGCTAAACACAGTGTTGCGAGACCCAATTAATTTACCCTTCTGCTGGCAAGCTTAATGGACCTGACCTATGTTTCCTATTCTTTTTGTACACATTTGCCTGCACCTATAAATGTACTATATTCAGTGCACTTTACAAAAACCATATTCATTCCTTTTGAACCCTTTCGATTTGGTGAGGGCACTGTATCATCACCTATTTTGGATCTGAGGGTCAAATTTAGAACAGATCTTAAATGCGATTGGCATACCTGTTTGTAGATGACAGACTTGTAGTGAATCCTAGTTCGTTTTTAATGGGATAACAGGAGTAAGCTTAGCCTTTGGCTTGCAGACTTGTACACCCGTCACCTAGTGACTTTTAGCCTACTTAGCCTGCTCTGTCTTAGCCCATTTAATTATTTAATTATTCTAAGATGGCTGCCTTGTTGATAGTTAGGCCACTTTTTATGAGTTACATTATCAGTGTCACCTCGCTAAGGCGTCAAGATCAAGCAACAAAGAAAAACAAACAGTAGGTGTTCACACTTAGGGAGTTTTCCTCTCTATACTTTCGAGGGATTGTTTATATTAATTGCCGTCCCAAGCATGTCTGTTATCTATTGTTTGGGAACACACCTACGTCAGGGGTCGATTGTAGAGCTGTATAAATACATCGCACTTTAGACAGATAATCAGAGGGATTCCGACCAGAGGGCATCGTCACCATCGCTGATATCGATGCTGCACGTCGTCTTGACGCTGACCCAGTCTTCGTGTCCCTGAGGAGTCTGAGATAGAGACCTCATTCCAAGGTAACGAGGGTTGGGGGCTCCTCTCCTGGACATGGCATTGGTAGATTAGGTTTAGCAAACCCAGCTCTCCATTAGGTAGGAGTTTAGGCCACTCATATTAGGGAAGAAGGGCATTTTACATCTCGTATGCCTTTTCTATGCATTGCAAGATGGTGGGGGTCTTTGTAATAATGACTCTGATCTTCACAATTTTGTTCCTTGCATGATTCATTATCCTAATCATTGCAGCCCATGCAATTTATCGCAAATTGCAGTTATGTTAAATAAAAACTATTGAAACTCTACTGCATCTTTATTATTGCCTTTGTTTGCATGAGACGATATATCTGTGATAAAGGGGTAATCTCCGTTTAACCACTACACTCCCTGAGATGTCTTTTTCTCGAGTCCATGCATAAAGGCTGCCACAAATCACCTTTTACTATTGTGTTTCTGGTGAGGTACTGCTAGTGAGCCGGTAAGGTTGGGACAACAGTTACGACTTGTTGTAGGAAAGGCGTAGTGGCCTACAAGCAAAAATATTGTTATCCTTTAACCAGCAGTCTTGCCTAGAGCAAGAGTCCAAACTACGACAGACTCAGAAAAATAATTCTCACTCATCCTTCACTTGTACATGCAAGCAACATAAGTGAATTGCAGTCTTCTCAAAGACCCACTCATTAGCTGTACACAGACAGTTAAGGTCATACTAAAAGGTGGGCATTGGAATTTGTAGCTCACAACTTAATTTTAACATAGCATTTAGGTGAGTTACACTGACCATGCCAGGCCCCGATCTAAGTGGGGCGAGTAACACTTCGGGTGATAATGTAGCAGAAAATCTAACCAAGGTTAGTCTAGCTATGATTGAAAGGGGTATCAAACCTCCCCATGGCACTTCATTTGCTAGAGGGCACTTTACGGCTAAAGCTTTTCAAGGTGGACAAGACAGTTTAGACACAGTTCTTAGCTGGAACATCGCAGGGCTGGAGAACAAAATGGGTACCCCTGAATGGGGCAAATTTATAGATGAACACAAAATATGCCTTTTTCAAGAAACGTGGGCATTGGAGCCCAAATATAGAATTGGTTTCAAAAGCTATTGGGTTCCAGCATGCAAGGCGACCTCCGGGAGACCCTCAGGCGGGCTGTTCATATGGCTCAGCTGCTCCCTCAAATGTCGGGTTGAAGCAGTAGATATGGGCTGTCCCGATCTGATGGGTTTAACAATACCATCCCTTAAGGAGGAACCACTCCTAATAATTAACATCTACAATAGGAGCCTGGGCAGCAAATATGAGTCAGACGCTTTGACTATTTTGGACAGTTTTCTTTCCTGTAAAACCTCCTCCCACCTTATTCTTATCGCAGGGGATTTTAATGTTACCTTTGAGCCCTACCCGCTGGCCCAGGAACTATATAAAGAAGAGGACGCATATTGGGGTATCCCTCAATTGGTATCAAGCAAAAGACCGAAAATGAACAGATTAACACACCAAGTCGTGGACATCACACTGGCACATGGTCTTCTGGCCTGTAACGGTCGTTCCCGCTTGGATGTTGACCTTCATCCTACATTCAGGTGTGGAGCCCAGAAGAGCCAGATAGATTATATTCTGCTTGACATTCGGTTGTGGGGTCATATGGCTGATATGAAGATTTTAGAACATGAGGAAAGTGATCATGAGCCACTGATCTTATCGGTTAGGGGTCTATTTCCTCTACTTGAAGCCCCTTGTCCTAAGATTTACGAACAACAGCTTGCACTGACAAATAACAGACGAAATGTCAAATGGGAATTTGTGAACATTGACTTAGGTTCTATGACATCTTTGTATAGCCTGTTGGCTGACCAAATGGAGCGCATGTCCCTGCTTTTAGAAGATGGTGAAGGGCTTATAGCAGCCCATACACAATTATTCAATTCTTTAATACACCTTTTCACTAAAGAGATTGCTAGTAAAGTAAAAAAGAAATGTAATGCAAGGTGGTTTAGTGCTGCATGCAGGGAAGCACAACACAAACTACTCAGAGCTCTAAGAGGGGGCCAGACAGAGCATATAAGGCAAGCAAGGAAATAGTATAAACAGGAATTTAACAGGTCCCGCAGGAGATGGGATGAGTCTAGATGGGCTTCCCTTCTGGGGTCTGCAAAAGTTAATGATACTTCGAGATTCTGGAAACTTGTGGCCGACTCCAGTGGGGAACCTAGCCGTCTGCCTGGCACCTCAATACTCCCCGTAGAGTGGATAGATCACTTTGGCCGATTATATTCAGGTCCTACAGATGTTACTACTGGGGAACTGAACCATATTATGACCCTCCCCAATCAAATTCACCCTGGCAGAAACCAAGGCTGCGATTGTTTCACTGAAATGGGGAAAGGCCCCAGGCCTTGATAAAATCCCTGGTGACATGTACAAGACAAGTCCGGATATATGGGCCCCATACCTGAACTTGGTTTCTAATGTAGTTGCTGCAGGAGCGCCTGTCCCGAGCTCCTGGAAGGGAGCGGAGATAGTTCCTATTTTTTAAAAAGGCAGCCCCTCTGACCCTGCCAATTATCGCCCAATTTCTTTACTTGACAATTTTCAAAAAAGTTTTGCAAAGCAAGTCCTGTTTCATCTCGAAGAATGGATTCTAGAAACCAATGCCATCTCTAACTTGCAAGCAGGGTTTAGGCCAGCAGTTAGTACCATAGATCAAGTCTTAAGATTCCTAACAATTAAATGGAAGACTGTGGAAGTAGGAGGGGGTAACTTGTTTGTGGTCTTCATTGACCTCAGAGCCTCATTTGATCTGGTCCCCAGGAACCAGCTATGGCTGACATTAGCTGATATGGGCATCCCCAATGGTCTTCTGAAACTTATGGTCCGACTACACGAGAACACCTACGCACAAATCAGGAATGGTAAGGATGGCGATTTAACAGATCCAGTCGCCATTGAAAGAGGAGTCAGACAGGGTTGTGTCCTAGCCCCTACCCTTTCCCTCCTATATATAAACAATTGCATTAATTACCTAGCAAACTGTACCAATGACTCCCCTAAGTTGGCCGGGAATAAAGTGCCATGCCTGCTTTATGCGGATGACACTATCCTGCTGGCCAAAACATCCATGGGAATTCAAAATCTGGTTAATCAGTTTTGTGTATTTTGCAGAGATTACAGGCTGGATATCAATGCCAAGAAAACAAAACGTATGATATATAGCACCCCGAATAAGAAGATAAAAGCAAATATAGTGATGGATTCAGTCCTTTTAGAGAGGGTAACGGAGTACGATTATCTAGGCATTAGGTTATCGGACAAGGGCAGTTGGGATGCAGCCATAAGAAAAGGGGCACTTATTATCAGCCAAAGAGGTGGAGTCCTAGAACGAAAGGCTGATACCGTAGTAAGCCCCCCTCTGATCCCTATTTCCGAAATCTATAAAGTCCAAATCCATGCTGCTGCCCTGCACGGAACGGAACTCTGGGGTTCATATAGACAATTGGATACCCTCCAAACCAAAGAAAACAATTTTTTCAGATACATATCTAGGTTAGGGAAGGGCACGCTGATGATTCCCCTAAGATTAGATCTGGGAATAAATAGCATTAAAGACACAGCAAGCTTAAGGCCACTTCTATATTGGGTTCAATTATGGAAAACGGAAGAACTTGAGCCCTTCAGGACAGCAATCAAAGACCTTATACCACCTTCCCATGGATGGGAAAACATTAGTTGGTTGAGGGAGATGAAATCAGCCTGGATTAAGCTGGGCTTCCCCCATTATTGGGAGAACCCTGAGATGAGCCCTGCTAAAGCTAGATTGTTGATCAAAGAGCGATAGTGGGGAAAAATTTACGATGAGTTTTTTCATTGTAATGGGCCAGGTCGGTTGACAGCAGAGTTCCTGCTGATCAAACACGGACCCCGGCCCGAGAATTTCCTGGATCTCCCCATACCAGCACGTGCCCGAGCCTTATTCCTTCAGTTCAGATATGGAACATTAGCAGTCAATAGCTACACAGCCCGTTGGTCGACCAACAGTCCCATGTCCGATAAATGCATAAACTGCCACTTATGTAAGGAAACTCCTGAGCATGTTTTATTTTTCTGCCCCTTGTATAAATGTCCTAGAGGAAAGTAATTATCCCCTTGTGCAAGGTATTGCTATTGCATGATCAAACCAGTGCCTACAGACTATGCAAATATGATACTTCCACATTGATAGTAAGCTCTGTTTCCAAATATCTGTAAGGAGCATGGACAATTCGGAGCAGGTCTATTTTAGACCCTAGTCTACTGGCTGAAGAGAGGTCCAGTAGCTAGTGGATGAGGATTTTAGACAATCAGGGAACTCAAATATGATTATTTGTGTTGGTTTACCTATGATATTAGATTTTATCCTTGTCTGTGTTTTTTATTGGGGTTTTTCATTTAACTGATTCATAGTATCATAGCATATAGCACTTTGCAAATGGCAAGATTTAATTCCCATTAATAATTTATTCAAGAAATGAAGTCAATTCTATGGTACCCTTTTAAATGTTTGGCTTTTAATTCTTGCAAGCATGAAATATTTTCCGAAGTATTATGAGCCACTTCTTATGTACAATTTGCATTAGAACAGCTCTTATAGGTAACATCAGAAAAGATTTAGGGGGTCATTCTGACCCTGGCGGCCGCCACCGACCACGGGAGCACCGCCAACAGGCTGGCGGTGCTCCCACGAGCATTCTGACCGCGGCGGTTCAGCCGCGGTCAGAAGCGGAAAGTCAGCGGTCTCCTGCCGACTTCCGGCTGCTCGGGGGAATCCTCCATGGCTGCGGAGCGCGCTCCGCAGCCATGGGGATTCTGACACCCCCTGCCGCCATCCTGTTCCTGGCGGGTCTCCCGCCAGGAACAGGATGGCGGTAGGGGGTGCCGCGGGGCCCCTGGGGGCCCCTGCAGTGCCCATGCCAATGGCATGGGCACTGCAGGGGCCCCCGTAAGAGGGCCCCACTGTGTATTTCAGTGTCTGCAGTGCAGACACTGAAATACGCAACGGGTGCAAACTGCACCCGTCGCACCCCTGCAACTACGCCGGCTCAATTCTGAGCCGGCGTCCTCGTTGCAGGGGCATTTCCTCTGGGCCGGCGGGCGCTCTTTTGGAGAGCGCCCGCCGGCCCAGAGGAAATGTCTGAATGGCCGCCGCGGTCTTTTGACCGCGGTGCGGTCATTTGGCGGCTCCCTCCAGGCGGGCGGCTCCCGCCGCCCGCCGGGCTCAGAATGAGCCCCTTAGTATATTATCTGTTTCTCTTTTAAAATGTCTTGATAAATGGTATCCAATAAGCTAGGAGCCATCAACTAAGGAGTATTATTTAACATTTGTTTTTTTTCTTCTCTCCTTCGTGATGGCTATGATCTCTGTTTTTCATTGTATGTATGGTTCATTTTTATGATTTTTAATGGTCTAACCTTAGACCGAATAAACTAATAATAATAATAAGTGAGTTACACTATATTTGGGAGTCTCAAACTGCGCATTCTTACAAGCTCGGAGAAAGATATTGCTAACAGAATTCATGGGATTAATATTCTGAGCTCTGGGAATCATGAGAAGGGGAATACTATCAAGACATATAATGGAAATGAGCAGAGGTTAATTGGTCTGCCCGAGAAAGACCATAATATAGGACAATACAATAAAGGTATTTTCCAGAATTGTTTAGTACAGGCCAGAACTTTCTTTTAAAAAAAATATGATTTCCTTTTTTGGCTGTGCAAACCATCTGAGCAAACACATAGGCCTTCATTACAAGTTTGGTGGTCAGCATACCGTCGCGGTGGAGTTAGCAGCAGCACCGCCGTAGGCCGAGCAGTGAAGACCGCCATATTACAAGCCCTGGAAAGGTACCTGCAGAAAACAACCAAGTCACTGTTTGTCCCATCACAGCGGAAGTGCTGGGACGCCAGGCAACAGCCATCTCAATCCTGGAGGACAGGCATCATCCCACAACCATATTATGAGGTTGCACACCGCCAGGATTTCTGGGGTGGAACCACCACCACCAAAAGCCTGGCAGAAACAAACAATATAAAGAGAACACCCACCTTCAGGGACACAGCCATGTCCTTAGGCACCATGGCACGCGAACTTCAACTCCTTCCAATCCTCTACCTGGCCCTGTATCTTCCGGACCAGCAGCAGAGACCTAGACTCCAACTGTAAGTACACCAACCAGCACACACCTGAGGGAACAACATTTGCACACACACAACACCCACACAACACAGGAAGCCATGCCCACACACACACGCATACAAACACCCGTACCACCACATACACACACCCCCCCCCAATACCCACCACCACCACACGTACATGGTGAATGAAAGCCAGGACTAGGTAGGTAACAACGACACCAATGTTGTAGTGTTGCATGAGATCCATACATTGCAACAATAAATGTACATACAGACCCAAAGGCCAGTCCAAATTCTGTACAGGGCAGGGGCATCAATGGGGAATGCAGGCACCTCAGGGGTGAGTGGGGGTGAAGGCAGGGGGGGTCCTTGGAGTTGAGGGGACTTCCCATCTGGGCTTGGAGGGGGCCTCTCAGGGGTGCCCTTAGATGGGGTCCCTGGGTTTGCCTCTGAAAGGTGGGGCTTAGCGTGGACTGCAGTTTGGGCTTGCCCTTGGATGGTGGGGGCTTAGCAAGGAGGTGGGTATGGGCTTGGCTTTGAAAGTGGAGGGAGTGGCTTGGCCTGGGAAGAGGAGGGAGTGGGCTTGGGTTTGGGTTTGATAGCAGAAGCACTGGATGTGACAGGGGTGGAAGTGCCAGGTGGTGGAGGGGCGTGGGCAGGGGCAGCGGCAGACTGGGGTGCAGAAGGCAGGGACATAGGAGAGGTAGGAGGGAGCTTGCGGGAACAGGAACTGGGTCAGTGGTGGGCAACAGGGAAAATTCACACAGGAAACGGTTGTGGGGTATTCATGGGAGGTCACTGGAAAGACGTTTGGGAGTGGAGGGAGTGAATATGGTTGTGAGGTGTGTACGTGAATGTGCCATGGGTGCAGGTGTGTGGGTGGATGAAATGTGTGTGGTGGGGGACTGTTGGGTGGGTGAGGGTGTGCGATTAGATGTACTGGCAAGTGGTGGGGAGGAGATGGCAGGGGGGAAGTGTGAGTGAATGTTGGGGTGGTGTTTGCAAGTATGGTGAATGTGCTGCATGTAGGTGTGTTGACAGTTATGGTGTCTGCACCAGTGGTGTATGGAGTGCATGGATGGGGGTCAGAAGATGTGGTGACGGTGCCAGTGAGGGCACATGAGGCAGGAACAGTGACTAGTGTTATGCGGACTGCAGGTGTGAGTGGTGTGTCGACTGTGAGGGGGTAGGGGGTTGGGGAGTCGGTGCAAGCTGTGGAGGTTAACATGTCTGCATGGGTGTGTTGAGTGTGTACATGGCGGTGATGGCATCTGTGGTGCTTATGTTTGTCTTTGCATAAAAGTGTCTTTTGATATGAATGCATGTGGGTGAGTAGTTGTGCCTTGGATGGGTGAGGGGAGAGGGATGTGGGACTGGGAACCGGTAGCTGGAGGGGGGACGGAAGAGGAAGGGACACTGGCTGCCATCAACGAGGAGGCCAGAGCTTGAAACGATCTCTGTAGGCCAGACAAGGCACTGTGAGTGCCCTTCAGGAACACATTACACTGTTGCATCTGGGATGCCAGTCCCTGGATGGCATTCACAATGGTGTCTGCACCACAGAGATGGACCTCAGGAGGTCAATATCCTCCTTACTGAGGGCAGCAGGGCTGACTGGGGCAGGGGTAGAGGTGCCGGCTGCAAAGGAGATATTCACCTTCTGGGTGAGCGGGCATGGGCAACTGGGTGGGGAGCTACAGGGAGTGCGGTGGACAAGGATGGTGCTGGAGTGTTCCCAGATGGGTCCACCACTGCCAGGGAGCAACCATCGAAGGAGGAATCTGAAGATGTAGTGGTCGATCCTGTCTTCCCCATGGCGCTCCCCTCGCCCTCTGTCGCACTGGTCCCCTTGGCTCTGCTGGTGTCAGCCTCCTGGGTGCCGTGGGCTGCAACTTCTCCACTCGCCAGTGTCCCTTCTCCTGCTTTAGAAGATGCTGATGCTCACAAAGACAGAAAAGGACAGGGAGGGAGAGAAAGAGAGACAGGGTTCAATCGGTCAATGCCAGCACAAGAATCACACAGGGTAGAACATCAGCATTTGATGCCATGATATTATGCATAATGCCCACCTCTGAACATCCTAGTACTTGGTGACACCATGGGGGAAACTGCAACAATGCACAGGTCAACCATTGATGGTCTGACTGGGGGATTTCTCTTCATGAGGAGTGTGATACTTGCCACACCAGTCCAGTACCTGCCCACACCCATGCCCATTGAGACAAGCTTGCAAAGGACTGGACACCCAAGAGGATCCTGCACGGCTAGTTGGCAGGCCCTCTTTGCTAGTGTCAAGATGCACTGTCACCACTTCGTGCACCCACCCCACCATACATGCAGTGCCTGTCAGCTGATTATGATCATGGATACACCCCTGGCACAGTGGTTGGTCAGGATCAATCACAATGCCCTGACACCCCAACTCTGAATATCCAGTTGCCATGTGCTGGCAAGCAGGTCTAGCAAGTAGGTGACCACACAGTTTTAATTGAAGAAGTCTGCCCATCTACCACTGACTGCATGGCATTACTTACACCTGTGATGTCAATCCTGCCCGGATGGACACAACCCATGGTGGACATCAGTGTACCTAGCTACCACACCACAGCTACCCAATGGTGCCCACCCAGAGCCACCATGTCAACACATGTCACAAGTAAGAGTGAGTACTCACACCCATGTGGCTGCTGTGCTGCCCTCAAGCACCCGTCCACATCAGGGTAGGCAACTGCCAATATGCGGGCCATTGGGGGTCAGCGTCTGACGAGCACTTCTCCCTTGTTGGGAGGACGTCCCCAGCTGGGCTTCCGAGGTCTTCCGGGCCCAGCGTCTCAGGTCATCCCACCACTTTCTGCAGTGGGTGCTCGCCAGGTATGGATCCCATGGGTCTGCAATTTCTTGGTGATGGTACGCCAAATCCTCTTCTTCTGATGGGTACTGGCCTGCATGGGTGACACAGACAGAAGAACAAAGTCATGTAGGGTGGCCTTCCTGGGATAGTAGTGGACAGCACAAATCACACTTCACAGCCACACGTCATCAGCCAACGTAGCCCTCGGCCCCTCACCCATGTCCATGCTGCATTCACACTGCTACCTACCAAGGCCCCCATCCCCATGCACACAACTCACATATAGGACAGTGATAACAGACTCACCTGCTCCACTGGTGCCCTATACCACTGCCCATACAGGGGTAGGCCCCGTCTCCTGCTGGAAAGCGGCATCTTGGCTACCAGAGTCAGTACACAGCAGCACACACAGTGGAGGTCTTCACGGCAAGAGGTTCCGGAGTCAAGTGAGCATGAACAAATGAGATGGCGGTCATGGCCACGGCGGACATAACCATCAACGCTGGCGGCGATCACCATTGGCTCCTGGCTCCATTGGCAACAGTGTGAGCCAATGGTGAGTAGCACAGCGGTCGTGACCACCATGACATGTTACACTGCCGAGATGATGTCACTTCCACCTGTCCCATGCATGCAGACAGGTGGCAACCATTTCACATTTAGAATGTGTGATGTGTGTGAAATTTAGTGCATCATACGTCTATGCTGCACGACATGTTAACACCTCTTGCCTGTTCCCAGGAACTATGCACGATTGAGGATGAGGAATGCACCTGTGTACAGGCCCCTAGTAGACCTTGCCACCCTGGAGGCGCGTCACATCATTCAGACCTATTGCCTGAACAGGGTGACCATAATGGAACTAGTGGCCCAGTTGGAGCAGGATCTTTTACCTGCCTTACGCAATCCCTATGCCATCCCTCCCACAGTGCAGGTGCTGTCAGTCCTCCACTACCTTGCCTCAGGCTCCTTCCAGGTCACAGTTGGCCTTGCAAGTAGAATGTCGCAGCCCATGTTCAGCAACGTCCTGAAGGATGCACTGTGTGGCCTGATTAAACAGATGTCCAGCTACATCCGGTTCCCCTGATGTACATATTTGCCCACTGTCAAGGCTGTGTTTTATGCTGTGGCACACGTCCCACATGTCATAGGTGCCATTGACGGCACCCACATTGCCCTGATGCCACCCAGGTGGAATGAACAGGTATACAGAAACCGCAAAAACTTTAATTCCGTCAATGTGCAGTTGGTTTGTCTCGTGGATCAGTACATCTCCCAGGTGACGGCCAAGTACCCAGGCTCTGTGCATGATTCCTACATCCTTAGGAACAGCAGCATCCCACACATGATGGCACCCCTTTGTAGGGACCAGGCCTGGCTTATCATTACGTACCCCTGCATATGTGTACCTCTCAGCTCACTGCACCCTTGTGTCCCTGCCCTGTTGCCCTCCCGGGCCTGATAAGCCTCTTCCCTCTATGCACACAGGTGACTCTGGCTATCCCAACCTGCCGTGGTGCCTGACACCTGTGAGGCATCCAACCTCAGCTGCAGAAGACCATTACAATGATGCCAACAGTCGTACCAGATCGGTCATTGAGAGGTGCTGTGGTCTGCTGAAGGCCAGGTTCCGGTGTTTGCATGTTTCTTGGTTTGCGCTGCTCTACAACCTCCAAAAGGTGTGGCAGATCATTGTGGTCTGCTGCATGCTGCACAATCTTGCCCTGATGTTTCACATCCCATTGCTGGATGTAGAGGAGTGGGTAGCTGTGACAGTGGCTGATGTAGGGGACACGGGAGTGATAAAGAGGATGATGATGAAGATGCAGCAGACTCCAGGACGGAGCCGATTTGATATTACTTCAGCTGAGATGCAGGTATGTGGAAACTGTGTGGTATGCATCCTCTACAACTGTTTGCCTTGTCCCTGATGGCACCTGTTGTCTGTGAGCATTGACTGTGATGGTTGCAGATCTGACTCTGGAGGGGTGGGGGAAATGTCACATGTTCCCATGACTGAGGTAGTCACAGTGTACAGGTCAGGTCTATGGTCAGCCAGGTGTTGTGCTGGTGCACTAATGTCATAAATGTGTAATTGGAATGTTCCCTGAGTTGCCACTGCAGGTGCTATCTGTGTGCCACACAGGGTTGTTGCATGTGTGCAGCATCCATCCTGGGAGTCAACATTGGGTGGCAGTGCAACATAGTTGTTGGTGGCAGTGGGTATGGGGCCAAGTCTGGCGCTGGGCAATGTGAGGGTGGGAGTATCGGGTTAGTATGTGTTGTGTATGTGTGTTGGTACCAGCCATATGTTTGTTGACCTCCCTGGCATATCTGACCTGAATACCTTTTCCTACAATACATTTGTGTGGAGTTGGCATCTGTGACTCCTACAGTGAGTCATGTCCTTGTCTTGCTCTCTTTTCAGGACAATGTTGTGGTGTTCTGTGATCCCTGTCTGGGCTGTTGCCTCCACGGACACACATGTCCAGCCACTGCTGGCTCCCCGATAAACCTCCTGCCATTTTGCTCCCCCCGCAACCCTCCCATGAATGTGCTGAGCAACAGGTTGCCACATGTACATATATTGGCAGTTCCATACACACTCTTGGCAAATAAACATGCAGGCATGGACTCTGCTCAGTTGTAGTTTATTTGTGATGTACAAGTGTGAGGGGTGATGATTGAAGTTATGGCGGCGGTGAACATCAGAATGTTAAGGCCAGCTGTTGGTAGTCCAGGGCCAGTCTGCTGTCCATGGGTAGATGGAGGCCTGGGAGTGGACAGTCAACAGGATGTTACACACAAGGGAGAATGTTCAGGAGAGGGTTACTTCCTGGCGGTGGTCTTGATCTGGGCCTCGTGTCTACTTGGACATCCTCACTTTTGTGTGGGTTCTTCATCTACAGGGGTAGGGATGCTTGTGTCCTGTGAGACCTGTGGCAGGGCCTCCATGCCACTGTCTCCCGCTGAGGTGGAGGGCTGTGATGGGATGTGGCCAGCGGTAGGGGCCTGCTGGTGGATGGTGGACTTACGCATGACAGTGGTCAGATCCTTGAGCACCCCTACAATGGAGACCATGGTGGCATTTTGGGCCTGTCACTGTTGCATGGCCTCCTGATGGCATTGCCCCTGCAGCAGCTGGGTCTCCTGCACAGTGGAGAGGATCTGGGCCATTGTATCCTGGGTGTGTCCTCCTGGGCAGTCAGTTGGTGTGGCTGTCCTGGCCCTTGGGTCATGGTTCCCCCTTCCACTATCCCTGGCCCCCTGTGCCTGTGTCCCTGGCACAGTTTGCCCACTCGCAGTAGCAGAAGGGCCATCATTGTCTGGGGTGGGTGCCCTTGACTCTTGCCTCTGTACTACGTGGCACAACTCAGATTGATGTGTCCTTGGGCACAGGTTTGGGGTTCTGGGTGTTGGTTTTGTGCCTGTATTTTGGCGGTTTGTGTTTTGTTACTCGGAATCTGGCGGTCGATATTCCACCACCATTGCCGGTACGGTGGCGCCATTTCGCATGGCTGCCTTTTCCGAATACTGCCAAACTCGTAATGAGGACCTTAATCTTGACGCACAAATTCAGAGAGAAGATTAGTAGATTTCATGTTTGTTCACAAACTGAGAACCATAATAATACCCTTCACTTTAAATGTTTTTGTTAGAAGTGTGGCCTCAAGTTAGCAGCCAGTTTACACCCAGTCCAAGTAGGAACTCAGTCTAGTCAGGGCAAGGGAGATACGCAGCCCAGATAACTCCTACTTACTCCCTTGGTCGCTTGGCACAAGCATTCAGGTTTATTTCAGAGGAAATGTATAAATTATTTGCAAAATTACATACAATAACACAGTGAAGACACCACAAAAGGACTCCATACCAGTTTTGAAAATTAGCCAATATTTAACTAATCAAACAAGATCAAAACCACAAAAAACCAACAAACACAAAAAGAGTTATCAATTTTTTAAGTAAAAAGAGCCCTAATCAATAAGAATCAATGCATGCTTTGTTTTAGCACAAAGTACCTGGTATGCATCAAAATAAAGCCGCAGGGGTGAGTGTGCATCAGAAAAGCAAGCGATGCATCAGTTCCTCACTCACAAGTGAAGATGTGCGTTAATTCTTTCTCCGCCAGGTAAGCAGTGTGTTGATTCTTTTCTCACAGGGAAAGGATGCGTAGATTTCGGGACAAGCAGCCTTGAGTCAGTGCAGTGATGTTGAAGGGTTTGATGCCCAGAGACACTGCATGGAAAAGCCAGACGCACGGCAACAGTGAAGTCACGATGAGCTGGTGATGTGTCTATTTCTGCAGCCGTGAGGCAGACTGTCCGTCAATTTTACAGTCATGAGGTAGGTGCTGCATCGATTTTTCTACTGCTCAGCTCCAGTGCATTGATCATCACTCAAGTTCTGCCAGCTTCTCCTTCCAGGGGCTCGGGGACTGGATGTGGCACCACTTGGCAGGGGTCTCAGCAAGAGAGCCCAGGTTCTCGCAGGTGAAGTATTTGATGTCCTTGGGATTTCATAATAGGAGGCAAGTTCAATCCAAGCCCTTGGAGAATCTTCACAAGCAGGATACACAGCAAAGTGCAGTCTTTGTCCTCTCTAAGGCAGAAGCATCAACTGTAGGCCAACCCAGCAAAGCACACACAACAAAGTGGCAGTACTCCTCCACACAGCTCTTTAGCTCTTATCCTTAGTAGAGGCTCCTCTTCATCCAGTAGTGTTCTAAAGTAGTGGGGTCAGCAGTCCAATACTTATACTAATTTCTGCCTTTGAAGGAGGCAAACGTCAGAGGAAAGTCTTTGTAGTGCACAAGACCCTGTCCCATTCTTGCCCTCTCTCAGCCACAATCTAGGGGTTTGGAGACTGTATTTGGAGGGGTCAGCCACGGGCCTTTTAAGTGCAGGTGTCAGCTCCTCCCTCCCGCTCTAGCCCAGGAAGACTCATCAGGACATGAAGGAGACACCTCAGCTTCCTTTGTGTTACTGTCTAGAGTGAATTCACTAATAGCCCAACTGTAGTCTGACCCAGATATGGATTCAGCAGCCAAGCAGAGGTACAGTATGATTAAGCAAGAAAATGTCCACATTCTAAAAGTGGCATTTTCAAACAGACAGATCTAAAAATCAACTTTACCAAAAGATGTATTTTCAGAGAACCCGAACTCCAAATCTCGATCTGCTGCCAATGGGAAACTGCATTACAGGATATTTGAAGCCACTCCCCTTGTTAACCTATGGGAGAGATAGGCTTTGCAATGGAGAAAAACAAATTTGTCAGTGTTTCGCTATCAGGACATGTAAAACACACCAGTACATGTCCTACCTTTTAAATCCACTGTACCCTGCCTATGGGGCTACCCAGGGTGTACCTTAGGGTGACGTACATATAGTAAAAGGGATGGTTTATACCTGGCAAACTTGCCCGATCAAATTGGAAGTATAAAAGTGGACACCCAGACACTGCAATGGCAGGTCTGAAACATGCTTACAGGGTTACTCATGTGGGTGGCACAATCAGTGCTGCAGGCCCACTGGTAGCAGTTAGAATTAGAAATGGTTAACAAAAGGCAAACATTCATGTTGGCACATTAAAAAAGTAGTTATAAATTATTGCAATGTACACATTCTAACATTATCAAATCCATCAGTTGTTCATTTGCAACTAATATGGTGTAAATGTAATTCTTGAATATTGCTACATGTGAAAAAACAAATCATTTATAGCACAAAATGTGGATCAGCAAAATAAAAAAAATACATTAAAATGAGTGTGAGAATAAAGGTAATATGAAGTTCAATTATTTAAAGTCACAAACTCTTTACCAATTTCAAGAAAGAAAGAAGAGCATACCTTCAATTAAATGTGATTTCAACCTTTTGAGTTATTCTCTCAGTGGATAAATTTGGGACTGTGAGCAGCATTTATGAAATCATGTTTTACAGTTTATAGAAAAACTTGTTAATCTAGGATCTAATTATAACATGTACATCTAAAAGTAGTGAGTAGTTGTGAGATAACTCAGAAAGGGCTGTGAATTTCAGTAACAGCAATAAAAACACTTCTGAAATCCTCAACAGTTGTCATCTGCTGTTTAGATTATGTATTTTAACAGAAAGGGAAATTGAAGTTATTTGCAACTTGGATGGATGCTATTGTTGGAAAGCCAATGAGAAAATAACATTTTTATCAGGGTTACAGTAAGATTCTTGAAGTGATGGCATTGATATTATTGGAAATTGTAGATGAAAAGATAGAATCATTTGACAATGTACAGGTGGATATTATTTGTATATTTATTTTTTCCTCTTTAAATTTGCATTGGAGCATATTAATTTTCCTGATGAAGAGATTAATGGTATCAGAATGTATTAAATAACACTAATGGTATTCAAAGAAAGTAAATTAAATAAAGTCTTAGGAAATTAATATTTAAAAAAAGGAAATTACTCAAAGAATGTTACATTAGAAGGGAACCTAACTGTTTTAACTGTTGTGTTTGTCACCTTACGTGAGCTCACAATTCTCCAGGAACTCTAAACAATTCTTTGTTAAGTTTAAAAACGATTTTATCAAATAGCAGATACAGAAATAGTATGAATATAAAATATCAATTCCCATCAAGAAGGAAACCATGAAATATAAGTACAGTAAAATAATGTAGTATGCCTATAAAGGTGGTGTTTATTTGGGTAAAGTTGAGTAAACAACTAAAGCTGAATATAAAACCAGAAAAGAACAAATCAGTTTAAGTGTAAAAGTAATTGGCACGCGAAAGGGGATACAAAAGGGTGATAAACCTGGGCATTAAGAGACCAAACTCAGAGAACACATCAAAAACATTAAAATACAACTATGTAATGTGTAAAAACATCCAAGGTGCCTTGAATGTTTCCTCCAGTTTAATACAATGATTGCTTTCTTTTTTTAGATATCATTTAAGTACAAAGATGTAGAAGATCATTAGATGTTCCTTTGCATTGCAACAGAAAAGGGATATATGCAAACTCTGTCAAGTCTGTGATTATAACAAACAATGTATCAAAAAGCTTTGCATAAAAATATTAGAAGAACTTTTCAAGTTTTGGTAATTAACTATCCATGTGTCTATTAAACGTGTATCAAAGGGACATGAATTCCAAATATCTGCAAAACCTTCTAAGAATGTATGGGAAATATCAAAATAATTTATGTAGCACAGATACAATTTAATTGAGCCTAAATTTGCGTCCAAAACTTTAGTACCCTTGGACATGTAAAAAACATATGTTTCACATAAGCAATTTCATATTTAGAAGACCAACTGGGTTTATCGGATTCATTGTTGATTTTATAAGGAAAATATGGAATTAATAAAAGTCTATTGCAGACACATATATGTTTGAGTTGTACTTGCAGCATATCAGCATACAAACAGGAATCAAAATCGAGTTACCAAGTTAATTCAACCTTAGTTTTCAGTTTGATGTCCTTGCATTTCCAAAGTATAGTGTAGATAAAGAAAGCCTTGGGATGTAATAAAATAATTTACCTATATACCATAATAAATCACATGTTGGGGGTTAGCTCAGGTAATGATAAATGAGCATTTGATACAGCATTAGGCATGGCAGTAGATAATGGATAATACCTTTCCCTAAAGGAATTTGGCAAGTGAAACATATTTGCATTTGGTTATTTGGTTAACCCAAACCTATATTTCTTCATGTGTTCAAACATCTGGTTCTGTCCTGTGGTTTAATGTGTTTTCTTGGAAAGTGAATTATTGGTAAGTGCAGGTAGGTACCTACACTTAGCAAGAGGCCCTAAGCCCCCACTAGACCCAATCAAGTTCTCAATCAATTAGCCCTTGCTCAAACCTTGGTAGCTTGTCCCAGGAGCACTTAGGTTTAACTTAGGAGACAAGTGTGTAAAGCATTTACTATCAACAAAACAGTAAATAAGTAAAACACAATACACAATAAAAATCCAACATCAATTTATAAAAATAGACAATATTTTTATCTGTAAAGTTACACAAAAATCACAAAAATTCCATGTAGGAACTGGAGGTATGAATTTTTTAAGATTTTGAATTCAGTGCAGGGTTTTTACCTTCAGCCGAACTTCAGACGAGAAGTTTAACGCTACACAGGCTACCTCCCTGCTGGCCCCATTAAGTTTTCTCAGGTTTCCTCCTACCAGCCTAGTGGGAAACAGGCTACAGCATTGTCACTGGCTCGTAATCGAGCCAGTGGCAATGCTGTAGCCCGCAGCGTGCACTAGCACCCTTGCAAGTGCATGCTGATGGTTCCCTTGTGGTCTAACTGCCAGGGTTGTAATGTGGCATTTGGACCGCTGCATTGGCTGTGGTCCAGACCTCCACCACAAGTGTGGCAGTCTATAGACTGCCACACTTGTAATGAGCCCCTAAATGTTTTCTAGTGCCTAAAAACCAAAAGCTCCACTCTGGCCTTCTGGCTCGACCGGGACAAAGTCAAAATTGGAGGCTGACCGCGATGGAGCTCTGCTCAACTACACTGAGGGGGGGGGGGGCCTCTGTTAAAGTTGAGAAATTTTGTTGAAGATTTTCTTCTGACTGGAACTAAGTCACAAGTTGAGGCCAACCACAATGGAGCCCTCTTCAGATACACTGCAATGGAGGCCTTGGTCAAGTTTTTACCTTCGGGCTAAGAAACGTTTTGGGTAAGATTTCCTCCAACAGGGACACAGTTAAATGTTGAGGCCGACCCGGAAGGAGCCCTCCCTGGATACAGTGAGTGGGTGGCCTCGGTCAAACTTTTACCTTCAGACTTAGAAACTTTTTCAGAGATTTTCTTCCATGACGTTGGCCGATCTCCCTCAGCAAGCCAATTTTGATGTGAAGTCTTCAGATTGCCTTTTTGCAAGCCTCCGTTCAAATCTTGGAAGTCTAGGGCTCCTGATCTTTACAGTGGGACCAACCTGCATGCCATGCTCGGACGTAGTTGATGTTGGCTGGCTTGACTCTCGACGTCAGGTCGGTCTTCTTATAGAGCTTTTTTCCGAAGTTGGTCCAAATTTCTCCAAACATCTGCATCTTCTTCCAGAAGTACTTTTTGGGTCCTCAAAGTGTCCACAAACGTCCTCCAAGGTTCCAGAAGCTCTGAGTTGTTCCTTGGGGGTTGGGACTGCAATTCGCACAATGCACCTGGTCAAACTCCTTAAATGGCTACTGTACACTAGTCAACTGAGCTATTCTTGCAGGACTTGATGCAGGGAACTCTGGTCAGCTCCTTTGTAACTGTTGCTTACAGGGAATTCCTTTCTGGGGTTGTAGAAGTAAGCCAAACTCCATTTCTTGTTGAAAGCCAAAAAGTGCAGCTGGTGGAGTCCTTTTGAGTGCATGGTCTAGGACCAGGCAAGGGGTCCAGCAGGGCAGTCCTTCTTCTTCTTGGCTCTTCTTCCAGCAGGAATCTGAAGTGCGTGGAAGCTCTGCCATATTTATCCTTGCTCCTGGGGTAGAAAGCTGGGGGTGCTCCTGTCCAATCATGCGCAGGCCACCCCGCTCTTGAGTGACCACTTCCTGGAAAGTGTGGCAAAAATCAATCCCAGGGAGCAACATTTCTCCAAAATCCAAGATGGCAAAAATGTAATCTTAGACTTTAGATCTGGTTTAGTCCACCCACTGGTGGGGCTAAGTTTCCCTTAACACTCCCATTTCCAGCCCCTCTATTAATCTAATCAGAGGGCACCTGGTTGCCTGCGGCTGCAGGAAATACGGGTGGTCCAGTTGCTGTCCCAAATGTCCATCCCTCTTCTGAAGTGCAGATGCTTCCTTTGTTTCTGCCCAAGCCACTTAACACCTCATCAAGACAGTCTGGCTCAGGCTGCCAGAGGTTGACCAACCAGAGAAGGGTACTACAGGGCTAAAGTTGGTAACTTTAAGCAAAAGTTCTAAAACTCATTCCCTGTCCAGGTTATATTCAATTCAACAGTGATACATTACTGGATGTATTCTAACTTTGAATTTGGTACCAAGCTTGCTATATTTAGCTCCTGCCTATGGAAAATGAGACTTTATTATTTTAAAATTCAGGAGCATATTTATGAGCCTCTAACACCACCTTGCGCTACATTTGCGGCATTTGTTTCAAAGCAAATGTGGCGTTAAGGTGGCATTTCAAAAGCCCAATATTTACAAAGTGGTGCAATGTTTGCATTGTGCCACTTTGTAAACTCTTGCTCCACATTATCCCTGCGCCAGGCATAATGTATGCAAGGGGTGCGTTCACCCGTTAGGGGGACTGAAAAAATGGAGCAAGGAAATCTATAAGATTTCTTCGCGCCATTTGTTTTGCCACTTTTAACGCCTGCTCAGAGCAGACATTAAAAGGGGGCTTCCATTATTTAGAGTGGGCCCCTATGTACGCTGCAGGAGTACCGCCAGCATTTTGGCGTTGCTCCTGCAAATTAAATCAATAGCGTCACATGGAATGACACTATGCTTCCTAACCTGTGCCATGGTGTGCCATATTTTAAGTACAGCACACACATGGTGGTGGTAGGGGGCACTAAGGGGTGCAGGGAAAGTGATGCTGCACTCGGTGCAGCATCACTTTCCATAAATCTGTCCCATAGTCTCTCCATGTTAGCCTATGGAGCCCATTCACAACAATGGGGGAAACAAATCCAGTTATTTTCTCCTCAACAGGGCTTCTAAAACATCTTTTATAGAGTCCTTGCTTATGTTTACACTGCACCCTACCCTTAAGGCACCTGGGGCAAACCTTAGGGGTGACATAAATAAAGAAACAAGGTAGGTTTGGACTTTGGAAGTAGCTTTAACTCTTCAAGTCGAATTTGAGGTTAACTTTACTTAAAAGCAGCCAACAAGGCAGGCCTGCTTTCAAAATGACACTGGGCACCACAGCAGACTACCTATGGGTGTACTACCTATGCTTGGGTCCCTAAACCTACATGGTCTGCCATAAAATAGGGACTTATAAGTAGGTTGGGGTTGTCAATTATAATTGGCCTATAATTAACTATTGTAATTAAAGCAGAGGCCCTGGGATTGGTCGGCAGTGCCCTGGGTGCAATCAGAGTCAGGAAAACACCAGTATGAGTGAAAAATGGAGGCAAAAAGTGAGGGAGCTTCTGCAATCAGCCCAGTTTTCCCACAAGTTTATCATGTTAAACAGTAGATTTAAATAAAGTTGTTTCCTTTACCATCAGGACAACAGACTAATTGGAAATGTGTACAAACATTCTCAATATTAGGAGATGCTAAGAAATTGGTCCTTGAGAGAAGGACAAACACTCCATGAAAGAATATTAGATTTCTTCTTATTCCATAAAAAGTTGATTAGTAAAGAATCAAGTTTCTTAAAACAGGTGTTTAAATAATGATAAATTACATAGACAACATAAACAAAAATAATAGGAGCAATATAATTTTTATTGAATCTAATTGATCACACCAGGACAAAAATAGGGAATTCTATCTGGTAATTAAGGTGGTCATTATGAGTTTGGCGGTCCTGCCCCGCTACGCTGGCTGTGGGGGTTGGACCGCTGACAGCCAGGCGGGGCAGGACTGCCAAATTATGATCGCACCAGTGAACTGGCTGCATCACAGCCAGTTACCCATCTGTACCACCAGGGCGATGGGACCGCCTTGCCGAAAGTTGACCACCTTCGACCTGGCGGTCCACCAAACACTGCCCGCGGTATTACAAGTATCCTTTCTGCCATGGATTCCATGGCAGCAGCCCGCCACAAAATCTCTGGCGGAAAGGATGCTGGCAACTGGAATTCAAATTCCTTTTGCCACAACAGGATTCCCCAGCCACCCCATGTAGGAGGCCCACCTCCGACCCCATCACAAGAACCCCACCCCCCCAAGCAGTGAAGCTTCCTCCACCTCCGGTCCCCGTACTGGCCCCTCCGCCCCGAACCACGCATGCACACACCATATTCCATACATACACTCACACATCCATGCTTACTCATTCATACACACATGACCACCCCATTCCCCGCAACCATGCAACAATACTCCCCCACCACCCGCATACATGCATTCACGCAAGCATATGGACACTTACACACACACACACAAACATACACAACACCCCGTCCGTTCCCACACACACACCCATTCACGCACATAACACTCAATACCCCCCTCCTCTGTTGTACCTGGGGGTTGCGGTGGTCGTCCTGGAGTGAACGGGGTCCATGGCGCATGCTTCGCCACCAGCGTCCCACCAAAACAACACTACCACGCAGTTTACACTGGTGTACTACGGCAGGCAGTGTTGTGGTGATGTTGCGGTGGCAGTGGAGCACCCCCTCTATACCGCAAACCGCCATGATGGCTGCTAGCAGCTTTCTGCCCAAACTGTGCTGGAGAGCAGCCAGCAGTCATAATATGGCAATCTTCAGACCGCCAATACTGGCAGTCAGATGGCAGGCGTGACTTCGGAGGTCTACGGAATAGACCGCCGAAATCATAATGAGGACCTAAATCTGTAATCTTCTCCAATGAATTTAAATTAAGAGTATTTTAAAAAACTGCAGTAAACCATAAGCCCAAAGATTTTATTTTAATAGGAGGAATTCCAAGTGAAATTTATACATATGTTTGAGACAATATTTGTCTAATGGAAGCATTTCAATTTTTTTTGTGCTAGGTTTCTGAACTGAAACACTGGGACAAAAACCATGCACTTCATATTGAAAGGTGTAGCTGTTATTTCAGAGTTTGGTACATGTGGAGAAAGCCTTCTGCATATGCTGAAATTTTAAGATAGAGCTCTTTATGGGAACAAACATTTCTGTCTGTATTTTGTTTAACCTTATGTAAGAATGGTTCTACAGCTAAAATTTGAACAAGGGCAACTTTGATTTATCCCTTTAGACAATGAGAATGGAGTATAGGTAATACCATTAATAAACACTGAAGTTTTTAGAGATGAATAAACTAATGAAATAACAAATATTCGTAGGCCCAAATCCAAACAAAAGTAGAGTGTGGGAAATAAAACTCCAATCCATCTGTCAAAAGCTTTCAGTTTGTTCTCTACCAAGCAGTTTAGGTAAAACTGGTGCTAAAAGGTAAGCAATAATCTTGGCAAATATTTTGTCATCTACACGTATCAATGAGATTGGTCAAAAGTTTTTACAATGTGTATGACTCTCACCATTCTTTGGAATGTAACAACTTAGGGCATTTGAGAGAAATATTGAAAGGAACCATTAACCCAAACCTATTTATAGAAGGTAAGAAATTTGGGAAGAATAAGTGTGGAAAGTGGCCATAAAAGTCCACAGAGAAGCTATCCATGTAAGAGCTTTTTTTACATTTTAATATTCCAAATGTTTTACTTTTATATCCATGTAGATCTATCCTCAAATAACTCAACTTCAATATCTGATGGTGAGACCCTTTTAATTCCAAATGATATATAGTTTGTTTTTGTTGAGGAACATGTTCTGGTTTGTATACATCTTTATGAAAATTAACAAAAGTATAAACAGAATCTTTCTCTGTACATTCCTGCTTTAATATGAGCTAATTGGTTAGTAATTTGTCATATCGATTCTATGCACCATAATATTAGGCACTAGAAGTGAAGGCTATTGCTGTATAATTTTTATTAAATTCAAAGTTTGCATCAGTTAAGCTTTGAAACACATCTTGGGAGTTAATGGTATAATCTGAGTGTTCTATCATCTTAATTTTTGCCACAATTTGATGCTAAATATTTCCTTCCGTTTATTTACTCTTTTGTGGCCAAATTAAAAATCAGAGCCCCTGAAAATCACCCCATATTGTTGGGAATGATACTTCATTATTTGTACTAATATCAAAATGAACTACAAAGGTCTGTAAAAACATTGGTGTAATTTAAAGGACTGATATTAAGTTTGCATCTATCAACTTTTTTCTAAGGAAAAATCAAGGTCCACTGTAAAGATTACTGAGGAATGATCCAATATAGTAATAGCTCAAATTTCAGCATCTACCAATGACTGAGAAAGTTTTTGGCTCGAAAATAAATGACGAGTTCTTTAATGAGAATTATGTACAAAGGAGAAGGAGGTATATTTCTTAGAAACTAGATGACAAAACCTCCATGCATCAACAAGAGATATTTGAGGAATAGTTTGTTGTGATAAGCTTTGCATTTTGTTAGGTACATATGTAATTGTAAAATTTCTATCAATAAATGGATCCAGCAATTAATTGAAATCACCTCCAAAAATCAGATAATCATCTGGATAATTCATTAATATACTTGTAAACTAAGTTAGACATTTTAAGGGGTTGTGTTGGACTATAAACATTTATAATGGTGAGATGGGTATTTTTATTTGTACATGAAAGTGATTGTGTCATTCCCACTATCTCAAACCCACATCAGTGGTTTATTTATTCAAATTTCACAGTGGATTCATGGATCCACTTAGAATTTGCAGAATCAATTTCTTTAAAAACATTTTTTTGCCACTCCCAACCTGGCTTGGAGGGGCAGGGTACCTCTACCCTGTCCCCTTCTATTTTTTTTTTTTTTTTTTTTAAACTCTTGGACAAGGGAGACCCATGTCCTAAGATAGCTGCTGCCACATCTTTGTTGATGTGGTGGCAGACAATCAGATCTCATCTTAAGATCTGTCAGCTCTGTGGATCATCCACGTCATGGAACATTTATGTATTTTGAGCCTTCATTTCTCAATAACTTTTGAATGGATTTACAACAAATCATTCAAAGCATGCTTTCTGGATCAAGGTCTAGCTTTCCGCTAAATTTGGTGTAAATCCATTCAGCCATCTGGGCTGTAGCTGAGTCTAAATTTCATATGGCAAAATAAATGCCACCTCCACCCTTTTTCCTTGGCTCCTGTTTGACAGATCAGCTCGAAACATTCCAGTTAGGAGCTGAGGTGGAAGAACATTTTTTGAAAAGTTTTGTGAAGATTCACTAATGGCACCAAAGTTACTAGGAAAAAAAAAACAAAGGTTAGAGGTAAGTTAGAGTTAGGCTCATATTTCAAGCATACCAAACTATAGAAATTCC
Source organism: Pleurodeles waltl (assembly GCF_031143425.1). Classification (NCBI taxonomy): domain Eukaryota; kingdom Metazoa; phylum Chordata; class Amphibia; order Caudata; family Salamandridae; genus Pleurodeles; species Pleurodeles waltl. The sequence continues at coordinate 267,113,478 of NC_090436.1, forward strand.
GCAGTTATAGTTAGAGTTACCTCCAGTAACTATCTCGTTACTGGAGGTACGGTAGGAGATAGTTACTCACGCTCCGCCACGCAGTTTTGTTCCTAAATGTTTTTACTGCAAGAATCACATTAATATTAGCAAGGTTGTTATCAAAGATGCCCTGGGTGCAACTATTTGTGGTATAATTAGCTGTGCATGGTGAGGGCGCGAGCCGTGTACCAGTTCACATTCCTTTTCGCCTTCTACTTCCATGGGTTCGGGATTTGTTTCCATATGCATCTTTGCATGACACAGTTTAAGCAGTGACACTGGTTGGATATTGAACAACAGATTATGATTTTGTCTTCAATAAACATGGGTATCAATTTTCAGTTTACTGATAACTGTAGGTGTTTTTAGTAATATTTAAAAGGGAGAAAAATTGATTTCTGGGCACTTCCAGAAGCCACCCCTCCAAGCTCTTATAGGTTGAGTGGGGTGTTAAGCCTGATCAAGCAACAGGAACAATCAATGACAGGGTGAACCACTAAAGTCACTTAATTAACCTGTGCTTAACCCTCTGGTAGCTTGGCACAAAAACAGTCAAGCTTAAGTTAGAGGCAATGTGTAAAGAATGTATGCAGCACACAAATAGCAATAAAGTGAAAATGCAACACAAGAAAAATCCCACACCAATTTTAAAAAGAGTACATTTTAATAAATGTTTTTGCACCAAAATGGCAAAACTCCAATCAGTAAAACCAGAGTTATGAACTTTTTAATTTTAAGGTAAAAATTGGCACCTAAAAGATCAAAGGACCAACAGCAGACAGTTAGTCGAGTGAGACAGGGTCAAAGTCAGAACATTTGGCCTGATCAGTGCTTGCCTTCAGATTTAGAAGCAATTTTGAGAGAAACATTCTGAGAAGGTAAAGTTCAATGGGGCAAGGCTACATGCAGTGTCCGAGGAGAGAGCATTGTTGTTGGGGAGCTCCTGGACAATATTGAAGGTGAAGATTTCTCTGTTCAGACTCTCTTTTTTGAAAGTCAAAAATCTCCAGCAGGATGAAACTGGAGGCTGTAGCTAGTGAGAGTTCCAGGAGACCGGTTACCCCTTTGCCAAAGGATGGCTGAACAGAATGTGCTGCGGTGGAGAAGAATAGAGGAAGTTAGGCCACCATTGATTCACCTTGGGTGGATAGACAAGCGGGGTGGTCCCAGTTTTCCCTCAGTATTTTTTAGCCATAAGTTTCCGAATTCCAAGTTTTAGCACCATCACCGATGGCCCAGGACTGGGGGGGCACCATTTGGGAGTTCAGGACTCACTCAGGCTGGGTATAGGTGCAGATATAAGATGATTGGAGACTTTTATGTCCCTGAGGCTGTCGGAGGACTCTTATCCTGAAGGTAGTGCTGCTGATTATCAGATGGCAGCACTTCCTTGTGTGAAGTGACTGAGTCTTTACCCCAGACGTTGGAGTCTGTTGGCCTAACCATTCCAGCTTGCTAGCAGCACCAAACCTAAGAAGTAAAGGTGTTTTGTGGCAGCCTAAAGAACAGTCTGAATCCTCAAGAAAGTCACTGTTGGCAGGATTGGCCCTGTTCTCTCATTTTCACAAGTCTCACACAAGTCAAGGCAGACAAAGAGATGCAGGAATGTTTTCAAAGTATTTATTGAAATGACTGCATTGTGTGATAAAAAGAATATGAGCTGCAATTATTAGGATAATGAGAAATAGCACAGGATTGTTACTATCAGTGAGAAACAGATAAACAGTCCCAGCATATTGGAATAAACATGTGCCTACAAATTCCTACCTTCACTTCTAGGATCTATGTGAGACCATAGACCCTGGTAACCCTTTCTGCCCTTACTAGTCCCTGGAAGGAACCCCCCTCCCCATACCTGAAAACAGTGATCTGCCCATTGTCTCCTCGGTTGGCTAAAGAGACAGGGCTGAGGTCAGCAAAGTTGAATGAGGTGAAACACAGCATAGGATGGGTCTTCTGGCTGCAATGACCTCTCTAATCCTCTTTGACCCGTGTGACATTTTTAAAACAAAACGTGTTGGATTCTGAGAACAGGCATGACCTGGTAATGCATCTAGGTGTCAAAGCTTGGATCCACACTATTGTGGTGACAATACTAGATAAATTATCAGGTACCGCCTTAAGCTGAGGCACAGAGTGAAAGGTTGTGTAAAGGAACTAATAACAACGCTTTCACAGAATAGCAGCTGATTAGTAAAATAAAACATCCCACTAAAAGTGAGTAATCCTAAAATGAATTAAAATCAATAAGTACAATTTATCATGTAACTAGGTGAAAGGGCACAGGACGCAGGCCTAAGCTGAAATAAGTGTGTCCAAGCAAGGAGCTAAAATGAACTCACGACAAGGCTTTGATCAAGAGGCCAGCCAACGAGCCTTTGTAGTCACTCTGGGAGTCCTGAGTTCCACAGCAGAAAGAGGGCTGAAACAGCAGGGTAGGCCGCTGAGGGTTCACAGTAGGCTGCAGGCAACAAAGCAGTCCTTCCAGGTGCAGCAAGGCAGTCTTGTGGAGTACAGACAGTTGTCTGAAAGTCATTCCGCTGGCACAGAAAGTGAAGTGAAAAGTGGATCTGAGGGTCCTATTTTCTATACACTGTGTCTTTTTCTAGACAATTCCCTTTGAGGTGCTTGAAGTTTCCTGCTTCCCCTGCCCTGGCTCCAAGCTGGCTGCATAAGGGGTGACAAGTCCTTTGCAAGTGCAGCTGTGCGTAGTTCCATCCCTCCATCCTGCCAGTTGATGGCCCATCTAGTCACACCTAATCCCTCTATGTTGTGGCTGTCTAGTAGGACTAAAGAAAGTCCTAGTGCCAACTACACACAGTCATGTGACCTAGGGTAAGCTACAAGCTCCAAATAGTTTAGGACAGGAAAATGCCTACTCTCTCTGTTGAACATCCGTGTGCTAGCTTCATTTAATCTTGGAGGCATGGGGAGTGTGACAGAGACAAAAGCAGTGCCACTGGGCTTTCAAAACGATTGGCATCCACTGGCTCCAGAAATGCTAGATAAAATATATGGGCTGTCCGGCCCTCTATGCAACACTGGATTTTCATTATATTGCAGTTACCAATTGTTTTTAATTTGCCCTAGCTAACACCCAGATTGGCCAACTGCAGAGACATTCCCTTATTGCTCATCCAACATTTTTTTACAATTTTCTGCATTGTGCCAGCACATGGGGATAAAGAAATGCATTGTATTATTTAACTATGGTGCATGTCTGTCTTTTCCCTGTGGCATGGTGCAGTGCAATTCACTTGCTGCGCTGCCCTCCGCCACCTTTCAGTAATCTGCCCCCAGATTCAGTCCTGTGACTCTGACTTCGTTATTTCCTGCAGAAAAACTTCATCAATGAGGCAATCATTGTGTGGAGGTAGATCCTAAGAGGAGCTTGTAATATCCTCGTGTATTCTGTTCTGCGCACTGTGCGAAGCAAAATTCCATCGTGTGGGCGCGTGGAACAGAACGAGAGGGAGAAACGGAGCGGGGAGGAGGCAGCGGCGGTTGTGGTGTCTCCCTCCCGGTCCTTCTCAGAAATAAACTATTTGTCTTCCGAACTCACCGCCTTGGCCCAGATTATTTCACTGGCGACGAAGGGTGTACTGTTACTGTGCTGCAGTGCTGACCGAGAGGAGAGACAACAGCAATTGATTTTGGGATGCCGTGTCCCGGAAAAACAACTTTGGCAGCTCCATATAGTAATTAACTCTTGAAGGTTTTTGTCAACGGCAAGAGTTGTTGGGTTGAAGTTGCCTAGCAACCGTGAGTAGCTTTCCCTGGAAGTCTTCATGCCTAGGTTAGTTGCTAAGCAACTGGAGACACTATCGATTTGAGTGCCTTTCAAGCCAAGTTATCCTATAACCTGGCAACAATTTAATGTTTGAAGGGGTTGGAGCCAGGCTCTTGATATTAAGCAACTGGAAGTACTGTGTTTGGAGTACCAATGGGTCTGGAGATGTTTTTTGGCAAATGTTCATGTATAGTTAAAGCCTGAGCCAGAAACAATTTCTGGGACTCTAAAAAAAAACAATGGAAGGATTTACTGCACCAAGTTTTTTTTTTAACGCCCCCGGGGAACTCATCATAGCCTGGAGGACTGGAAAGATGGTTTCAAAGCATATGTCCTGGCTGTGGGTGGTGATATATTCACGGCATCCAGAAAATTGGCTATGTAGAAGCACTGTTTGGGTGCAGAAGGAAGGCGCATTTTGAAACATTTACCATATCCTTATGAGAATGAAGACCAGAATGAGGATGAATATGAGGTTGCCATGGAACAGTTGAGCTCCAATTCTGGAAGAAGAAAACTGTTGTTGTGGAGCCAGATTGAGTTACATCCTGAGTCATGTGCATTAACCTCTTTCATTACTCCAGAGGGGGCATACAGATTTAAATGCATGACTTTCGGTTTGGCGTCAGAGTCATCAGTATTTCAACGGGCAATGCACCATTTACTTAAAGATATCTCAGGTGTTACTTATTTTCAAGATGATATCCTGGTGTTTGGTGGAGACCAGAAAGAACATGATGGAGCTATGAGAAAGGTGTTGAGTGTTTTGAGGGAGAGCGTGCTGACAATCAAATTGGAGAAATGCAGATTGAGTGTGCCGGAGGTGGAGTATTTGGGTCATTGTATTAACCAAGATGGAATTTCGCCTAAACTTAATTTAGTAGAGGCAATAGAAGGCGCGCCTTCTCCAACCAGCAAAGATCAATTAAGGTTATTTTTAGGTCTGGCGGAATATTACTCAAAGTTTATTCCCAAGTTTGCCGACAAGACTGTACACATGAGGAAGTTGTTGTGCGTGAGGGAGCAATTTGTATGGAGCGAGAGTTGTGAGAGGGAGTTTTGTTTGTTGAAGAAGCACATTTCCTCAGCTCCAGCTCTTAAACCATTTGACACCAGGGATGAGATCATTATCAATACAGACGCCAGTTCCGTTGGGCTGGGGGCTGTATTAATGCAAAGAAGAGGTGGAAAAGAAGTGAAAATTGCATATGCTTCCAGAACGTTGAGTTTGTCGGAAATGAACTATTCCACCATCGAAAAGGAGGCATTGGCATGTTGGTGGGGTGTTGACCATTTCCGCAAGTATGTCTGGGGTTTGAAATTTGTGATTCGTACTGATCATCGTCCATTAGTAGAAGTGTTTTCGACTAAGGGGGCGGGTAGGGCCACACCTAGAATAGCTTGTTGGGTGGCCAGAATGTTGGAGTACAATTATGATTTGGTGTATTTTCCTGGAAAAAGGAATGTGTTGGCTGATTGTCTGTCCAGGCTTCCTGTGCGTTCAGTTCTGGGTGGAAAGGGTGAACCTGAACTTGATGAACTCATAGCCTCTATAGGTGTGGATGTAGGATGTGTGACAGAAGGCAGAATCTCACATGAAGAATGGGTGTCTGAGGTTCAGAAGGATGTTGTGCTACAAGAAGTGATGGGTTATTGCCGGCAAGGGTGGTCAAATAGAGGTGGTGCTTCTGGCGATGCAGAGTATTTCCGTCAAGTTGCAGTAGAGTTGTGTATGGTGAATGGAGTGGTGTTCAGGGTTGAGCTGTTGGTGGTTCCTACTGTATTGTGGGAACGAGTGTTGAAATTGGCTCATGAGGGCCATCTTCGAATGAGCGCAACAAAAAGGTAGGTCAGATCGGAGTACTGGTGGCCAGGGCTTGATAGGGATGTGGAACATCATGTGAGGGAGTGCGTGTTGTGTGCATGGAGTGACAAGTCTCAAAAAGTTGTTAAAAGTGATCATGTTGTATCTGACAAGTCAGATGGGCCGTGGAAAAAAATAGCTATTGATATTATGGGTCCGTTTAATATTTTGGGAAGTGTGCCTAAATATGCTTTGGTGGTTGAGGACTATTTTTCTAGGTGGCCGGTCATGAAAATTGTCGAAAACATAAATACTATGTGTGTTATGGAGTTCTTGATGGATTTATTTGATTCAGAAGGGATCCCTGAGACGATAGTCTCAGAAAATGGTGTGCAATTCATATCAAATGATATGAAAGAGTTTTTATGCGAGTTTGACACAGAGCACATCAGAACATCTGTTTATTACCCACAGAGTAATGGTTTGGTGAATAGGTGGAACAGGACGCTGAAAGAGTTTAGTTTAGTTTAGTTTATAAGATTTGTAAAGCGCATGGCGACCCGAAGGCATCCCAGCGCTAAAAGCAGCAACGCACAAATAGGAGGGGGGATCAATGCTAGTTACAGAATAAAACATTTTTGAGCTTTTTCCTAAAGAGGTGCTCGGAGGATTCATAACGGAGCTCCAAAGGAAGGGTATTCCAAAGGTGGGAGGCCTTACTGGAAAAAGAATTGTTGCCCCAGGCTCTCTTAGATCGAGAAATGTGTGCATACCTAAGAGAGGAGGAACGTAAGTTCCTAGAAGGAGTATGCAGGGAGATCCGTTTCCTTAGAGAGATGGGACCTTTACCATGTAGGGCCCTATGGACAATGCAGAGAGATTTAAAATGGATCCGTTCTTTGATGGGGAGCCAGTGGAGGGTGGAGATAGCCAATTTGGCGGATGAATATTTTGAGGAGTGAGTAAGAAGCCTGGCAGCTGCATTTTGCACTCTTTGCAGCTTCTTTATAACATAAAAAGGGGAGCTAAGGAACAGAGAGTTTCCTTAATCCAGACGGGAAAGAATTAAGGCTTGGATGAGAATTCTTCTGGCTGTAGGAGGAAGAAGAGAGAGAATCTTTCTGAACATGCGCATAAGACCAAAGCAGGTAGAAGAAACTTTACTGGCTTGAGAGTCCATAGTAAGCCTGGGGTCAAGCATCACACCTAGAGTTTTAACCTGAGATTTGGAGGGAGGAAGAGTACTGAAGGCATCTGAGAGCGAGGGAAGGGGAAGAGGGGGGGACCGTTGCCCAAAACCAGGACTTCCGATTTTCCATCGTTAAATTTGAGTTTGGACTTGGTCATCCATTTGGCGATGTCACTCATACAGCGGGAGAGATTGGTCACCGGCAAGTCTCCAGAGCTGGAGAGGGATACCACTAACTGGGTGTCATCTGCATAGGTGACCAAGGACAGATTATGAGGGGCAACTACTCTAGCTAAAGGTGACAAGTAAACGTTAAAAAGAGTGGGGCTAAGGGACGAGCCCTGGGGGACTCCACATGCCAAGGGGAAAAGGCTGCAATTAGCGATCTATAATGGTATAAATTGGCCGAAGGCAGTGAAGGACCTAGTTTGGTCTTACCGCACTACTCCCCACAGTTTGACGGGAAAGTCACCTTTCGAGGTCATGAGAGGTAGAAAACTGAGGGCATTGTTGTTAAAAGGAGTGGAGAGCAAGAAGTTTAATGTTACTTAAGTACCGAGTGTTTACAAAGTTGGTGACTGGGTGCGGGTAGTGAAGGGCGCTTGGACAGCTAAAGGGGAGTCTAAATTTTCAGAGCCTTTGGAGGTGAGAAAAGTGTACAAGTATGCCATGTTGCTGAGTGATGGTAATGTATGGAACCGTGGAAGGTTATAAAGGTGCCTGTAGGGTTTGGTCAGAAGAAGTTGGTGAATATGGGAAACAAATCGGGAAGCAGTGTAGAAAATGATACCCGTACTAGTGAATCCACATTGAAGAAGAGTGAGCATGAAGGTGTGAGGGTGAGGGACAAGTCGGTGTTGTGAAGGCCTAGGAGGTTTGATGACTTTGTCGAACAGTAACCTTGGCAAGGTGGTTCTGCTGGTTCTGCTTAGAGTATTCTTTGTTTGTATTATCAATATTTGTATTCATTACATTTATTTATTATGTATCTATGTATTACAAGTATTTATCATATATCTATGCATGTTAGGTTAAAGTTTTCATGTACTGTATGAGGTTGTTGTTATTTTATTTTGAGGGAAGGGGGTGTGTAATATCCTCTTGTATTCTGTTCCGTGAGCCGTGCAAAGCAAGATTCCATCATGTGTGCGCGTGGAACAGAACGAGAGAGAGAAACAGTTCGCGGAGGAGGCAGCAGCAGTTGTGGTGTCTCCCTCCCGGTCCTTCTCAGAAATAAACTATTTCTCTTCTGAACTCACCGCCTCGTCCCAGATTATTTCTGAGCTGTTTGGTGTCTGTTTGCTGAAGGGCAGGACCTGGGAAGAAGCCTCTGCATTGAGCGGAAGTTTGAGGCTCTTGACTCTGAAAGCAGGAAACTCTGAGTGGATGAAGTCCCAAGATCAAGCCCAGGAAGTTGTTGTCATTGGCTGGGTGCTGCTCAACTTCCATTCCGGAGAAGTTCACTATCTTCCAGCTTAGAAACTTTTTTGGAAGTCAGGATCCTTTCAGCATGGCACACCAGCAAGTTGAATCCAACCAGCAGTTTGATGATGCGGTTGAGGCTTGGCAGCAGTCCCAACTTTTAGGGTTAGGCACAAGGAGTCCACTCAGACTTGTCCAAGGGCCCCAGGACCTTAGGGACACCACTTGGGGGTCGGGGCTCACCTCAGGGGAAAGCCACCAACAGGGTTCAGGGCAAGTTAAGTTGGTACTAGTCAGGGAGGCTCTTCAGGAATGTAGGCTTGGGGTTTCTTCCCACAGGTTACAGTAAGTGCAGTCATCATTCTGAAATCCAAAAGGGATTCAGCAAGTGCAGTCAGTCTTCTAGTTTCCTTGGGTCCTGTAGTTTTCTGAAGAAGGTATCCAGGTATGCCACTTTTATGTCTGGCATTAGCTTTAAATGGGGTAAACTCCCTCTCCAATCGGGAAAATGTTTCTGTGGGGCAAGCTTAAACACTCTAACATAATTTCCTTGTGTTTTGGACACAGTGACCTACTTTGCCAAAATCCAACAAATCGGAATCTTTCTTTCCCTGGTCAGAGCTCTGGGCACATCCCTGAGGTGTGGCTGGAGAAATGAGGAACTGCCCCAGAAAATATAAAAGATGTTTCAAACCTGGCAAAAGGTTAATTTTGCAATAACCAATTTGTAGTTTTAAAACTGCAAACTCAGGGTACATAAGCAGACCTGAAGATACAGTTTACTTTGTTGTTTTAATTATGGCAGAATATGTGCTGCAGTCCACTGAAATGTAATTTACAGGCCCTGGATACACGGGGTACCATGAACTAGGGATTTGCAGGTAAATTAAATGTGCCAATCAGGGATTAGCTAATTTTACATTTTTTAGGGTTCAAAGCACATACATTCGTCATTAGACTGCAACACTTCAGTGTTCAGATTCCACACACCAGTAATAAAATCCAGTGAAAAGTTTTTTTGAGGGTACCAGGCAAAAAGGACTCTGCAAACTCAGGCAGCAGGTGCAGGCATGAAGACAGGATTTACTTTGTTATTTTAATGGTGGCACAATAGGTGCTGCAATCCTCGAGTGACATGTAACTTACATGCCCTGGATACACAGGGTACCATATACTAGGGACCTACAAGTAAGTTAAGTGTTCCAATCAGGGATTGGCTAATTCTACATGTTTTTGGGTCAGAGCACATATACTGGGCACTACGTGTCAATGCCCCAATTTTCAGAGTCCACTGGGAACTGCTTGCAGTGCTTTGAAGGGGTGGGGCGGCATGTGCGGGTTGGGGAATTATAAAAAATACCACTTACCTTTCTCGCCACCGCTGCAATCACGGCAACACTTCTCTGCTGCAGCTGCAGGCATAGGCTCCCAGCCTGCCCTGTGGCCACTCCGAATGCTTCTGTCATGCTGCTGTCGGCATGGCAGCAGCATTTGGATTGGCCAGAGCACCCAGACAGGGTGCTCTGAGGCAGAGTGAAACTTTCCGCCTGCTCTCCAACCTGACAACACTGTGCCGGGTTGGAGAGAGCTCAGTGCGCATGTGTGTTTGGCCAGCCTGAGATAGCTGGCTAAACGTGCATGCGCACTGAGGGGGAGTGCTGCGCACACCACCTCCGTCCCCATCATAGACCGTTATCCCCCCCCTTTTACTATAAAACAATTTATAATAATAGGTTTGCAGCTGCTGGCGGGGGGTGGGTGATGCTCCTCTGCCCTAATGGTGGAGCCGTGCCTGGATTCCGCACATCAGTAATAAAATCCAGCAGAAAGTTTTTGGAGGAAGAGTAACTGCAAAAAGGGCATTTTCACACATATTCTTGAAAAGTATTGGTGCAAAGATGTCTTGAACAGTAGTCGAAATTAGCCTGGCAGCAGTATCTATATTTCACACTTCTCCAAGGCAGCCTGGTACCTAGGCACCTATTCCTGGTACTGTCCTAGGTGTCTGCCTATTATTTCCAAGCTTTAAAAGTGGGAAAGACAGATACTGGATGCATAAAAAACGGAAGCCCGTCCTTGTCTTTGCTTTTAAACAAAGTATTCGCTGTCATGACAAATAAAAATGAACGATGTCAGTATTCATAGGGCCAATTTGTAATTTCTTGCTAGAAAATAGATTACAAATGTCATTTGCTCCTATTGAAAGATTATGTATTGTAAATGGAAATGAAAGCCCTTCATTTGTTTTCAACTTGCCCCGTTGAGTCATATCTTAGGTTCTTGCCACATAGCGGTGGGTGTCAACGCTTCTCCTAATGGGAGCTCAATTGCTCATTCCTAGACTAATTACTAATAAAGCTGTTTCTAGACACTCCAAGTTTCATCAGCCGTATTTGGACTCGGAAGGCTGTCAATCCTGCAGCACAATTCCTGGCAGCCTTAAGTAGCTTTCTAGGTGCATGAAGTGTTTTTCTGAAGGGTCACTCATACACATTAATATTAATACAGAAACGTCGGTGAACACACCATATGCTCTCTGTTGGCAGTAGAGCAGAGCAGGTTCAGCTTCCGGTTTCCATAATGAATTTATTCATGGAACCTGCAATAGAGTACGGCAGGCAGTTAATGGTTACAGAGCTTTGGGACCGATCGTTGGGAACATATTGGCACAAACACTATAAAATGGTGAATAAATATGTAATCCATGGCTGGTCGTTCAATAAATGAGGATGTGTTTGATATTCTTGCTACTGGAAGTGATGAGATGGGTAAAGCATTAATCATTGTCATTTCCCCACAGGCATGAGCTAAAGATTGGGAGTCTCACTGACAAGTCCCAGTGCTTCTGATGGAGGTGATTTTGCCTAATGATTCATTTGGAGAGTTTGCAAATGCATAGAATAGCATGTGAATGTGATAAGGCATTAAAAATTAAAGATATTTCATTGGCTAGGTTAACTGGGACTGAAGGACTGCGTGCTGTCTGTTCATTTCCATAGTGCCTTCAGGTCTGTCAAGGTACATTAATCACTTGCCTAGCTGTGGCACAGAAACGTGTAGCAGATGCAAATAGATTGCAAGGTCACTGTGCAGTAAAATGCTATACGTCATCAACCTTTGGCATTTCGGGACATTAAAATAAAATAACCTCATCTAAGTTTAGATCGCTATAAAGAACTGCAGAACTAAAATGTTTAACAGAACATACAAATAATTAATTGACACTGTAATCGAGTTATTACATATGACTAATTGTAGTAAGATGTGTGGATGTTATATAACCATTCTAGGATTCAGTACCATTGATTTTTAAGTGAGCCATAATATATGTAATAGATAAATATATAATTATCAATAACAGGCTTATTTCAACAGAAGTTTTGCAAGTTACATAAAAAAACAATGAAACAGACCTCGAGCATTCCATAGGATCAGTTGGAGCCGTGAGGCGAGTGGAATTGTCTTGGTTATTTATAGATATCCATCAAAAACAGTTTTACGCACTGACTCAGGACTCAGAAATGAATGAGTCTTTAGGAGTCATAAAATGGCATCCACATCCCTCTCTTGGGTCTGTGGCGGAGGGCCAGCTGCCTTTACTCCACGTCCTCAGTTTTTTAGTGACCACGTCCCTCACAACTCCCAATATCCAGGAGAGCCAGTTCATCAGCTTCAGGACACGTTTTTCACTGATCTGATGTAAGGGCATTGAAAATAAAACATATAGGGCCAGATGTAGCAAGGTTCCAAATTGCGAGTTGCAATTTGCGAGTCCCAGCGACTCGCAAATTGCAACTCGAAATTTGGAATGCAGAAAGGTGTCTCAGACACCTTCTGCGAGTCGCTATGGGGTCGCAAAGACGCGCCTCATTAATATTAATGAGGTGGGTCGCAATTTGTGACCCCATAGCGATTCAGGGCATTCACAGGGATGGTGGCCTGCTGGGAACAGCAGACCACCATGTCCGTGACTGCTTTAAAAATTTTAAATTCCTTCCTGTTTGCGCCTGGGTTACCATCCACTTCAAGTGGATAGTAACTGCGCTTTCATTTGCGACCGCAATCGCGGTCGCAAATGAAAATGCATACCATTGCGAGTTGCAAATAGGAAGGGAACACCCCTTCCTATTTGCGAGTCGGAAATGCATTTTGCGAGTCGGATCCGTCTTGCAAAATGCATTTCTACATTGCAATGTGGTACTGAAAATTCTGGACCCGTGTTATAAACATCGTTGTTTCACAACGATTTTGGTATCAGCAGACCGAGAATGGTTAGAATAGTATGCACAAGCATTGTATTCATATTCAGGTGACGAAATCACCCGAATATCAGAGTTTCCGTCCTGAAACTCTGAGGTTCCATTTAAACGACAGTCATTTTGTGATTGCCCTCACATAGGCCAATGACTAATGCTGAAAACGAGTCTGAAGGACTCGTTTATCTTTGCTGACTCCTCTGTGACCTGAGCAAGCTGACTCCACTGCCTGAAGCCAAACCTATTCGGCCAGTTTCATTCCCAGTGGCCGAATGAGATTAGTATCAAGGCACAACACATCATAAAACCTTTAATCACACACAAACCATGCCTAATCTTACACACACCTGTCCCTGTTTCTTTCTTTATGACTTGCTTTACAAGGAGGAGGTGCCTGTTTATATTGGGGGTCCGTCGATATCTGATGAAAGTACTGAGCCTTGCCGGGTAATTGATTGAGGGCTGGACAAACTGAAATATGGCTTGTCATCATAGCCCTGCTATTTCTTTGTAGTGAAAATATGTGAATGGTCAACTGTAAAATAAGGAATGTTTGCCTAAAGCATAATATTTTGTATAAAAGAGAAGGTTAGCTTTGCAAGGAGAGCAGTCTCCTGAGAATATACACCGTGTTGTACTTCTAGGATACCTGTTACTGGCTGCAGCCAATAAACAAGATCTTTGACTTCACCAAGAAGACTCTGTGTTTCTGTAGTCTGAAACAGGAAGGACTCGAAGTCTTAGGGTGTGTTCCCTGGCACCACTGGGTTAAAAAAAAACAGTACTTCAGTTGGCGTCCAACGTGGGGCGATTTCAGCGGTACCGGTCCAAGCCAGAGGTTCGTGAGGAGCTTTGTGTGAAAATTCTGGAGGGAGGCCGCCACTTCATCGACCCCTGTATGTCGACGTGGTCCGAAAGTCTTTGCTGCGAGGTTCCCCGCTTTCCGACGGCTACGAAGGACTGCTGCCCTGACTATCGCCCTGTTTTGGACCCTTGATGATTTGGTAGAGAGAAACGATAAACGAGTCTTCTAGTGACGTCATCGATACCTCAGTTAAGTATAAGTGGAGCGTCTCCCAGTCCTTAGTTTGGTTCTTAGTTTGGTCGTCCCCTTGGGATCTTTGATTTGGAACTTGCAAGTACCAAAGCCGAGGGATTCGTGTATTCACGAGACTATCGCATTCGATAATCCTTTGAAGTTTGAAGCTAGACTGGAGAGCGAGGATGCCTGGTCTTAGCAGACATGGAAATTTGTTTTGTCTTGGTTATAATAGGGATTCCCGATTGGAGGACTCGTGTCCGGTTCCTCCGATTGGAACTCCAACCTATGAACTATATGTGAAACATGGCATAGGCCCCATCATATATAATGAAGTATGGATCCGATACACCAGGAAAGATGGTGTTTTAAAATGGCCCCAATATGGTAGTTTTGACACAGAGATTCTGGATAATCTGGAGGTTAAACTTTTTAAGAAGAAAGCCCGGCTGGCGATGTTTGACTCTTTCCGCCTATGGCGTAATGAAGCCAAACAGAAGGAAATTAAATTAGCAAAGAGAAATAAGAGGGAAGAGGGTATCTCGATAATGCAAACTGCCATACAGTTTAAAGATGATGAAGAAGAACAGATAAATGAGCAGTTGCACAGGCAACGTAAAATGGTGACCGATAAATGTTATCCAGTTTTTCCACTTCTTCAGCAAGATGCAGCAAAAGAACTTGAGAAAGATCCTTTAATGTCACACTTGTTGAGGTCGCCACCCCCTTATGCGCAGAATGCTACAGCACCTCTGCAACCTTTAGCTGTGCAACCTCCGGTTATTGTGCCTCAGGTTCTTCCACAGCCGCCAGCTCCTCTTCAGTTGGCTCCTACTACTATGGTGCAGCCCCTTCAAGGGCCGCCGACTTCGCTACCTGCTCCATCTGTACCTCGTACAACTTTATGTACTACATCGACTGCCTCTTCTGGTGTTCTTCCTGATACTGCCCCTGAGTCTGCCTCTGCATCTGCCTTGCCTCCCTCTGTTTTTCCTCCTGTTCTTTCATCAACTTTTCCTTCTGTCCGACAGAGAATGACAGATACTGTTGCCAGCCTTATATTTCCTCTCTTTGGGTCGTCTGGTGTGACCCCAGATTCGGAGCGTAAGCAGTCGCGTAGTCAACTGCCTAATTCTCTCGAGAGAGAAATGTTTGACCGTATGGCGCGTAAATTAGTTGTTTACCCTTCAAGATACGATGTAGAGTCTGTTATGGATGTCTTCTGTCAATGGGAAGCACCGAAACAAAGATACGTTTTTGAGAAAATGTGCTTTCCTTTGTGAGGAATTGGAGGATAATGATTTGGAAACAAATCCGCCTGATTTGTGCCGTGTACGGTTTGAGTTTGCAAAGGGCACGATTGTGGGTTCCGATGTTGAGAAAGCAGTTGCGACGTTGTTGTCCTTTAGGAATAAGGATCCTTCTCAGTCATTGTTCGAACATGACTCCTCTGTTAAAAAAAAGGTGCGACAGTACCCAATGAGAGAAGTCCCTCCGGTATGGAAGGACGCCGTTGAGGCTGATGTTGCTAATCAAATTGATGCTGTCCCAGCTCATTTTCAGCATGTTCGGGTACATGTTCCGTGGAAGCGAGCTGAAGTTTTAGCCTTTAAGCAGACTTTGCCTGATCCCCGTAAAAACCCTGCAGGGTATTATAAGGAATTATCACAGACTGCAGACTCATGCATTATGAATTTAGCCGACACAGACATGTTATTTGGGAATGTTGTTCCGCAGCCTTTGTGGGGATTGATTCGCCATACAGATCATGCGCAAGAGTTAGGTGACTCATGGGCTAATATTAGTGCTGCAAATGATAGACAAGTTGGTGGTGCCAAGCCTGAGCCTTTGGTAGCAGAACTGCCTGCTAGGATCATTACTTACATGCAGACTTTAATACCTGCGATGCGTGTGAATTGGGATAAACTATCTGCGTGCAAGCAGAAGAAAGATGAAACAGTGTCTGATTTCTTCACCAGGTTTGAGGAAACGTTTATCGACCACAGTGGTCAAGATATGAGTACAGAAGGTGGTCAACGGTTGTTCGTCGACAAGTTTGTGCACAATTTGCTTGCCGAGCTGTGTAAGAAATTGAAGGATTCAGAGAGTTCTTGGGCCGTTTCCTCTTCAGCACAAATATTGGCTACTGCACAGTACTACGAAAATAGGGATAAAGATGAGAAGGATAGAGCAGACAAGAAAACTAAATAATTAAAGACGAAGGTTCTTTTACAACAGGCGTATCCGCCATGTGGTGGTCAGAGTAACTATCAGCAACCTCAACAGTTCCAGAGAAACTCGCAAAGGTTCGAGTTTTCTCAACCACGTGTTCCTGTAGGTCCCAATCAGTGTTCATATTGTAAAGAAGAGGGTCATTTCAAGTATAGTTGTCCTATTTTGTTACAGCGTACGAATGATGCTTCTGGCGCAAGAGGTCGAGGTGTTCAACAAGCTCCTAGAGGTAGAGGACGTGGAAGTTTCCCCAAGAACACGCGTTCCTTTCCGTCTCAAAACTCAATGAATAGTTTTGACCAGCAACATAACGCGTCTGGTAGGACGGCTCAGTACTATGCTGACGACTACTATGCAGAAGATGAGAATCTGGAAGGTAATAATTGCTAGGACAGCCATAGATGGAGAGAGAGAGTTTTTTTTGTTCCAGTAGATCAGAATGGACCTTATGTTAAGGTGATTACATCAGGTGTGTCGGAGCCTTTTCTGTTGGATACTGGTGCTACAAAGAGTTCTATTATGCACTCAAAACTCCCTGGCGCACCTTTGTCTGGCGAGATGAATGTTTCAGTAGGTTTTTCTGGCGCCCCGGTTAGGAACCCGATTTCTAGTCCTATGTCCCTTTCTGTTGGACCTTGTGAATTGGAAGCACCCCTTATTCTGACGACAGGTTGTGGTGAAAACTTGTTAGGATTGGATTTGTTGAAAAGATTGTATGCAACATTATATTGTTCTCCTTCTGGAGTACAACTTACACTGCGTAGGAAAACGGTCTCTCCAATGTATTTGTCGAAGGATAAACTTCCGACCGAATTGTCGTTTCTTCCTGATATCATTTGGGCTACTGGTCCTAATGATGTGGGTCTTTTGGAAATACCGCCTTATGTTGTGACATTGAAAGCCAATGTTAAATTACCACGCATTCAACAATACAAGATCTCTAGTGAAGGTGAAAAGGCGTTGCTAGAGATCATTTATGATTTAATTGAAAAAGATGTAATTGAAGAGACAAGAGGCAACGTTTGTAATAGTCCTGTTCTGCCTGTTTTGAAACGTACTGACCCCTCTAAGCCACCTGTTTACAGGTTCGTGATTGATCTTAGAGAGGTAAATAAAATAGTTGTGCCACAGTTTCCAGTTGTTCCTGATATCACTGCCATATTAACTATGATTCCAGCTTCCGCCACCTGGTTCTCGGTGATTGACTAAAAGAATGCTTTCTTCAGCATCCCGATTGCCGAGGAGAGCAGGGATATTTTTGGCTTCAGTTTAGGAGGCCGAAGTTTCCGCTTCAAACGCGCTCCTCAAGGCTACTGTGAAAGTCCATCAATATATAGTCAGGCTTTAAAAACACAGCTTGATGCAATTGTTTTACCTGACGGCGCTACCCTTATTCAGTACATTGATGATTTGCTAGTCGCTACAGATACTGAAGAGATTTGTAAAGAAGCCACCTTGTTGTTGTTGCGTCATTTGTCTGATTTACATCACAAAGTGTCCCTTTCAAAACTGCAATATTGTCGACAAGAAGTGACCTACTTAGGTCATCTCTTATCGAAGGAGGGAAGGAAACTGACCTCAGAAAGAATTCAGGCAATTGCAAAATTGAGGGTGCCAAGGACACAGAGAGAAGTACGTGCTTTCTTGGGCATTACATCATACTGCAGACAATGGATACCGAATTTTTCTTTGCTGGCCAAACCTTTGTTAGCATTGACCTATAAAGATACACCGAATCCCGTTCCGTGGTCTGAAGATTGTCAGAAAAGTTTTTCCGAATTGCGTAATGCATTGTGTTCGGCTCCTGTGTTGGGTACCCCCGACTACAGTAAGCCCTTTACACTGTATGTCCATGAGAGAGAGGGTTGTGCATTGTCAGTGCTGACACAGTCTTTTGGAGACAAGCAGCGCCCATGCGCATCTTTTTCGTCGACTTTGGATCCGGTAGTTAAAGCATTGCCGAGTTGCTTGAGAGCCACAGCGTCAGCAGCTGTTTCTATTCGACAGTCTGCTTGGTTAGTGATGAATATTATGTTGATTGTGATGGTTCCACATGCAGTGGACACGTTAAACAGGACCAAGACACAGCATTTAACTAGTGCTCGATTGTCAGGTTACGAGTTGACACTGTTAGTGAGTCATGTGCACATAAAGAGGTGCAATACGTTGAATCCAGCCACGTTATTGCTGATTTCAGTAGAAACAGATGATGTTGAACAACATGATTGTTTTCTTAGGACAGAAGAAGAAACGAAATGGAGAGTAGATCTTAAAGATACTCCTCTTGTAAAGTGTGATGGTACCTTATGGGTGGATGGTTCATGCTTCAAGCATCCGAATGGTGATACGACTGCAGCATATGCTGTAACAACTTTGCATACGATTGTTGAAGCTGCACGTATACCACATAATTCAGCTCAAGCAGCAGAGCTGATTGCACTTACGAGAGCGTGTGTTATCGAAAGGAATGAAAGTGACCATATATACCGACAGCCAGTATGCGTTTGGTGTAGCCCATAGTTTTGGACGATTGTGGAAAGAACGTGGGTTCCTGACTTCGCATGGAGCTAAAATTCAGCATGGTCAGTTGGTGAATGAGCTTCTTGAGTCACTGACCTTGCCATTACAAGTTGCGATTGTGAAATGCAGTGCACACAAGAAGGTTACTGATGATGTCGGTCGTGGCAATGCATTTGCTGACGAAATCGCAAAAGAAACAGCAAAAGATGTGATGAATCGAATGTATGTTGCAGGCCCCGCAAGATGGGTTGGTGACGTTGGAATGTGTGAAGATACGATAGAGGGTGTGAAGTCTCTTCAAGCTGAAGCTTCAGAGAAAGAGTTGAATGTGTGGAAAGAAAGTACGGGTAAATTGGATGAAAATGGTTGTTGGGTTGACTTGTCAGAACATCAGCGATGGTTGTTACCCGATGCGTATGTGCTTGCAGTGGTGACAATGGCTCATGGAATGGCCCATATCAGTGTGAAAGAGATTTGTAAGTTGTTGGCTCCAGTATGGCAAAATGCTGGAATTCCTAAATGTGCAGAGAATGTGGTCAAGAATTGCATGGTGTGTCTGAAATACAATCCTGGTAGGGGAACCCCAACTCCAGCTGGTCATTTTGCGCCTCCAACGTATCCGTTCGAGGTTTTGCAGCTAGATTTCATCCACATGGAAAGGTGCAGCAATCTGAAATACGTACTAGTTGTTGTTTGTGCCTTTTCAAGATGGGTAGAAGCATATCCCTTAAAAGACAACACTGCCTTATCCAAAGCTAAAGCCCTTGCCAAAGAATTCTTCCCTAGGTTTGGAATGCCGAGAATGGTCTAAAGTGATAATGGGAGTGAATTTGTGGGTCGAGTGATGAAAAAAGTATGTGAGGGGCCAGGTATCCAGCAAAAATTCCACGCTGCAAATCACCCCCAATCAGCTGGACTAGTAGAGTGCTATAATGGCACGCTAAAACTGAAGTTGGCAAAGATGCAAGCGAGCTCTGGTCTTAAATGGCCTGACGCTCTGCCTTTAGCACTTCTATCAACAAGAATGACTGTGCATTCGCGAGTGGGACTTAGTCCCTATGAAATTGTGTTCAGCCGCTCGGCCAACATATGGGGAGTGCCAAGACCAACAAAATTCAGTGAGATCGAACACCCTGTACTGCTTGATTATTTGTATGAATTGACGGCTAAATTGCGTGTTCTACACCAACAGGGTCACGATACTCTGCCTCAGGTCTCTGAAGCTCCAGGACATCTTATCGATCCTGGATCATGGGTGCTGGTCAAGAACTTCCAGCGGACAAAGAATGACCAGCCCCGTTGGACCGCCCCCCACCTCGTCCTTCTCTCAACAAGATCAGCTGTTCGAGTGGAAGGGAAAAAGAACTGGATCCACGGCATACACTGCAAGAGGGTCCCTTTTCCTCTACCGTACGACCGGTGGGTCCAGGAGGGGATCGCTGACTCTGAGACTGTGCCTCGTTTTTTGCCATTTAGCGATGCACGTGTAAAAGGAACAATTTCTGAACCAGAAAGTGACAATAATTTGCAAGAAGCTGTGCCACCGTCAATTCGTTTGAACACTACAGAGCCTGAACTCTTGTTCCAGAACCAGACAATACCTGGAAAAAGCCGTTATAATTTGAGACCAAGAACTAAGGACAAATAATTTTTTTCCCGTTCCTTTGCTATTTTTTTTTAAAAGTGCGGCTCTCTCATCTGAGAAACATTCTTATTTTATTTTTATTTTTTTCTTTTCAAACCGCCATCCGGGTTCAGCTGTAGGGTCGTGGTTGCCCAAGTCTTTGGAGTGCAGCTGAAGACGTTAGGTCGACAGTTCTGGTCGGTCTAAGGGAGTTGCCCTGGACTGACAGAAGCATTACCTAGCATAGAACACCCTACCACCGCGAGCAGCAATTAGAGAGGATGGAGTTTTTCAAGAATGAGAGACCTGCCAAACAGATGGACTTTAAAGCCAGAATATGTATAATAATGACAAAGAAACGATTTTTGATATTATGTATTTTCATGTTGCTCAGTGTAATGACGTTTTTAATAGGATATGTTTTATTCTCTTTTCAAGTGACATTTGCACCCATTACACAGCCCATACCTCCTTCTACTGTTTCCTCGCATTCTTTTCACCCCCTGCCTGAACACGAGTCTGCCAGAAGATTAGAATTTGTCAACTATTCATTCATTCAGCTTCTACACCAACACCAATTAGTAGTAAACACAACTAACTGTTGGGTGTGTGGTCTTATGCCTCATACTACTGATAAAGGTATCCCTTATCTGGTCCTGCCTTTCAGCCATAATGGTTCTGTGTGGGCATATAGAACGGTGTTCATATACGCGTATGAAGCCAACCCCCTATGTTCTGTGAAAGATAATCCTAAGAATAGTGCTCTAGCTAAGGGTATATTAGATATGATTAGGGAAGATATTTCCTATGAGACTATCCCGAGAGATGAGACACTAGCATATATTGGATGGAACATAACAGGATATGGAGTTACTCTGAGTGGGAACCAGCGAGCAAAGAGATCCTCCCCGATTTGGATTGTACCCCATCAGGGTCACCTATGTCTGCAAGGTAATGGCAAGAATCCCAGAGCTCAGTTAGGGAAAAGTATCTGCACTGAAACATATGTTTTTGCGTCTCAGACTTTTCCTTCATTCTTAGCAGCTAAGGGTACCTATTTCATCTGCCATAATAGAGCCTATACATGGTTGCCCCCTGACTTCTCTGGCACATGTTTTGTTTCGTTCCTGTTACCTCCCACCTACATGGCCGCGGCAGATTACCATAAGACAAGGATAGTTAGAGGTGTCATAAGTAAAGAAGACACTACAGGACAAGAATTTGGAGATTTTGTAAAGGGTTTTCTGCCGTTTTGGGGTCCTATGGTTAACAGCAGGAGCATAAGGCAATTGACAAGGGTGGTTGAATCCACGGTAGTTGAAACCGCTGGTGCCCTTAGTAATTTGACTGCTGAGCTCCAGTCGGATCGCCTTATGACTCTTCAGAACAGGGTCGCATTAGACGCCATACTTGTAGACCGAGGTGGGGTATGTAAAGTGATCCAATCAAGTTGCTGTGTTTTCATCCCAGATAACGCTCCGACAGTCTACCAGGCCATTTCCAAACTGCATAAGATCTCCGAATCTATTCACGTGGATAAAGGAGATTGGTCATTGATGGGGTGGTTCTGGGAGCTGATATCCGTCTGGGGATGGAAGACTCTGGTAGTCATTGGGATGATCTTAGCCATTCTTTTCCTGTCCTGTCTGTGTGTACAGTGTGCTCCTGCAATATGTGGCCTCTGTGCTACATCGTGTGTAAGGAAACCTGTATCAAAAGACGAGCTAGGTAATAGGATGATGCTACAGCAACATCTCAACGACTTTATGAATATAGACCTGGACTCAGATTAGCGTGAGTATAGGTTATTGCCTATGTAAGGGCAAAAGAAGGGTCTGTGGTACTGAAAATCCTGGACCCGTGTTATAAACATCGTCGTATCACAACGATTTTGGTATCAGCAGACCGAGAATGGTTAAAATAGTATGCACAAGCATTGTATTCATATTCAGGTGGCGAAATCACCCGAATATCAGAGTTTCCGTCCTGAAACTCTGAGGTTCCAATTAAACGACAGCCATTTTGTGATTGCCCTCACATAGGCCAATGACTAATGCTGAAAACGAGTCTGAAGGACTCGTTTATCTTTGCTGACTCCTCTGTGACCTGAGCAAGCTGACTCCACTGCCTGAAGCCAAACCTGTTCGGCCAGTTTCATTCCCAGTGACGGAATGAGATTAGTATCAAGGCACAACACATCATAAAACCTTTAATCACACACAAACCATGCCTAATCTTACACACACCTGTCCCTGTTTCTTTCTTTATGACTTGCTTTACAAGGAGGAGGTGCCTGTTTATATTGGGGGTCCGTCGATATCTGATGAAAGTACTGAGCCTTGCCGGGTAATTGATTGAGGGCTGGACAAACTGAAATATGGCTTGTCATCATATCCCTGCTATTTCTTTGTAGTGAAAATATGTAAATGGTCAACTGTAAAATAAGGAATGTTTGCCTAAAGCATAATATTTTGTGTAAAAGAGAAGATTAGGTTTGCAAGGAGAGCAGTCTCCTGAGAATATACACCGTGTTGTACTTCTAGGATACCTGTTACTGGCTGCAGCCAATAAACAAGATCTTTAACTTCACCAAAAAGACTCTGTGTTTCTGTAGTCTGAAACAGGAAGGACTCGAAGTCTTAGGGTGTGTTCCCTGGCACCACTGGGTTAAAAAAAAACAGTACTTCAGCAAGGAGGCTTTTGCGACTCGCAAACGGCGATTTTCGCCGTTTGCAACTCGCAAAACCCTTCCTACATCTGGCCCATATTTCACTGCAGTTAGCAATCTGGTTTTAAATCTAGGGTTGGGTATAGAGTCTTCCAATACATAACATGAAAAATTAAGAGGAGACTGACCTCAACCATAAACTGTTTAACTCTGAAGAGTTAATGGTGCTCTCTAGATGTTTTGGTTTAACACCCAGAAGGAACCAGGAATGTGATGCATTTTGTTTTGTATGGATCCGAAATTCAGCCATTGTCGTCTGAAATGTAATCGTTTGTTAATTTTCACTTCAGAAATATGAAATAAAGGAATCACCAAACTGTTGATTCACTACCGGAACATCAGGCAACTCAACTAAAGGGCAGTATTGGAATGGCCATGAACTCATCTGTGTTATGCAATCACATATCACTAGCCAACTAATGCAGGCACATGCAGACGTTTGTCATGCGGAAGCCTTGAGGAGAAGGTCCTTCTCCGGAGTGCCCAATCCCCATAACATTGTCTCTGCAGCCTCTGGGCCCCCTGCACTGCTTCATCAGTCGCCACTCACGGGGCCACCATCTACGGTACCACAGGTGGTACCAAAAGCCACTGGCCTCCGGCAGAGATGTAAGGGGGCAGAAAGAGACGAGCAGTGAGCTGCAAGCAGGGAACAGAGAGGTGAGCTACAAGACATTGGATTGGAGGAGTAGAGGTATGTGGCAGTAGGAGGGGGAGCAGAGTAGAGGCAGTAGATCCTCTGCGTCAGGTTGAGCTCCCTGGTTGTGCACTCTACACAGGCATCCCAGCAAAAGACATTCGACGCCTCCAACGCATCCAAAACGCCTTCGCCCGACTGGTCCTCGACGTACCCTGCCGATGCCACATCTCCCACCACCTGAAAAACCTCCACTGGCTCCCCGTGGACAAGAGGATCACCTTCAAGCTCCTCACCCACGCTCACAAGGCACTCCACAATGCCGGACCAGCCTACCTGAACAACAGACTCAACTTCTACGTCCCCTCTGCCAACTCCGCTCCGCCAACTTCGCCCTTGCCATCGTTCCCCGCATCCAACGCAAGACCTCCGGTGGCAGATCCTTCTCCTACCTTGCCGCCAAGACCTGGAACACCATCCCGACCTCCCTGCGGCAGACCCAGGACCTTCTCACCTTCAGGAGACTCCTCAAGACCTGGCTCTTCGACCAGTAGCAGCACCCCCCTCCCCTTTCAGCGCCTTGAAACCCTTATGGGTACGTAGTGCGCTCTATAAATGCTATGATTGATTGATTGATTGATTGATGCAGCTTGACCAGGAAAGGGTGCAGCTTGTAGCCAAGGGCACGCTCCCACTCCCCCAGTACCTTAGGTGCTCAAAAGTTCAAGGAGCATGCAAGGAGCTGCATGCAATGACCAGCAAGCTCTCCCAAAAAGCCTGCTACAAATGAGCTTTACATATGCGATAGCATTGAGGAGTAGGCTGCCCACATTAAGGGCCAGATGCAGGAAACTAATTGCGAGTCGCAAACGGCAAAAAATGCCGTTTGCAAGTAGCAAATTCCAGTTTCCAATGCAGAAATGCATATTGCGAGTCGGGACCGACTCGCATTATGCATTTCAGAATCGCAAATAGGAAGGGGTGTTCCCTTCCTATTTGCGATTCGGAGTGGTATGCAATACCATTTGCGACCGCATATGCGGTCGCAAATGGTGTCGCAGTTACCATCCACTTCAAGTGGATGGCAACCCACTCGCAAATTGGAAGGGGTCCCCATGGGACCCCTTCCAGTTTGTGAATGGACCCAAAACAATTTTTTCAGGGCAGGTAGTGGTCCAAGGGACCACTGCCTGCCCTGAAAAAATACCGAAACTAAAGGTTTCGTTTTTTTTTTTTAAGTGCAGCTCGTTTTCCTTTAAGGAAAACAGGCTACACTTAAAAAAAAAAAACTGCTTTATTTAAAAGCAGTCACGAACATGGAGGTCTGCTGACTACAGCAGTCCTCCATGTTTGCGAGTGCCTAGACTCGCTATGGGGCCGCAATTTGCGACCCACCTCATTAATATTAATGAGGTGGGTCATTGCGACCCCATAGCGAGTCGCAGACGGTGACTGAGACACCGTTCTGCATTGCAAATTGCGACTTGCAATTTGCGAGTCGGAAGGACTCGCAAATTGCAAGTCGCAATTTGCAATTTTCCTGCATCTGGCCCCACAAGAGCACAAGGGGCTCGCAAAAGGATTAGAAAAGGCCTGCAAAAGTTTACGGTGCATGCAAAATCACAGGGCCCAGCAAGTTCCTTCAGAGCCTACCATAAAAGCTCTATACACATGTCAGTACCAAGCAACAGAATGGTTTTAGGACCCTAAGATCTCAACCAGTGTAACCAGGGTAATCAAGCCCCCAGTGGTATTACCACTGATTAGTCCACACTGCCTGCAGCTACATACCCCTGTTTTTTTAATCTTAGGAGGTCAGCATTACATTTGGATTTGAGGCCATCAGGGTGTAATGAGCCACCCAGGTGGACCTGAAGAGCTCCTGAAAAGCACCCAGGAAAGCACTCAGGGGCTCTCTGGAAAGAACATGGGGACTGATCAGTGGCTAGACAGAAAGATGCATGGACACAACTGCCGAGCTGAGCATTCATTTTGCGGCAGGTCGGAAGGTCGCCCACAGGATCTTCTTACAAAGGGAGACAGTAGCAATAGTAAAGGGGGGCAAGCGGAGGCATCAAACAAAAAACTGTGGTTGGAGGGGGTCCAGAAGGAAGGGAAGGCGATGAAGTCTCTGATTGAGTACTTCCTAAGAAGATCAGAAAAAAATTCTACTCCTAATGCTCGTGGGGGTTCATCAAGCCTGCCTACACCCTCACACAAGACAGTGGGAAAAATGGACAGATGGACCCTTATTCCAAACAGGAAAATGCACCCAGCATGAGAGAAGTACTAATCCACAGTATAACCATCTAAAGTAGCATTAAAAAAGGACAGATAGCTCTCAAATCCAAGCAGGAAAATTAACAAAATGTGATAGAGCTGTCCTCCTGACTCATTAATAATCTCTTGCCTAGGAAGTATAGAAAGAGGAGAAACAGCACTGAGGGCATGAGAAACAAGACCCTACAGCAGCTGAGGTTGAAGGTGATAACAGCAGAAGTACATGCCAAAGACATAGAGAAGGAACAGTTGGGACAACCTCAGCGAGCCCACTGGTGCCTGACCCAGAAGGACAGGACAGAAGTAAACAGGTGCGGTGGATAGAGGAACATTGACAAGGATCGAGTTTGATTAGCATGCAGCAGATATGTCATATAACAACATCCAGGATGGCAATTTTGAAACAAGTCTAGACCTCTCCAAGAACCAAGACAAATTATTGACATCAATCAATGATACTCTTACGGCAACTACAAATGCCCTCACCCGGCAGTTACATAAATTGGAGATTCTAGTGGACACCATGCAAACAATAGCACTTGTAATAGCAAAAATGGCGGCCAAGTTAGTTGATATGGAAAAAAGAGTTGCAACAAAGGAATGTCCCTGTAAGGTTATAGTAAAAAAACTATTAAAATTACCTTAAGAACTTATGGCGATTGTTAAAAATGTGGTCTTTGGTTGGCAGTCAGGTTACCCCCTAGCAAGCAAGGACCCTCACTCTAGTCAGTGTAAGTCACACACAATTCAAATTATCCTGTGCCCGCCCTCTGGTAGCTTG
This sequence comes from Pleurodeles waltl, assembly GCF_031143425.1. Classification (NCBI taxonomy): domain Eukaryota; kingdom Metazoa; phylum Chordata; class Amphibia; order Caudata; family Salamandridae; genus Pleurodeles; species Pleurodeles waltl. The sequence continues at coordinate 267,139,801 of NC_090436.1, forward strand.
GTACTGAGCAGTCAGGCTTAACTTAGAAGGCAATGTGTAAAGTATTTGTGCAACAAACCATGCAATACCACAGTATAGCACCACAAAAATAAAGCCATACAGTGTTGAGAAAAATATAGAATATTTATCTGGATAAATGCAGGTCAAAACAATCAAGATTCAATAGGTAAACATTGAAATATCACTTCAGAGAATGATAGAAAGAGTTTTTCGTCTTAAAAAGCAACAAGTGTCTCTTGCAAGCACAAAGTATCTGGTTTGCGTTCAAAATCTCTGCAAGGGGGCTGCAGAGGAGAAGATGCATGGAAAACAGGGAGGTGTGCGTTGATTTCTCCAGCCCACACAGGTGATGCATCAATACGTTTTCACGCAGAGAAGGCTTTGCGTTGATTTCCCTGCACGAAGACGTGGATCCTCTTTGGATTGCGGGGTATTCGGACGCCCCTGGGATGATGCAGTGAAATACTGGACGTGGAGGATGAAGTCACAGGAGCTGCATCGATCCGGTGGGCAATGCGTAGAAATTTCTGTTGCACGGCAGACACTGCGTCGATTTTTCTTGCAGGAAGTCGGGCAGTGTCGTTCTGGCTCGGCTTTGCATCCATCCAGAGGGCTGTGTGTCAGAGTTCCAGTCACAACGCTGGCTCTGAGTTGATTTCCTCTTGGGGAGCCATGCTGCGTCATTCTGGTTCGGCATGCAGTGATTTTCTCACCGCAATGCAGGCTGTGTCATTTCTGGCAGGCTGTGCATTGAATGTTCCCCACACAAGGACTTCTTTGCAGGAAGAAGTCTTTTTGGTCCTGAGACTTCAAGGAACAGGAGGCAAGCTCTATCCAAGCACTTGGAGAGCACTTCTCAGCAGAGCCACAGGGCAGCAAGGCAACAGGGCAACAGCAGGGCAGCAGTCCTTTGCAGAAAAGCAGTCAGGTGAGTTCTTTGGGTAGCCAGGCAGTTCCTCTTGGTAGGTTGCAGGGTCTGGTTCAGAGTTTATTCACCAGTGGTATCTTGTCCAGAAGTGTCTGAGTTGGTAGGGTCAGAGGCCCTGTTTAAATACCCAAATGTGCCTTTCAAGTGGGGGCGACTTCAAAGAGTGGCTTAGAAGTGCACCAGGTCCCCTTTCACTTCCATCCTGTCTGCCAGGGTCGCAGTAAGGGGTTTGGCAGTACATTGTGTGAGGGCAGGCCACTGCCCTTTCAAATGTATGTGTCAGGCCCTCCACCCTCCCAGCCCAGGAAGACCCATTCAGTATGCAGATGTGTGCAGGTGTGACTGAGCATTCTGTATTTGGGGTTGTCTGAGTGTAATGCACAAGGGAGCGTTCAAGTAACCTAGCCAGACATGGATTGTAAGGCACAGAAGGATTTAAGTGCAGAGAAGCGCTCACTTTCTAAAAGTTGCATTTCAAAAATAGTAATATTAAATCCAACTTCACCAGTCAGCAGTATTTTGTATTACCATTCTGGCCATACTAAATATGACCATGTTACTCCTTTCTGATTAGAATCTACCACTCAAACAGTATATGAGGGTAGCCCTAATGTTAGCCTGTGAAAGAAGCAGGCCTCACAGCAGTGTAAAAACAAGTTTAGGAGTTTTACACTACCAAGACATATAAACTGCATAGGTACATGGCCTGCCTTTTATCTACATAGCACCCTGCCCTAGGGGTTACCGAGGGCCTACCTTAGGGGTAAAATATGTATACAAAGGGGAGTTTAAGCCTTGGCAAGTACTTTTAAATGCCAAGTCGAAGTGGCAGTGAAACTGCACACACAGCCCTTGCAATGGCAGGCCTGAGGCATGGTTAAGATGCTACTTATGTGTGTGGCACAATCAGTGCTGCAGGCCCACTAGTAGCATTTGATCTACAAGCCCTAGGCACACGTAGTGCACTTTATTGGGGTCTTATAAGTAGATTAAATAAGCCAATTGGGTATGAACCAATGTGACCATGTTTTAAGGGAGAGAGCATATGCACTTTAGCACTGGTTAGCAGGGGTAAAGTGTGCAGAGTCCTAAAACCAGCAAAAAGTGTCCAAAAAGTGGAAGGAGGCGGGCAAAAAGGTAGAGGTGACCACCCTAAGGCTGTCAGGTCTAACATGTGTCCCCCCAGCTGAAAGTGGGGAGAGCTATCCAACCTCCTGGGAGCTCTCATTGTTAAGGTGGAAGTATCTGGAGAGACCATCAGCGTTCGTGTGGTCAGTCCACGAGAGATGCTCCACCCTAAAGTCCATCCCCTGTAGGGAAATGGACCACCTCAAGAGTTTAGGATTTTCGCCCCTCATCTGCATGAGCCATCTGAGGGGCCTGTGGTCTGTCTGGACCCAGAAGCAAGCCCCAAACAGGTATGGTCTCAGCTTCTTCAGTGCCCAGACCACAGCAAATGCTTCTCTCTCAATAGCACTCCACCTCTGTTCCAGTGGTAGTAGTCTTCTGCTAATAAAGACTACTGATGTAGAAAAAGGGGAGTTTAAGGCTTGGCAAGTACTTTTAAATGCCAAGTCAAAGTGGCAGTGAAACTGCACACACAGGACTTGCAATGGCAGGCCTGAGGCATGGTTAAGAGCCTGGATCAGAGACTTATGTGTGTGGCACAATCAGTGCTGCAGGTCCACTAATAGCATTTAATCATCAGGCCCTGGGCACATGTAGTGCATGTAGGAAGTTGGCTCTGTATGCACTATTTCAAAGTAAGGAATAGTATGCACAGAGTCAAAGGGTTCCCCTTAGAGGTAAGATAGTGGCAAAAAGAGATAACACTAATGCTCTATTTTGTGGTAGTGTGGTCGAGCAGTAGGCTTATGAAAGGAGTAGTGTTAAGCATTTGTTGTACACACACAGGCAATAAATGAGGAACACACACTCAGAGACAATTCCAGGCCAATAGGTTTTTGTATAGAAAAATTACTTTTCTTAGTTTATTTTATGAACCACAGGTTCAAGATTTACATGTAATATTTCAAATGAAAGGTATTTCAGGTAGGTACTTTAGGAACTTTGAACTTTGAATTAGCAAAATAGCATATACAGTTTTCACATAAATGACATATAGCTATTTTAAAACTAGACACTGCAATTTTCAACAGTTCCTGGGGGGAGTAAGAATTTGTTAGTTTTTGCAGGTAAGTAAACCACCTTCGGGGTTCAAGTTTGGGTCCAAGGTAGCCCACCATTGGGGGTTTAGAGCAACCCCAAAGTTACCACACCAGCAGCTCAGTGCCGGTCAGCTGCAGAGGTCAAAGTGGTGCCCAAAACGCATAGGCTTCAATGGAGAAGGGGGTGCCCCGGTTCCAGTCTGCCAGCAGGTAAGTACCTGCGTCTTCAAAGGGCAGACCAGGGGGGTTTTGTAGGGCACCGGGGGGGACACAAGTCCACACAGAAAGTACACCCTCAGCAGCACGGGGCGGCCGGGTGCAGTGTGCAAACAAGCGTTGGGTTTTCAATAGAAAGCAATGGGAGACCAAGGGGTCTCTTCAGCGATGCAGGCAGTACCTCGGGGTAGCCACCACCTGGGCAAGGGAGAGGGCCACCTGGGGGTCACTCCTGCACTGGAGATTGGATCCTTCAGGCCCTGGGGGCTGCGGGTGCAGAGTCTTTACCAGGTGTCGGATCTTGGAAGCAGGCAGTCGCGGTCAGGGGGAGCCTCGGGATTCCCTCTGCAGGCGTCGCTGTGGGGGCTCAGGGGGGGCAACTCTGGCTACTCATGGTCTTGCAGTCGCCAGGGAGTCCTCCCTGAAGTGTTTGTTCTCCACAAGTCGAGCCGGGGGCGTCGGGTGCAGAGTGCCAAGTCTCACGCTTCCGGTGGGAAACACAAGTTGCTCCTTTGTTACAAAGTTGCAGTCTTTGGTGAACAGAGCCGCTGTCCTCGGGAGTTCTTGGTCCTTCTAGATGCAGGGCAGACCTCTGAGGATTCAGAGGTCGCCGGTCCCTGGGGAGAGCGTCGCTGGAGCAGTGTCTTTAGAATGGGGGAGACAGGCCGGTAGACCTGGGGCCAAAGCAGTTGGTGTCTCCGTCTTCTCTGCAGGGTTTTTCAGCTTAGCAGTCCTCTTCTTCTTAGGTTGCAGGAATCTGAGTTCCTAGGTTCTGGGGAGCCCTTAAATACTAAATTTAAGGGCGTGTTTAGGTCTGGGGGTTAGTAGCCAATGGCTACTAGCCCTGAGGGTGGGTACACCCTCTTTGTTCCTCCTCCCGAGGGGAGGGGGGCACATTCCTATCCCTAATGGGGGAATCCTCCATCTGCAAGATGGAGGATTTCTAAAAGTCAGAGTCACCTCAGCTCAGGACACCTTAGGGGCTGTCCTGACTGGCCAGTGACTCGTCCTTGTTTTTCTCATTATCTCCTCCGGCCTTGCTGCCAAAAGTGGGGCCGTGGCCGGAGGGTGCGGGCAACTCCACTAGCTGGAGTGCCCTGGGGTGCTGTACCAAAGGGGGTGAGCCTTTGAGGCTCACCGCCAGGTGTTACAGTTCCTGCAGGGGGAGGTGTGAAGCACCTCCACCCAGTACAGGCTTTGTTACTAGCCACAGAGTGACAAAGGCACTCTCCCCATGTGGCCAGCAACATGTCTGATGTGTGGCAGGCTGCTAGAACTAGTCAGCCTACACGGATAGTCGGTTAAGGTTTCAGGGGGCACCTCTAAGGTGCCCTCTGGGGTGTATGTTACAATAAAATGTACACTGGCATCAGTGTGCATTTATTGTGCTGAGAAGTTTGATACCAAACTTCACAGTTTTCAGTGTAGCCATTATGGTGCTGTGTAGTTCGTGCATGACAGACTTCCAGACCATATACTCTTATGGCTACCTTGCACTTACAATGTCTAAGGTTTTGCTTAGACACTGTAGGGGCACAGTGCTCATGCACTTGTGCCCTCACCTATGGTATAGTGCACCCTGCCTTAGGGCTGTAAGGCCTGCTAGAGGGGTGACTTATCTATACTACATAGGCAGTGTGAGGTTGGCATGGCACCCTGAGGGGAGTGCCATGTCGACTTACTCGTTTTGTCCTCACTAGCACACACAAGCTGGCAAGCAGTGTGTCTGTGCTGAGTGAGGGGTCCCCAGGGTGGCATAAGACATTCTGCATCCCTTAGAGACCTTCCCTGGCATCAGGGCCCTTGGTACCAGGGGTACCAGTTACAAGGGACTTACCTGGATGCCAGGGTGTGCCAATTGTGGAAACAAAAGTACAGGTTTAGGGAAAGAACACTGGTGCTGGGGCCTGGTTAGCAGGCCTCAGCACACTTTCAAATCAAAACTTAGCATCAGCAAAGGCAAAAAGGCAGGGGGTAACCATGCCAAGGAGGCATTTCCTTACACAACAACCCCCCCCCCCAAACGAAAGAGGATGAGACTAACCTTTCCCAAGAGATTCTTCATTTTCTAAGTGGAAGAACCTGGAAAGGCCATCTGCATTGGCATGGGCAGTCCCAGGTCTGTGTTCCACTATAAAGTCCATTCCCTGTAGGGAGATGGACCACCTCAACAGTTTTGGATTTTCACCTTTCATTTGCATCAGCCATCTGAGAGGTCTGTGGTCAGTTTGAACTACAAAGTGAATACCAAAGAGGTATCGTCTCAGCTTCTTCAGGGACCAAACCGCAGCAAAGGCCTCCCTCTCAATGGCACTCCAACGCTGCTCCCTGGGGAGTAACCTCCTGCTAATGAAAGCAACAGGCTGGTCAAGGCCATCTTCATTTGTTTGGGACAAAACTGCCCCTATCCCATGTTCAGAGGCATCTGTCTGCACAATGAACTGCTTGGAGTAATCTGGAGCTTTTAGAACTGGTGTTGTGCACATTGCTTGTTTCAGGGTGTCAAAGGCCTGTTGCCATTCTACAGTCCATTTTACCTTCTTGGGCATTTTCTTGGAGGTAAGTTCTGTGAAGGCTGTCACTATGGATCCATATCCCTTCACAAACCTCCTGTAATACCCAGTCAAGCCAAGGAATGCCCTGACTTGAGTCTGGGTTTTTGGAGCTGCCCAGTCCAGAATAGTCTGGATCTTAGGCTGGAGTGGCTGAACTTGGCCTCCACCTACAAGGTGACCCAAGTAAACCACAGTTCCCTACCCTAATTGGCATTTGGATGCCTTGATAGAAAAGCCTGCTGACTGCAGAGCCTTCAAAACCTTCTTCAGGTGGACCAGGTGATCCTGCCAGCTGGAGCTAAAGACAGCAATATCGTCAAGATAAGCTGCACTAAAGGACTCCAACCCAGCAAGGACTTGATTCACCAACCTTTGGAAGGTGGCAGGGGCATACTTTAAACCAAAGGGCATAACAGTAAACTGATAATGCCCATCAGGGGTGGAGAATGCTGTCTTTTCATTTGCTCCTGGTGCCATTTTGATTTGCCAGTACCCTGCAGTTAAGTCAAAGGTACTTAAGAATTTGGCAGCACCCAATTTGTCAATCAGTTCATCAGCCCTTGGAATGGGATGGGCATCTGTCTTGGTAACAGAATTAAGTCCTCTGTAGTCCACACAAAACCTCATCTCTCTCTTTCCATCTTTGGTGTGAGGTTTGAGGACTAAGACCACTGGGCTAGCCCGGGGGCTGTCAGAGTGCTGATTGACTCCCAGTTCCAGCATCTTGTGGACTTCCACTTTGATGCTTTCCTTAACTTGGTCAGACTGTCTGAATATTTTGTTTTTGACAGGCATGCTGTCTCCTGTGTCCACATCATGGGTACACAAGTGTGTCTGACCAGGGGTTAGGGAAAAGAGCTCAGCAAACTGTTGCAGGACCTTCCTACAGTCAGATTGCTGTTGGCCAGAGAGGGTGTCTGAATAGGTCACTCCATCTACTGAGCCATCTTTAGGGTCTGTGGAGAGGATATCAGGGAGAGGTTCACTCTCAGCTTCCTGGTCCTCATCTGTTACCATCAACAGATTCACATCAGCCCTGTCATGGAAGAGCTTAAGGCGGTTCACATGGATCACCCTCTTGGGAGTCCTGCTAGTGCCTAGGTCCACCAGGTAGGTGACCTGACTCTTCTTTTCTAGCACTGGGTAAGGGCCGCTCCATCTGTCCTGAAGTGCCCTGGGAGACACAGGCTCCAAAACACAGACTTTCTGCCCTGGTTGAGATTCAACCATTGCAGCCTTTTGGTCATACCAAAACTTCTGGAGCTGTTGGCTGGCCTCAAGGTTTTTGCTTGCCTTTTCCATGTACTCTGCCATCCTTGAACGTAGGCCAAGTACATATTCCACTATATCTTGCTTAGGCTCATGAAGAGGTCTCTCCCAGCCTTCTTTCACAAGAGCTAGTGGTCCCCTTACAGGGTGGCCAAACAGAAGTTCAAAGGGTGAGAACCCTACTCCCTTCTGAGGCACTTCTCTGTAAGCGAAAAGCAGACAATGCAAGAGGACATCCCATCTCCTTTTGAGTTTTTCAGGGAGCCCCATGATCATGCCTTTCTATGTTTTGTTGAATCTCTCAACAAGACCATTGGTTTGTGGATGGTATGGTGTGGTGAATTTGTAAGTCACCCCACACTCACTCCACATGTGTTTCAGGTATGCTGACATAAAGTTGGTACCTCTGTCAGATACCACCTCCTTAGGAAAACCCACTCTGGTAAAAATACCAATGAGTGCTTTGGCTACTGCAGGGGCAGTAGTCGACCTAAGGGGAATTGCTTCAGGGTATCTAGTAGCACGATCCACTACTACTAGTATGTATAGGTTCCCTGAGGCTGAGGGAGGTTCAAGTGGACCCACTATGTCCATACCCACTCTTTCAAAGGGGACCCCCACCACTGGAAGTGGAATGAGGGGGGCCTTTGGGTGCCCACCTGTCTTACCACTGGCTTGACAGGTGGCACAGGAGACACAAAACTCCTTGACCTTCTGGGACATGTTGGGCCAATGGCAGTGGTTGACTAATCTCTCCCACGTCTTGGTCTGTCGCAAATGCCCAGCAAGATGAATATCATGGGCTAAGGTCAGTATGAACTCTCTAAACTCCTGAGGCACTACCACTCTCCTAGTGGCACCAGGTTTGGGATCTCTTGCCTCAGTGTAAAGGAGTCCATCTTCCCAATAGACCCTATGTGTTCCTCTTTTCTTTCCATTGGACTCTTCAGCAGCTTGCTGCCTAAGGCCTTCAAGAGAGGGACAGGTTTCTTGCCCCTTACACAACTGCTCCCTTGAGGGTCCCCCTGGGCCTAAGAGCTCAACCTGATAAGGTCCTAACTCCATAGGCTCAGTTCCCTCAGAGGGCAGAACTTCTTCCTGAGAAGAGAGGTTCTCTTTTTGTTGTTGTGTTGCAACTGGTTCCCCAGTTGTCTTTCCTTTTCTCTTGGTAGGTTGGGCCCTTTTGCCAGGCTCCAACACTACTTTTTCACCCTGAGCCTTGCACTGTGCCCTTGTCTTGACACACACCAGTTCAGGGATACCCAGCATGGCTACATGGGTTTTCCGTTCTACCTCAGCCCATGCTGAGGACTCCAGGTAATTTCCAAGCAAACAGTCTACAGGGATATTTGAGGAGACCACCACCTGTTTCAGGCCATTGACCCCTCCCCACTCTAAAGTTACCATAGCCATGGGATGTACTTTAGTCTGATTGTCAGCGTTGGTGACTGGATAAGTTTGTCCAGCCAGGTATTACCAGGGGAAACCAGTTTCTCTGTCACCATGGTGACACTGGTACCTGTATCCCTCAGGCCTTCTACACTTGTCCCATTAATTGAGAGCTGCTGCCTGTATTTTTGCATGTTAGGAGGCCAGGTAGCCAGTGTGGCTAAATCCACCCCACCCTCAGAGACTAATGTAGCTTCAGTGTGACACCTGATTTGCTCTGGGCACACTGTTGATCCCATTTGGAGACTGGCCATTCCAGTGTTAGCTGGAGTGGAGTTAGAAGGGGTACTTTTCTTGGGACAGGCCTTGTCTCCAGTTTGGTGTCCAGGCTGACTACAGCTACGACACCAGGCCTTTTTGGGATCAAAGTTTTTACCCTTGTACCGAAAATTGGATTGTGAAGAGGCTCTGGGCCCACCCTCCTGAGTAGGATTTTGGGGGCCTGAAGAAGACTCTTTACTATTTTTCCCTTTGGATGTCTCAACACTATTCCCCTGGGGAGGCTTTGTGACCCCTTTCTTTTGGTCACCCCCTGTGGAAGTCTTGGTCACCCTAGTCTTGACCCAATGGTCTGCCTTCTTTCCTAATTCTTGGGGAGAAATTGGTCCTAGGTCTACCAGATGCTGATGCAGTTTATCATTTGAACAATTACTCAATAGGTGTTCTTTCACAAATAAATTGTACAGCCCATCATAATAATTTACACCACTGCCTTGAATCCAACCATCCAGTGTTTTCACTGAGTAGTCCACAAAATCAACCCAGGTCTGGCTTGAGGATTTTTGAGCCCCCCTGAACCTAATTCTATACTCCTCAGTGGAGAATCCAAAGCCCTCAATCAGGGTAGCCTTCATGAGGTCATAGGATTCTGCATCTTTTCCAGAGAATGTGAGGAGTCTATCCCTACACTTTCCAGTGAACATTTCCCAAAGGAGAGCACCCCAGTGAGATCTGTTTACTTTTCTGGTTGCACAAGCCCTCTCAAAAGCTGTGAACCATTTGGTCATGTCATGACCATCTTCATATTTAGTTACAATCCCTTTTGGGATTTTCAACATGTCAGGAGAATCTCTGACCCTATTTATGTTGCTGCCATCATGGATGGAACCAAAACCCATCTCTTGTCTTTCCCTTTCTATGGCTAGGAGCTGTCTCTCTAAAGCCAATCTTTTGGCCATCCTGCCTAGCAGGAGGTCATCTCACTGAGGCTATCCTCAGCAATTACAGAGGTGCTGGACCCTCCTGTGAGGGAAGCAGCATCTCTGACTATCACAGTTGGAGACAGGGCTTGAGGGGGCCTGTTCTCCCTAATTAGGACTGGAGGGGGGGAATTCTCCTCCAAGTCACTAGCTTCATCCTCTGGGAGGTCATCCTGAGAGGGGTTGGCTTTGTCACACTCTGCCAGCAGCTCCTGGAGCTGTGCTTTGGAAGGGTTTATGCCAGCTTTTATTTTTTTTATTTTGCAGAGAGACCTTAGCTCCCTCATTCTAAGATGGAGGTAAGGTGTGAGGTCGAGTTCCATCACACTCTCTTCTGTATTAGACATTATGGGGGTCGTGTGCGCTCCCGCGGACCCCATTACGACATCCCCGCTGGGCCGGCGGGCGCAAACCAAGTTTACGCCCGCCGGGCCAGCGGGGATGAGGCCGCAACATAGGAGCTGGCTCCTAATGGAGCCGGCGGTGTTGGGGCCGTGCGACGGGAGCAGTAGCACCCGTCGCGCTTTTCACTGTCTGCTATGCAGACAGTGAATAGCTGGCCGGGGCCCTGTTAGGAGGCCCCTGCACTGCCCATGCCAGCGGCATGGGCAGTGCAGGGGCCCCCAGGGGCCCCAGGACACCCCTTACCGCCAGCCTCTTCCTGGCGGGGCAAACCGCCAGAAACAGGCTGGCGGTAGGGGGGTCATAATCCCCAGGGCAGCGCTGCTTGCAGCACTGCCCTGGCGAATTATCACCGCCGGGGCTAAAACGGTGGGAAACCGCCGGCCCCGGCGGTGCGACCACAGGGCTACCGCCGCGGTCGTAATACTGGTCTCCGTACCGCCAGCCTGTTGGCGGTACGGACGCCACATTACCCCTGCGGTCTCTGACCGCCAGGGTTGTAATAACCACCTATGTTTCTAAAAGTTGGAATACTTTTTAAAAATCTAAAACTATATCTAGAACTTAATTCAAACTTTCACAAAACTTTTAAACTCTAAAAGAAATGCTAACAGGGACTAACACAAGGCCCTAGCAGGACTTTTAAAAATTTAGAAAAATAGCTCAAATTGCAAAAATCTGTTTCTAATGACAATTTTGGGAATTTAGTCATGTGATCAGGTATTGGCTGAGTAATCCAGCAAATGCAAAGTCTTGTACCCCACCGCTGATCCACCAGTGTAGGAAGTTGGCTCTGTATGCACTATTTCAAAGTAAGGAATAGTATGCACAGAGTCCAAGGGTTCCCCTTAGAGGTAAGATAGTGGCAAAAGGAGATAATACTAATGCTCTATTTTGTGGTAGTGTGGTCGAGCAGTAGGCTTATCAAAGGAGTAGTGTTAAGCAGTTGTTGTACACACACAGGCAATAAATGAGGAACACACACTCAGAGACAATTCCAGGCCAATAGGTTTTTGTACAGAAAAATATGTTTTCTTAGTTTATTTTAAGAACCACAGGTTCAAGATTTACATGTAATACTTCAAATAAAAGGTATTTCAGGTAGGTACTTTAGGAACTTTGAATTAGCAAAATAGCATATACAGTTTTCACATAAATGACATATAGCTATTTTAAAACTAGACAGTGCAATTTTCAACAGTTCCTGGGGGGAGTAAGAGTTTATTAGTTTTTGCAGGTAAGTAAACCACCTACGGGGTTCAAGTTTGGGTCCAAGGTAGCCCACCGTTGGGGGTTTAGAGCAACCCCAAAGTTACCACACCAGCAGCTCAGGGCCGGTCAGGTGCAGAGGTCAAAGTGGTGCCCAAAACGCATAGGCTTCAATGGAGAAGGGGGTGCCCTGGTTCCAGTCTGCCAGCAGGTAAGTACCCGCGTCTTCGGAGGGCAGACCAGGGGGGTTTTGTAGGGCACCGGGGGGGACACAAGTCCACACAAAAAGTACACCTTCAGCAGCACGGGGGCGGCCAGGTGCAGTGTGCAAACAAGTGTTGGGTTTTCAATAGAAAGCAATGGGAGACCAAGGGGTCTTTTCAGCGATGCAGGCAGGCAAGAGGGGGGCTCCTCGAGGTAGCCACCACCTGGGCAAGGGAGAGGGCCACCTGGGGGTCACTCCTGCACTGGAGATCGGATCCTTCAGGCCCTGGGGGCTGCGGGTGCAGAGTCTTTACCAGGCGTCTGATCTTGGAAGCAGGCAGTCGCGGTCAGCGGGAGCCTCGGGATTCCCTCTGCAGGTGTCGCTGTAGGGGCTCAGGGGGGGCAACTCTGGCTACTCACGGTCCCGCAGTCGCTGGGGAGTCCTCCCTGAAGTGTTTGTTTTCCACAAGTCGAGCCGGGGGCGTCGGGTGCAGAGTGCCAAGTCTCACGCTTCCGGCGGGAAATACTAGTTGTTTTAAAGTTGCTCCTTTGTTACAAAATTGCAGTTCTTTGGTGAACAGAGCCGCTGTCCTCGGGAGTTCTTGGTCCTTCTAGATGCAGGGCAGTCCTCTGAGGATTCAGAGGTCGCTGGTTGCTGGTCCCTGGGGAGAGCGTCGCTGGAGCAGTGTCTTTGGAAGGGGGGAGACAGGCTGGTAGAGCTGGGGCCAAAGCAGTTGGTGTCTCCGTCTTCTCTGCAGGGTTTTTCAGCTTAGCAGTCCTCTTCTTCTTAGGTTGCAGGAATCTGAGTTCCTAGGTTCTGGGGAGCCCTTAAATACTAAATTTAAGGGCGTGTTTAGGTCTGGGGGGTTAGTAGCCAATGGTGACTAGCCCTTAGGGTGGGTACACCCTCTTTGTGCCTCCTCCCAAGGGGAGGGGTCACATTCCTATCCCTATTGGGGGAATCCTCCATCTGCAAGATGGAGGATTTCTAAAAGTCAGAGTCACCTCAGCTCAGGACACCTTAGGGCCTGTCCTGACTAGCCAGTGACTCCTTATTTTTCTCATTATCTACTCCGGCCTTGCCGCTAAAAGTGGGGCCGTGGCCGGAGGTGGCGGGCAACTCCACTAGCTGGAGTGCCCTGGGGTACTGTAACAAAGGGGGTGAGCCTTTGAGGCTCACCGCCAGGTGTTACAGTTCCTGCAGGGGGAGGTGTGAAGCACCCAGTACAGGCTTTGTTACTAGCCACAGAGTGACAAAGGTACTCTCCCCATGTGGCCAGCAACATGTCTGGAGTGTGGCAGGCTGCGAGAACTAGTCAGCCTACACGGATAGTCGGTTAAGGTTTCAGGGGGCACCTCTAAGGTGCCCTCTGGGGTGTATGATAAATAAAATGTACACTGGCATCAGTGTGCATTTACTGTGCTGAGAAGTTTGATACCAAACTTCACAGTTTTCAGTGTAGCCATTATGGTGCTGTGGAGTTTGTGCATGACAGACTCCCAGACCATATACTCTTATGGCTACCCTGCACTTACAATGTCTAAGGTTTTGCTTAGACACTGTAGGGGCACAGTGCTCTTGCACTTGTGCCCTCACCTATGGTATAGTGCACCCTGCCTTAGGGCTGTAAGGCCTGCTAGAGGGGTGACTTATCTATACTGCATAGGCAGTGTGAGGTTGGCATGGCACCCTGAGGGGAGTGCCATGTCGACTTACTTGTTTTGTCCTCACTAGCACACACAAGCTGGCAAGCAGTGTGTCTGTGCTGAGTGAGGGGTCCCCAGGGTGGCATAAGACATTCTGCATCCCTTAGAGACCTTCCCTGGCATCAGGGCCCTTGGTACCAGGGGTACCAGTTACAAGGGACTTACCTGGATGCCAGGGTGTGCCAATTGTGGAAACAAAAGTACAGGTTTAGGGAAAGAACACTGGTGCTGGGGCCTGGTTAGCAGGCCTCAGCACACTTTCAAATCAAAACTAATCATCAGCAAAGGCAAAAAGTCAGGGGGTAACCATTCCAAGGAGGCATTTCCTTACAGTGCACTTTACTGGGGTCTTATAAGTAGATTAAATAAGCCAATTGGGTATGAACCAATGTGACCACGTTTTAAGGGAGAGTCCTAAAACCAGCAAAAACAGTGTCCAAAAAGTGGAGGGAGGCAGGCAAAAAGTTAGGGTTGACCACCCTAAGTCTGACAGGTCTAACAGCGATGCTAAGGGATCTGAGAAATCTTGTCAGTAAGTGAACTTAAAGCTTGCACAGAAAGTGTGGTACCGGATACAAATAAAAAGGGGTCTAGAACCCAAAGAAGCATCACAGAGTCCGACACAGTGCGGGGATAAGTTTCACTGAATAAAATCACCACCACCTAAAGAGCCTAAAGAGGATATAACCTTAATAGGCACAGCCAATAACATCAGTTAGCCAAAAGCCACAAGCCAGAAAGCAGCACAAATAAAGACAACAAACCATTGACAAGACATGAGAAAAAGGCTAAAGAAAAGGTAAAAAATGCAAAAGCAGATGATAACACGAATGAACTGGGGGCGGCGCCCTCATGCATGGGAGCAAACACCCAGAATAGAAGAAACATCACATAAAAATGTTTACCCAATATTTGGGAGAAGGACAGCACTTCAAAAGGAAACAAGAGACCTTGAACTTAAGGAGCCCTCGATGGAAGGCAAAACATTAGTGCAGGATAAAGAACAAATGCAATCTCAGCTAGGTCAAGCAGCCACCTCAGAGGGCCTTAGCACCTCGCTGGGAGTCCGTGCCAAAGAATTCAAGGACAAACAGGAAGAACTGCATTGGCCGGGTCAACGTTTAGCAGTTACAATTCAGGAACTGGAACATAGGGAGCAGCAAACCCGGATAATGGATGGCAGCCAGCTAGGTTGCACAGCTGGACAAGCAGTAAACAAGGAGGAAGACCTCCCAGTAAAAGCATTCACATCACAGAAGTTAATATTCCACCACCAATTCAGGCAACAGGGAAGACATGACATTCTCAATAGGCCAAATATCCTGAAGCTCCTTCAACACATTCCCTCTTTAGTGCAAATAACTAGACCTTCTCAGCATCCAATTTGAGGGTGGTGTTCAGAAGAACATCTGGGAATACACTAGAGCTACCTAAAAAACTGCTGCCCTCACACCACTAGTCCTGCAGCAATAAGAGCGCTTTAAGGACTGGGGACAATTGGGTCCAAGAAATAAGTGAGGAAAAATACCCCCACGTGCTCACCTGGCCAATATGCTCCCAAAAGGAGCACTACAATAATAGCGAGGCCACACAAGGCCTGTTACGGGGAAACCAATTGTACAAACAATCCCAAGCTTCCAAAGCCTCAATAGTGTACAAACCAAATGAGGGATTAACCCAGGGAAGATTAGTAATGTTCAAGTCAGCAGAAGTAGGCCTATGGGAGTGCCAGAGTTGTACATTCTTAGAACTGAGGAGCAGAAATAACAATCGTTCCTAGAATAATGGAGACCGCAGAGCAAGATGCCAATAGCAACACTAGCAACAGAACGGGAAAAATCCAATTGCAGAGTGAAAAAGACCAGTTTTAAACTCATTTTGTGGAATGTGGCCAGTATTTTAAGTATGCTAAATAGTGAATCTACAATGAAAAATTTGCTGGAGGGGGACATTCTCTGCATTCAACGGACCTGAGCAACCAACAATACACACATGGAAGCCTTCTCTGGGCTACATAAACCAGCAAGCAAACTACATTCCCACGGAACGCCATCCAGAGGCCTTTAGATATATATCCAACACGCATTAGATTTCACCATCAAAGAAACCATGAGAATCACAGACAAGCTTCACAGTGTCAGCGCGTCAGACCTTAATAAGTAAACTTACAAGGGGACGGGAATAGGTCGATGAACCTTTTGACTCGTATTAAGAACTTCTTAACATAGCTCCAGTACATAAATCACTAATCAATACATGATAATCAACAATCATCAGTAATCAATACATTCAATAATCAATGGAGTCAGTAAATGGCATGCACCATGACCTTTCAGCCATGAATAACCACACCTCTAGTAAAGTTTAGTAAGTTTATTTCCTTTATATTCACAATACTAAAGTCATGCAGATTAACCTCAAAATCAAATGAAACACATATAAAAACAATGCTGGTGGTCCAAAGCGACAGAAGAAATGCAATCTAATCAAAGCTTGAATCACAACACATTCTAGAGCTACAGTACAAATCAATAGCAGAGTCAGTTGCGACAAGGTTATAACGTACATGGAATTCAGCAAGGTAATTCATCAATCATTAGTCCCTGTAATCGTCAGTCATTTATGAGGGCATTTAAATAACATCAGATTAGCATTAGCATGTTGGGCTTCATGCAAAACAATTTAGGAACACAAATTTGGAAATTCATCTAACTATGGATCTATCAAAACAGCGCAGTTGGTACCTAGAAAGAAAAGGCATAAATTACATAACAGTTACATTTCATTATATCTACCTATCCACGATATGGGTCAGCAAAGCAGAATCAGTTTTCGTCCTCAGGTCATTAATCGATCAGCAAAGCATCAGGCTCTCAGTCAGAGAGTATGATCCCAATGACAGAATGAATCTCTAATCTCTCTAATCGGGTCTCTCTAGATCTCAAATCGTTATAGGTCTGAGTATCTTCATTGTTCTCATTCTGGGAAAGTACATCTCACACATATTACACATAAGTTGTTACAATAATGGGAACATCATCTCCTTGCAGTCGGTTCTCACGAAAAGGTTAGGTTAAGCACTTTTAATCAGACAATGGACATTTCACAGTTTAATTCATTCGGTCAGCATTTTTATTAAATGCTAAGAAACACAGCTTCTGCATGAGGCCTGGCAAGACTAGGCCAAGACACTCGCTAAGTTAAGGCCTACAATTAATAAAGCTAAAGCATACTTCATAACCCTTAATACAACATATTACTACATTAATCTAATACATTTTCAATATTTCATAAGTATTAACCATTAATTAGTACATTTTGTGAACACTGGTGCCCCTTCTTCGGGGTCATATTTTCAAATGCGTGCATTAATTTTCTACGTTATTCATTTTCTACATAACTCATTATTCAAAATACATAAACACTCATTGCTAAATTTCTAATTAGAACACCTGTGCTAGCAATCCCTCCTCTGATGACCAAATATGTTGTCACGTAGGCTCTAAATATCCTAATGAGACTACTGGATTTTGAGCAGCAAGATCGTCCACAGTGTGGGGGACTCAGTCAGACCAACGATGGATGACACCTGTCGCTCCAAATTCGGGTTTTGCTCCAGCTAACTATCAGTGCCCCATCTCTCCCAAATGGTAGAGACAATTGGGCAGCCGAGCGCATGACATATCGGTACTTCTCAGGGAAGTCGTGGTCACTCAGGTCACAACCGGTTCTCTCATACACAGTGCGGTCTCATATACAAATGACAATAAGGGCAGTATAAGTTTTAAAGATTGGTTTAATAAAACGACTGCATTTTGGATAGCAAAGCGTGAGCTGCAATACCCAGAACTACACAACACAGTAATATTAAAATAGTCACAATGAGAGTGAAACACAAGAATAAGGCTATCATAGTGCCGCTAGGATCTATGTACTATTCTCTCTCTGTTATATTTCGAGCACAGCATGTTCAGCTCTTAAGCCTGCCCTTCAGGTTTCCCTGGGAGGACATCAACCCTCATACCTAAGCAAAGGCCTGTAATCTGCATCAGCATCTGAAACTGGGCATTCAGCATAAAGTTGTGGTTCCCTGACTGGAATCTCCCTCTTGACATGTACTAGGACTAGAAATTGATTTTATAACTAACACAGCAGATGTTCTAAGAAAATGTCCCTACTTAAGGATGTGTATTTTCTACGAATGTTGGAGACTATACTTCTACCATGTTTACTGGCAATGTACCAGACTGTAGCCTTGACTGAAGCACAGGGCAATCAAGAATGCATTGTTTGAGAACACAGTGCTGAACTAAGCTAAACAGTTTGATAGAAGAAATTAAAACAAGACCGTAAAAACTGGTTATTGTAAAATAACAGTGTGAACCTGAATAAAATATATCTACGGCAAAGTGCACAGCGGCCTAGTATGTTAAACTAACGTGCATGGAGCTATACTTAAAATGGCTACACAACACCCTCCCCTTGTCGGTCGAAAGTAATTCCAGCCGAAGCTAAAATACCCTAACCTAAAATATATAAAACCCTACTTTATTTTGACTAGTTAAGAGTTCACAAATGCATATTACAATTTAGAAATGAGCATGCAGCTCAAAGCCGAATTTAAAGGGAAAATGTCAATTTAGAACAGTTCCTAATCAATTATGGAAAGCAAGAGATCTTCCACTTCAGCAGATTACAAAACTGGTAAATTTGTGCCAAAAATGACTAAAGGGCAGGTGTGTTCCAGAGCCCCAGTATCAACCAAGGCGGCATCCTGTGCAGTGACCATCAACGAGTTGGTGGTAACCCCCTCCAGGAAGGGTAGCTCGTAATCAGCTTCTCTTAGCAAATGCAACTGTAGCACGCATCACTGGTAATGAACCCTCAACGAGAACATCAACAGATCAGCATCAATCACTGAGGGGTGTTGCTGTGAAAGACAAACTTCTAGTGCATGTTCAAAAGAGCACCAACGGCACCGAAACACGGGCTGCACACAATCCAAAACCGGTCTGAATGACAAAGACCAGCCACACTCAAAATGTTCCAGGAGTGTTGCTCCAAATTGCTGCATCATGCGTTCACGACACAGCTGTGCTGACGGGAGCACTTTCATTCATCCTTGTTGCGGCGGGACAGCCATTGGGGAAAAACAACAGCAACAGCAAAATGCCGGCTAATAAAGCCAAAGTTACTGGAAATCTCCCAAAAATACTTCAGAAAATTGAGTGAATAGCTGAAGGTCTCGCAGTTTTGCATCAAAAATATTACTGCCGGCTAACGCCATTTCGGTGCGCCACGCAGGTGCCAAATTTGTACTTCGACGCGCGGCGGCGCAAACCACAGGTGTACGTCTTTTTTTTTTACGCACACTGCAGCGTCAAGTCGTAAAGCAAAACGACGTTAACGTGGCGGAAATTATTGTGGGTCGATTTATGACCCCGCAAACCGGATATACAGCGTTTTTTGACGCAATATCGTCAAAATTCCCCGCAAACACAGCCATTTCAGCAGAGGAGAGCCAAAATGGATCCCATAAACCTGTACAGACCCCAGGAAGATGACAACAGACCAGGAACCAGCCAGGAGGACCCACACAAGAACCAGGACAGTTTTAAGAAGAAAATAAAGTGTCGCTTCACGGAACACCAGCGCCAACTGTTTGTCACCTCAAAGTTGCCAATCAGTAGGAGAGAGGCAATATGGCAACAAATTGTTGACAAGTTTAACAGTGTGGCAGAAGTACGCAGAACAGTCATCGAGTGCAAGAAACGCTGGCATGACTGCAAGCGCAGGACAAAAGAAAAGATGGCCAGGAACAGGAAGGCAACACTGCAACTCAAGTAGCCAATGGCAGTAACGTCCCCATGGATCATACACACCTAAATTAGAGGATTTACGATGACAACGCTAACAATCCCCTGAAACAAGACAAATGTTCCAGTCCTGTCAATTGTGAATGCCCATAGTTGCCGCAAACATCAGCCAATGTCATCAACAGTAGGAGGTACACAGCAGTAATATCACACCCATGCTGCATATGTCAGGATCCATCCTGTGCCTGGGTCACAATGCAACATCCCAAATGGCATACTGCTCAGACAACAGCATTGAAGGGGAGGACACATGTAACTGGTCACTGAAATACACCTGCACAGTCAGAGGAGGAAATAGGACACTGCTACAACTATCAGGGCAATCTAATGTCCACACATCCCCCAACATCAGCTGTACACATTACCAATGCTGACATCCATATCGTGCCATAACAATGCTATGCATAGTATACGCTACATTTCAACTACATATAGGTGGATGTGAAAGATCAGAGACTGGGGCAGGTCCAGATTGTTAAGTGTGCTGCTAGTGCCATCAGAGCACCCACAGCCAATTAAAGGCCTCACCATGAGAATGGATGTAGACGGAGGGTTGAGTAGGACAAGAAGGTGGCAATTCACTATTTGGCCTAAACCAGCACCTAGAAGAGATGATGCCGACAACTCTAATAACTTAGCACAATACATGTGACATGCAGGTGGGGCATAGGCCTGGGAGAATGCCCATCTGACAGATGGGAGCAATAAACAGGAAACAATATCATAATGTGAAATCATCACAAGGCAGGCAAGTCACATCACCAATGCCACAACACAGACACACTAATTGTACCCTATTTCATTGCAGAGGACGATGGATCTCCTGCAGATATGCCTGTCCAGGACTACCCTGATGACATGGATGACGAGCTGACAAACATCAGCCACCAGACCCTCCAAGATGTCCTTGGAACCCTCCAGACCCCACCTTCTGTCACAAGGAGGAGCTCAGAACAAGCAGCCATCACAGAGGACCCACCCACCACCCCAGTTGTAAGACCTGCCAGCTCCAATACAGCTGAGGACTCAGATGACACAGGCAACAGCTTTGAGAGAAATGTAGTTGGAGTACAGCGGAAGCTGGCCAAGGAGGTGCGGTGGGGATGCAAACTATGGCAGCCAGCCTAGAGGGGGTGCGTTTGTGCATGATGTCAATTGAAGAACAGGCAGCAGCTATGCAAGGGCGAACAACTATCTTGCAGGAACTTGAAAAAAAGCTGAAGGAAATCAGCACAGCTGTAATACAGTTGACCCAACACCTACAACAGCAATCCTGTCAACGTGTGCATGAATGCAACATTGAACCCCTCAGGGCCGACCTGGCTGCCTACCATCATGATGTGGCTGCTATTCTCAAGAACCAGCAGATCCTCCTTGCAGCAGTACTGCCCTTAAGACCCCCACAGGTAGCAGCGACCGGTATGTCTGACTCCACGTCTTCAAACACTGAGGTGTGTGTTGCCCCTTCACAACCACCACCACCAAGGACAGAGGAGGCAACACACACATCAGAAGAAGAAGACATGGAACAGATCACCTTCACACGGAAAAGTACCCGGAAGCACTAGTCCCTGCCACATGGCCAACTATTACCAAGGTCCAGCGCTTTATACCATGCCAGTCTTACAACAACTGTACTCAATGACTATTCTGCAAACCACTGTATATTTTGTCAGCCTGCCCAGTGCTTGTCTCTCACTTACTCATTGGCAAATCCTGTCCCTCTGCACTGTCTGACACATCACCCCAGCATGTCAAATGCATTTTCCTTTAGCACTTGCGTAGGATCGCAATGGAAGATGTCACTATAATGGACTCACAATCATGGACAATGTACATATAGCACTACATCACTTTTCAATAAATAGCACTTACACAACCACTTTGTCTCTGTGTAATGTGACATATCAACTGTGCAGTAGATAACTGAAATGTGCCTCCTGTCAAATTACATAGCTTGTCAATACAACTTGTCCTGAAATTTTGTAGTCTGCTAACTGTGCACAGTGGCCTGGATTGCACCATACTCTGCCCTTCCTGAGGGTAATATCTGATGAAAAGAGAAACCATACACCATAATGCTGTGTTGGACAGAATAATGCTTCCTCAAGGGATATCTAAGCCATTAAATAGTGGCAGCAAAATGTTGCCACCATGCAATACTAACACATATAACATTGCCCACAAATCTAAGCAAACAGTCAACAAACTGCATGAATGAATGTGTCTGAGTTTACATCCAAATAAGTAATCATGCTGAACAGTGTCACAAATGATCTATGTGAGTCATGAACACGATACAACAAGAGTGCTTACTACCACTCAGCTAATAAGGGTTTACTTGGACACCACACAGCAGTCAGACATAACACAGTGTCCCCAATCATAAATCTGGAAGCACTGTATGTGACATTGAAAACATAATTAATGAAAAAAATACTTTGGGATCCATAGTAACTGTGATTGGTGGTTGCAATGAATGGTCGAATCTTTGCAAGCTAGCTCTGGGGTAGCTGCCAATCTTACAGCTCAGTTGGGATTTGTTCGTAGCATAGGGCACAAATGTAATACAACAAAATGCATGTACACTCATGGCAAGGCCCTGATCTACAAGCATTTCACACATACAGTAAAGGGTTCACTACATATTTATTAAACGGTAATAACAGAAGAGAAAACTCGGGGAAAAGTCTTACCTACCCTAACCTATCCTAACTACTCATTACCCACAACTGTCCCTAACTAACCTAAGCTAAACTTACTTATTACATGTAACAAAATGTTCTAAACATCAACCCCCCACCCACCTTATGAGACAAGACACATGGAGGACAACAGGTACTAACCTAAACACATACTATCCTATCCTAAACAAATATATACTTTTTAGTATTTTTTTTCCAAAACACACAAGAACCCCAACATAGCCCCCCACCCACACACTCAAAAAGAAAAAATAGAAATAATCAGGACCCCCACCCACTAACACTAACTAAACTAACAGCCTATACTAACCTAACACTAAGCCCCCTAAACCCACAAAGTATAAAAAAAAGGAAAGAGGAGGGAGGGGAGGGAATCATGTCCATCTAAAAAGTCTAGAGGTTAGCCCTCCGGAGGGTCCACTTAATGGACCGCACACGCCTGGTAATATAGCGAAGATCCCGCCGCAGGTGACTTATTTTCCTGAGGACACAGTCCATTTTGAGCTGCATGTCTACAAAAGCAGCAGGGTCAATTGTTGCAGCTGGGGTGGTCTGTGTACCAGCTGAGGACATGTGTGGCCGTGTATGGTCAATGCCTTTGGGCTGCCCTGAAGGTGGTCCACTGCTAGGGCCTGGAGCACTTGCAGATGTTGTTGTCACAATGGTCCCATCTGTGGGTGGTGCCACCTGGGTGGTAGCGGTGGTGGTGCTGGTGGTGGCTGTGGTGGGCAAAGAAGGGCCACCCTGTGGGAAAGCCCTCCAGGCTCCGGAGGCCCGTTCGGTCCTGTATCTTTGGGCCATCCTTCTGTACCAGTCTCTACCAGCAGGATATGCTGGTACCGCATTGCCGCCTCTGGAATTCACGCACCTGGATGGGTGTCATATTAGCAGCTGTGAAGACAAATGAAAAAAATTACATTAGGAACTGCAGTGTGTGAAATGGAACAAGAAGTAGATCAGACAGTACATCTACTGTACTTGTAACAGCTTCTGTCATCATACAGATCATTGAATGTCCCTGAGGCAGTACATGGCAGGCCAGCCTACAAAGGTTGAATCACACATAGCACATCCAAACCCTACAAGATGGGTAACAACTGCCATGATTTTGGCATCAGAGTTCTGCCAGTTGTCAGCTAACAATCATGCTGCACATCCTCCGCCAATGCCAGGGCTACAAATGTCAGTGTACAGGATGGAAATCTGGGGCCACAGGATCTGCAAGTTGTAAATGGACTTGCTAGTATAGTAGTCATGTGCTAAACCTGAGTGTGTATACTAGGTTCAGACCAAAGATTCACTGATTTACATGTCTGTGTAATATACTTGTATCATTAGTCCTAGGTACACTATTCACAAACCCATGCCTGTGTTTGAGGGTGAGGGGTTGGAGAAACAACTAACATTTTCCAACAACATAGACACCCAGGAAGATTATGAAAGCTGGACATGTGTTTGGTTCAACACACAACACAGGTAAGGCGTATCTACAAATAGGAGACAGCAAACCCTTGACCAATCCCAGCACCACACATGTCTTGCAATGCAGACCTTTGTCCATATCATATACTTCCAGTAAGCCATGATTTACAACTAACACAGAGTTGCAAGAACACCCCTGGCCATGATTTGCATGCACACCTAGGCCATTGCACTCAAGTGCCACATACTCGTAGCACAACATGTGGAGCTAAATGCTGCTAGGAAGTTCAACCTACAGTTTCATAAGTACATTAGTGAATAGGGAAGCAGAGGTATGTGGGTAAGTATTTTACTGCCCCATTCTTGGAGAATGTGGGTCTGACAGGCTAACTAAATCCGAGATTAGGTCCTGTGTGACTCTTTCTAATACAAGTGTTATCCACATGACTCATCCCAATTCCCATTGCGGGGCCTACAGGAATGACCTAGAATCCTTAAATAAGACAATAGGATAAGGATTGGCCAACTCCAAAATGCTGAGAAAATGAAATCCCACTCATGGAACAAGACAAATGATGGGCCAGCGCATCACATCTTGCTATTAGTTCAACACACAGGAGTCCATCACACATCACCAGCAAACACAACATATAACAGACATATCAACACTAACTGGAGTTGTCGGGGTCCTCGAATGATGCCACCTCGCCCACAGTGTAGGGTGCGGGTCCACCTGTAAGGTATGGAAGGAAGAAATGTGCTCAAATTCTGTGCACTGACCAACAATTCCAAAGACAAACACTATGTGTAAGATGACATAAGTAAGTAAATCCACTCAGACATGATGATACTGCATCCGATATAGCACGGCCAACTTTTACATACCATGGGTCTCCTGTGAAATTTACACACATATCTGCACACATTCAGTGGCCCTAACTATCCTGTGGTGGCAAACATGCTCCTTCATTGGTGAGCAGACATAATAATGGAGTGTGTTCGTCTCATCATGTGCATCCAAGAGAGACATCCAAAGCCAGTTTCGTTGAGGATTGCATTACCAGTCAAACAGCCATTGTGGCCATGACAAATGTATGACACATAGGTACAATGTACAGAGGGGCAGGTACATTTGTAAGCCCTCATTTTGTTACAGTTTCTTCATTTGAGATGACCCAGCTATGATGAGTTGCACCAACCATAGATATATGAACCCATGTGCATACCTTTGGCCTGCCATCCCTAAACGAAAGGTGGAACACCAAACACCAAATACCAGTGTAAGATGTTAGCTGAGGGCACCTTGAACTTTTTCCCTATGTCTCCAAATCCAGATCTGACATGTATACAAAATGATGAAGGACCACAATAATCCCTAACATTCATAGAACTTCCGTGAACGCTTTCCTTACACACTCACCAGACACACATGAGACATAGCAGAACTTAAAAACACGGTTGACCGAAATGGAGTTGCTGCGCTACTTCTCTTGGACCTCTCAGCTGCCTTTGATACAGTTGACCATGACACCCTAACTCAAAGACTCCACAAAGCCGGCATACAAGGGATTGCTCTCGACTGGATCATCCACTTGTCCCCCTTCTCTTCCGAACCCTACCTCACAAAAGCAGGGGTCCCCCAAGGGTTAATCATCTCACCTTTGCTTTTCAACATCTACTCTTTACCAGAACTGATCAATGATTTCCATCTCACATGCTACAACTATGCAGATGACACAGAAATACTAGTTAAATTAGAATGCCCCAAAAACATTGAAAACTCAAAAATCTTCAGTTGCCTCAGAGCCGTTGATCAGTGGATGACCTGGAGCCATCTCAAACTAAATACCTCCAAAACAGAAATACTCATATGTGGTGACTGGAAAAATTATGACCCTCTGTGCGTCTGGCCTGACGATCTCAGACCACCTCCTCAATTATCCAAGGAAGTTAAAAACCTAGGAATCACCATGGATTCCAAATTAACTATGAATGCCCAAGTAGACAAATTAGCACGCACAAGCTTCATCACCTTAAAGACTTTACGACGCATATTCCCCCACCTCGGATTTCCACACAAGGTGCAAGCTACTATCTCGCTTGTACTATCCAAACTGGATTATGCCAATAGCCTCTACCATGGATCATCTCTATCTGTTATGAAACAACTACAACCTATCCAGAATTCCGCAGCCAGGCTACTATTACATATAAAGCCACAAGCCCACATCTCCCCTGCCTTGAGAGCACTACACTGGTTACCCGCTGCCAGAAGATGCACTTTCAAGTTGCTTTGTATCACCCACAAAGCTATACATGGAACAGGACCGCTTTTTATCAGAAAGAAAATTACCAAATACATCCAACAAAGAACCCTTCGCTCAAGATTGGCACCCCGCCTTAGAACACCACCATACAAGAATAAGACTATAGGTCGTACATCCTTCTCAGTCCAAGCAGCCAAACTATGGAATTCATTACCCCCAACTATAAGAGCCACAGATAACTTTCTTGTCTTCAGAAAACTACTCAAGAGTTGGCTCTTTCCTACATAAGCACCTTATCCAAACAACTATAACCTGCATATGCCTATGTTGATAAAAAAAAAAATCAGATTATATGTATATTTCTATTTATTTATAGTTTCTTTAGAAAATATGTATTGCTACTATGTCATAACAATAAAATACACACACGCTCTTTAAACCTGTCTGACTAAGTATTTTTTACCCATGATTCTAATTATGTATTGTATGTGCATATGTGTGTGTATTCATGTGTGTGTGTATATATATATATATATATATATATATATATATATATATATATATATATATATATGTATGTGTATATGTTGTTTCTGTGATTGGCATGTTCGTGGATCATTGCATGGCTCCTGGGTGGGTTGTTATACTAGATATCTATGAATTCCTGCTCTCATCTTATCACACTTATCTACTCATCACAAATCCTCCATTCTCACTCTGACTCATCCCAAATCCCTTCTACCACTTTCATCTCCTAAATATCTCTGCCTAAGCTCTTCCCTCCGCTTCCACATCTAACTCACCAAACCTCACTCTACTACTGTGACCTCCCAAACAACCCTACTAAATTCTCCTGCATTTATCTCACCCTGCTACTATGCTCTCCCTAACCCTTCCACATACTCTTCCCCCTCTGCCCCCCTTTACTCATCCCAAGCCTTTGGGTTGAGTAAATTAAGGATATACTCCCAATTAACACTTCTGGATTTCTTTCCTCCTCCACCCCTCCATTACTCCAGTCAATCTAACTAACAAACTCTCATATCCGCGGCTCAAATTAACTCATAATAATACTAAAACTGTACTCATTATTTAACGATACTAATCCATCACTAATTCTTGTTGGGTTCCAGAGTAGCGTGCTACTCATCGAAAAGCGCTTTGGCACCTCGTCAGGGGTAGTAAGCGCTATATAAATACGATTACAATACAATACAATACAATATGCCTGGACCACATTGCTATCAAAAATTTATGTGAAGCCTGCACTAATTTTCTGCATCATGTAGTGTTTCTAAAGTCCGTCTAGCTGTTGCGTCAACAAAGGTCAGTAATGTTTTGGAAAATCTATACCTCACAAGCAAATGTGACCTATATATATATAATTGGCTCCTAATTTGTGTTGCTGTCTGACACAAAGGCGGCACCAACTTACATTAAGCAAAATTATTTAATACGTTTGCAGAGAACTTGCTTCCTGACAGCTAGCTATTGTGGTCCTTAACATAGTCCATGAATGACCCTGTATGTTTCCAATGAATTCCACACACTCAACAACATAGCCAGTAGATATTGTACAAATCATCTGATGTTACTACAGAGCTTTTAATCGTGCACATTTACATGATTTGTACTCACCAACAGGGCAACCAATCACAATTCCCAGGTGGTACAGCAGATCTTACTCCCTGGAGATGAGGTCAGCCCATCCGTGCTTCAGCTGGTGGTCATTCCTCTGGCTCTGATGCACACATTGCAAGTGATGCAGGACCTTTCCCCACCGGATTCTACGTACCACAGTATGATACCCCTGTATCACCCCCTGCCTCAATCATAAGTGGGAGAAATGGCACACCAGCCGTATGAACCCCCCAAGCTCCTCCTCACCCATCTTGCCAAGACGTGGCCTACCCAACATCTTAGCACAGAAAAAATGGAATAGGGGATAAAGAAGAACAAATGAGAATAGGGGGAAAGTGGAATAAGAAAAAAGTTAACTTAACAACTAAAAGAGCCCAACTATCCCTAAACTATCACTACCCACAACAGACTGCCACAAACAACAAAGACAATACAATACTGAACAATAGTACACAATAAACACTCAGACAGTATACAATAATATTTAATTCACAAACTAACAAGTAATGGACCACACAGGAGACAAAAGCACAATTTCACTGGACAAAACTCAGAACACAGCCACACAGTCTAGAAGAATAACAGACTGCAAAGTGAAAGTGAAAGCACCCCCAATGTACATAATCTGTAAACAGGGTATTACATCACTTCCTGCATAAAATGGACGCCGTTTTTATCGTTATGCGTCATACTTTTTTGACGCATACAGTATATGCGTCATTTTTTTCAACGCACAGGAGTAAAAATTAGGCCGCATCCATATATTTGGAAATAGTCTTACACTTAATCAATTTTAAGGGCATAATGCTTCGTTTTTCTGGCATAACCGTCATTTTTTTACGCTTCTGTGTAATTTTTTGATGCATATGCATCAAAATTTCAGGGCATTAACTGGGTTTGGGTCATTTTGCCATTTTAATGTAATGTTACATTTGTGACACAACTGAGATAGGCTGATTGCACCTACTTTGGTTTTGACGGTGTATGGTCACATGTGAGACATCATACTGCTGCGGACCATGATCCGCTACTTCCTTAACAGGATTTTCACTCTTGGCTGACCCACTAGATGGCCATATGTGTTGCCAAATGCATGTATTGCGCAAATTGGGCATGTTCGGCATCAGGAGAGGATAGCAATGTGACACACATAAGTAGAGTACCTCAATGCCTATGGCTCAAAGTATGTGCAGTGGCTACTAATGTAGTTGTTGACCCAGTGTGTGTGCATAACAAGATGCATTAGTGAAAATATGCTTGTGAAGTCAATGTGTCCAAACCTTAGATGCAAGTCAGTGTGGAAATGAGAGAGGACATGTGTTAGTCATACATGAAGCAACAACTGTTGTATGCACTTCCAAGATTTTGGGTGGTGTAGACACCACAAATGACAAAGCATGCACTGGATAGATGGCAGACGCTTGTTCATGTCAATGGTCCAAAAGTAGCCCATCCCATGTCCTGTAAATTTGTAAACTGCTTCCTAGGCACTTGTTGGTGAACCCACCGTGAGTCAGGCACATGTACAGACAAAGTGGTTACCTTGTTGTTGGCACAGACAGCCAAAGGTGACCCACAACTGTAATATCATGCCACAGTTGTGGTCATATGACAGAGCCACAACTCTCCTGTGGCAGTGGCGGACCAGCAGACCAAGCAGCACGTGGCCACATATTTCCAGTGATCAATTGCACAGAGGTGTCTGGTTCATGTGTGTGGTGCAATGTTGATCCTGTATATTTTTAGGGGTATATGTTGTCACAGTTACGTCCAGGTCTCATCATGAGTCTGTGGTGGCTATTCCTGTATCTACTGAGTATCCTTCTGAAATCAATGGAAGTAAAGTCAATGAGGACATGAGAACCTACATGGGGATGGTCCCACCCTGTCACTGCAGATGTGTTATGAGACTGTCAACAGGGCAACCTTGGTGTGCTGAGTGAGATGATATCTCAGGAGTCATGTTCCGGCAGGTGTCATAACAACATTTGAACACAGGTTGGACTGTAAAGTTCCCACTGCATCTGGGAACATCATAGCCTCTGTGTTGATTATTCTTGCAGTTATTTAGCACGCACAGCCCATCAATATGTTGTGAGCAATGTGATTCAGCGTGTGAACTGTCAGGGTCCTAACATGTGTGGACTTTTCATGCACATTATCAGAGGTAGCTGGTTCTGCTGGAGGCACGATACACAATCCCTGCATACAGCCCTGGTACACTGTCACACTTTGTCGTTCATGCATACATGAGACCCAGACAAGGGATAGGCCATGATTTTGGTATTCCAAGACAATTTTAAAAATATGGTACAATTAAAAAGCAGATGATGCTATACAGTGTATTTGGGTATTCATTGAGGAAGCACCTGACAAAATAACCCCTGAGGAATCTGAGGTTTGGTAAAGCAAGTGTGGTACATATGTAGCCACAAGGAACCTTTAGGGTGACGCACAGACAGGTGCCAGTCTGGCTGAGAGGATGCAGGGTCAATCAGGATCCAGCAATTTCACAAGGTACATACTCAGTGATCTGACTAAGACTAGTCAGTGGAAGAACAAGACAGTTGACATGGGAAACTGTTTGTCTTGTGTTTTGGAAGGTGACACATAAACCCAAGAACTGTGTTACATAGCTTAATTACTAGCAATGCATGACAGTGTATGTGACAAAATGGCAACTTCTATGCTGTTCCAAGCATCTGCAGGGGCAGTGCATGTTCAAATGGGTGGTGTGCAAGGAGGTGATCACAGGTGTGTGCTGCATCAGTTTCTCACAAGTCCTGTAGGTGACATTCGAGTTCAAATGGCCAACAGTACCTTTCACACGGGAAGCAATCTACAGGTGATAACAGGACTTAGAAACTACAAGCCAGTGTATTAATTGTCCTGACATCCATGGAGTCAGATGTTCTATGACTATGGCATACCATGGGAAAGGGTATAACACACTGGATTACTATTGTTAGTCTGTGTGTGTAGAGGAGGGAATATCGGGGTACACATATTACCATTCCAGGGACCTCTTCAGACAGGTGGGTAGAGACCAGGAGCATGGGTGAGTCAGTAGTTAGGAAATGGGCTGACATATACATGGAATGTCATGTGCGCAATGCTTGTCATAAGGTGTGGCACTTGTGCTGTCTATGTTCTGCTTCTATTGAACTCTAGTCACAGATAGTCCTTGCAAAGATAGTGCTGCACGACTTACTGCTGTCAAGAGTCTGGACATACTTTCCTGTTACCAATGAAATAGCACATCCACTGCCTCATGTATGAGGCAGTTTTTTCCCTTATAGACTGATGGTGTCTTTGTTGTGTGCCATGAACCATGTTGCCAACATGTATGTGTAAAATAGGTGTGGTCCTCTGCTATTGCCAAAGGTGAAATGTACGGGATATATGTAATGTGTGTGTATATGACTGTTGTATAACACGCATCACAATTGCTTTGGAAATTTCTGTGCCCTGATCGGTATGTCAGCAATGCTCCATGAGGCTACACTGTTTTTCTGATAGTTAGAGATAAAGGTGAGCTAAAATGATTAGCCAGTCCATGATATGGTGATTATTATCGGTGTTTATTTACATTAGTTAATACAGTGGTGATGGTGAGTTGTTTTAAAAGAAATTGCTCACAATATGTTGGCGCTTTCGCAATCCAGCAGCTGTGTTTTGTTGTTCCCCCTCATGTTGCAGGCCAGCATCCTCCTCTTCCTCCTCTTCTGGCATTTGTGGCTCCGGTTCTAAGAGGGGAATGTTCCTTCGTATGCAAATGTTGTGCAGGACGGCACATGTTAAAATTATCTTACAGACAATTTCAGGTGAATATAGGAGGCTGCCGCCAGTGATGTTGGGGCACCTGAATCTCGACTTGAGGATGCCGAAGGTCCTCTCCACTTTGGTGCGTGTCCTCCTATGTGCCTCATTGTAGGCACGCTCTGCTGCAGTGCTTGGGTTGCCAAATGGTGTCATAATCCATGGCTGATCCCATACCCCTGATCAGCTGAAAAAGAAAATGAATGGGATCATGTTGATGTAGCTTACCCCATTGTTATCACCTTGCATGCCAGTAGTTGTCTGTGACTCTTTTGTGTTATTGTGTTCCTTCCTAGGCTTGTAGGATGTACCATCTGCATTGTGTTGTTTCCTTGGCTGAACGAGTGTTTGCCTGCTGACCGGTTGTCAGCAGTATGTTTGGGTATTTGCTGTACAGTGTGCAGTGATACAGGTGTCCCTGTGTCTTCACTGGGGGGTGAGATGATAGTTTCATACACAAATTAAAATTGACAGTGGTGGTAACACGTTGGCATCTATGTACCCTGGACATCCCATACCTTTAGACTTATGCAATGGATTAATTTAGACATCAGTGAGACGCTTACATTTTGCAAGGTGACAATTAGCCAAACCTCTCCATACGTTGTGATCATTGACGTCTTAACATTTGACTGTACACTAATTTCAGATGTGTGACAGGTTCACTGCAGACCTATCAAACATGGCTAGCGATGTCACGACCTCAGCGTGTTCCTGTCCACATGTTGCTGCCGCGGTGTATGTGTTGTGTGTCCTAGAGGGTTGCTGTGCAGTGTGTATATAAGTAGGATTTTGGCCCATATTTATACTTTTTGACGCTAAACTGCGCTAACGCAGTTTTGCGTCAAAAAATTTAGCGCCGTCTAACGCCATTCTGAAGCGCCATGCGGGCGCCGTATTTATGGAATGGCGTTAGCCGGCGCTAGCAGACCTGCCTGGTGTGCGTGGAAAAAAACCACGTAGACCAGGCAGCGCCGGCGTAGGGGGAAAATGGCGTTAGGGCGTCTTAAAATGGGGCAAGTCAGGTTGAGGCAAAAAAATCGCCTCAACCCGATTTGCGCCATTTTTTTCGACGCCATTTAAATGACTCCTGTCTTAGTAAAGACAGGAGTCATGCCCCCTTGCCCAATGGCCATGCCCAGGGGACTTATGTCCCCTGGGCATGGTCATTGGGCATAGTGGCATGTAGGGGGGCACAAATAAGGCCCCCCTATGCCACCAAAAAAAATAAAAAAAAATAAAAAATTATACTTACCTGAACTTACCTGAATGTCCCTGGGATGGGTCCCTCCATCATTGGGTGTCCTCCTGGGGTGGGCAAGGGTGGCAGGGGGGGTCCCTGGGGGCATGGGAGGGCACCTGTGGGCTCATTTTGAGCCCACAGGCCCCTTAACGCCTACCCTGACCCAGGCGTTAAAAAGTGGCGCAAATGCAGGGTTTTTTGACCCGACCACTCCCGGGCGTGATTTTTGCCCGGGAGTATAAATAAATACGACGCATTTGCGTCGCCGTCATTTTTTTAGACGGGAACGCCTTCCTTGCATCTCATTAACACAAGGAAGGCGTTCACGCAAAAAAATGACGCTATTTGCCCATACTTTGGCGCTAGACGCATCTAACGCCAAAGTATAAATATGGCGTTAGTTTTGCGCCGAATTTGCGTCGGAAAAAACGACGCTAATTCGGCGCAAACGGAGTATAAATACGGGCCTTTGTACTTCCCAACAAGTAGTCCATTGCCATATCGTCCATCTTGGGAGTGTTGATTGATGGTACAATGCACGATGTTGGTGAAGGATCCTTGGTGATCCACAATGGCCTGTACATTTATGGAGTGTGTGTGATTCCTGTTGCGGTAGAGGTGTTCAGTTGCAGCAGGTGGCACAAGGCGTACATGTGTGCAGTCGATGGCACCAAGTACGTGTGGGAATCCATTTGTGAGGTAAAAACCCCTGTTTTGTCTTGTGTTGCTTCTGCAGTGTGTTTGGGAAGCCTATGTGGCGGGATGTGAGTCCAGTGATGGCATCCAGTACTTTGGGCAAGAAGGCAGAGAATGATGGCTGTGATATTCCAGCAACCAGGGTGCCAGTGCTTTGAAAGGAGCCACTTGCCAACATGTGAAGTACAGCTAGCAACTTGGTTTCTGTTGGGATGGTGCGGGGTGTCAGCAAGGTGGGTTACAATTTTGCCTCTATGTTGCGCAGCAGCTGCTGAATGGCCTGCCAATTCAACCTGTGCCTCTGGATGATGTCATGTTCCCTGAGGCCATGAAGGATTGTTCTGGTGCGGAATATCCTCTCCTGCCTTCTGCACTGCCTTTGGGGTCCCTGCTGGAGTTGTGGTAGCTGCTGTTGTTGCTGCTGGGCTCTGCATCTGCGTGCGTCTGCGTGCATGCTGTTGCTTCTGTGTGTTCTGATTAGATACAGGTGTGTTTGCCCCATTTTAACACCTGCCCTGACCCAGGTGTTAATTTTTTACGCAAATCGGGCTGTGCGTCATTTTCCGCCTCTGCCTCCGGGCCGTGTGGCATTTTTGCCCGGAAGCATAAATATGACACTCGCTGTTTAAATCATTTTTTGGACGGGAACGCCTACCTTGCATATGATTAACGCAAGGCGGTTTCCCGCATTCAGAAAATGACACACACGGCGGGATTTCGGCATCCGCAGTCTTGGGCGTCAAAGTTTAAATATGGGTCAAGGTTTGCGTTGAATGTGCGTCAATTTTTTTATGCATATTCAGCACACACGGAGTATAAATATGCCCCTAAATATATGTCCCACGAGTTCACCAAAGTGTCTCAGAAAATTTGTATTTAACAGGGACTGTATTTCTGCTGACGACCTTGCCACTTCAAGTGCCTAGGTCTCACGTGCAGGTGTAAGGGCCACATGCTTCTGAAACAATAAAGCCTTCAGTCTACTCAACTTGTCAAAATTCATCCTGGAAGTAGCAATATGAGGCCAGATATCTGCTACCTCCCTTAATTTGGTGGGGGGAAACAACACGTTCCCGCAGCATGTAACGACCTTAGAGACAGAAACAACGTAAATTATTTCGGTCCGCATGCCACAACAGTCTTCACTATTGAGAAGGACGTAGCTGCCGTTTGAAAGCACCTGGAACGTGCGTTTAATCAAGGTGACTGGAAATCCCTTCAGGTAGCAAGCCAAGTTTGCAACCGAGGCATTGCACGCCCCATGCAAGGACAGCTGCTTACAAATCATCGAATGGCTGACTGAAGTCTGGCATTCACTATCGCTAAGAAAGACCTCTTTCATGCCATTGAAGCATTTGTACGAGAAGGGAAGCTCCCACACCTCATGAATGTAACTATCTCCCAACTTTTCATATCTGCCTACCGGAACGTGTTTCAAACGAGAAGTGAACTGTAATGTTGAAATAGGCAGATCAATAACCCCGTGTATTACCCACTCTGCCGAAGGAATCTCGGCCACCGTAAAAGGCAGTCTTTCTATCTTTTCAATGTTAAGCATGACATAAGTCGCTTCTTTTTTAGCCATAAGTTGTTAAATTAAAGGAAAAAATATTTCCGTGGCACTGATATGCTGCCATGGAACACGACCCACCTTCAATGTTTGTCCAACCTAACTGCATAATGGACCTAGTTTGACTCTGTCCATGATATAAAGAAGACATATCAGATCGTATAATGTCTATAGCAGAAGAAAAAATGTTGTTAATCGTATATATCCGGTCGGAGAAGGTGTGAATCCCATTATCCACAACAGCTAATGCCTTTTTCAAATTTTCCTGGTCTATTTGCCTTAATCGGGCTGCAGCCTCTTTTTGAGAAAGTTTGCATATTTCACTGTATA
Source organism: Pleurodeles waltl (assembly GCF_031143425.1). Lineage (NCBI taxonomy): Eukaryota > Metazoa > Chordata > Amphibia > Caudata > Salamandridae > Pleurodeles > Pleurodeles waltl. The sequence goes on from NC_090436.1 coordinate 267,174,676, forward strand.
CTTCATACAAGAAACACTTCCTATGTGGTAATTTGGGGCCTGACAAGAAATCTTGTAAGTCAGTATTGTTAGACAGGAGATTGTGGTGTGCCTTAACTGCATCTAGTGAGGATGATTTTAGCCACTGTTGGCACAATTTTCCTACACTATATGTTGTGATTATGTCAGCATGTTCTGGTGATATATAGCAAGGGTCCGGCCTATTCGTCCTAAAACCCCTGAGGAGGTGACAAAACGTTGATGACACCCGTTGGTATCTATGGGCCACAATAACCACCCCCCTGGACGTGTAAGTGAAGCATTAAACATACCATTATGGACTCACTCATTGAGCTAATTTATAGTAGCATTTGTGTATTTTTTACCATTTATCAAATTTTGCAGGGGCAGGTATACTGGGCATGTTTAATTCTCTGATTGTTGCTAAGCCTAAACAACTTGTTTGTTGTACTGTTTCATTCAAAAAGATCACTTGAACAGGGATTAGACATGCTTTAAACAATGTTTTTGTACCCTGGTCTGCCAATCTTTTGTTCCCCAAACACTTTTCAAATCAATATATTTGGACCAATATTCATAACCTTCTATTGATAACCAGGAAACAAAGGATTCCGAATATATAAATTTCGTGTTGGTCTATAACATATGTATATCCTTAGTAGGAGTATATAATACAAAAATATGCTAACTTTTCAGTATAAGTTTTTGAACTTCCTTGCGGTGGAGTTGGACAATGTTCCCATTGCTTGTAATTAAATATAGTTTTGGGACTACTCGCTCTATGTATGAAGTGATGCCCATAATAATTATAGCAAAACATATCACCATAATTGTCTTTAAATTGGTAAACATCTTCGTTTTCATAGATAGTATAATATTGCAATTCTGTCATCATAGAATCTACTGTTTTCCCATCCCAATCACCAGACACAATGCCTGGTATGACTATATCATTCATAGATAATTTTAACACATACGTTATCTGAATAATTTCAGTGGGACCATATATGTCAAATATTACTTTGTCCCAAACAATCCCATCAGGAATTGATCTCTCGGGAAGAAAATGACCATGTATTAACAAGAAAAAGTAATAACAAAACCAATCCAAAGCAGAAAGGCTAGGACAGTCAAGGAAAGTCATACATAGTTCCATGGAAAAATGAAATATGTTTCTTTATGCCATTGTATTAGCTTACGTGCACTGACAGGTCAGCTGTCAAAGAGGCGAACGAGTCCGATAGACCGTTGTTAAAGTCGGCAAAGTAACCAGAGGCAGTTAGTGCAAATGGCGTAGCTGTGGTCAATGGTGGAGTTGGTGTTTCCTGTGGTGGCACACTGTAGACAGCACCATCTGTCTGGCTTGTAGTCGAGGTGACTTGATCAAATGTTTCTACATTGCTTGTTGTCAATGGAACTAATGCAAGATCATCATTATCCACTCTCCCCAAGGAGAGGTATCAGTGTTAGTATAAACAACTTGTAGCAGAACTTCTTCTCCAGTAGTGAGAGGGACTCGGGAACTACTGGATGTTCCTCTTGGTCGGCTGTGCAGAATCGGCCACATGCTGTAGTTTGACATTATCAACTGAAACAAAATGATTTTCTTTGGCACCTGGCAACGGTGGTCGAATAACAGTTCTGGTACTGTGTATCCCCATTACAGGGACTGGTGCCCGATAAGAAGGGCCAAATTATTTTTTCACTGCAACCTTTTCCCGTACAAGATCCCCAATCCTGGGTATCCAGCCAGTAGATGTTACAGGTACATCCTTAATTCCTGTGGAGGCAACACTTTTAGAAGAGTTATCTTCACTGAACTGTTGTAATTCCTGTAAAACAGTGACATGGTCATTGATGTCAAAAGGTGTTTCTGCTGCCTCCACGCCAGGACCTTCAAGATCTGGAACAAACATTTGAGTTCCAAACAGGCACTCATATGAAGTACGAACCCACAGAGACCTTCTAGGCAGGTTATTTAGTGCTCTCTGAACTCCATGTAGGTGGGTTAGCCAACTACGACCCGTACCTAAGACTCTGTCTGTTAAGGATTGCTTTAAATTACGGTTTAATCGCTCCACGACACTATTTCCCTCGGGATGAAAGGAGACGAGTACTGTAGTTGGACCCCCAACGAAGCCATGGTGTCCCTGAATTCCCTTAAGGCGAAAGCAGGGCCCTGGTCCGAATGGAATGCCACAACTGCATATGTACTGATAAAGACTCGCAAATCTTTCATAACAGTCCGAGCGTCAGCCGAGCATTGTGGCCACACCCATACAAATCTGGAGCATGAATCAACAGCGACTAATATGTATTTGTATGCAGTTAGTGGACTGCAGTGGTCCAAGTACACACATTGTAATGGTCTGCTGGAAATTAAGAGGGGTGCCTGCGGCGGGCGCTTGGCCGTGGAAACTTAAATTTGTTGACAGATGTCACAGCAAAGGACATACTGCTTAGTCTCTTTGTAGAGACGGGGCCACCAATAACGGGGCTGTAAGAGTGAAATTGTAGCTGCCACACCAGTATGTGCAGATGCCACCCCCTCATGCGCTGCTTTGATCAATTGTGGTCTTATATCATTGATGGGGATGTCATGTACGCCTACGCCTCGAATTTTAACTTTAGCGTTCAGCATTCTTCCCATATGAAATTGATTGTTATTAGGGAATCCTTTAGGATAGGGCGTACCATCAACTGTAGCTTTTATGGCAGCCAAAGTGTATGTGTCTGGTTTGGAATTCGAACAAGTCACTGCAGCTACAGTGGCTACTGCCAATGCTGACTTTGCGGCTTCATCTGCCAAAGTATTTCCAGCTACGTGTATTCCAATGCTCAGATGGCCAAGTGTATGCACAACATGGACTTTCGGCAGCATCTCTTTCAGGTCTGCTACCTTCCCCCACAGGAGCATGTGTTTTATGGTGTTGCCTTTGGAATCTCTGAACCCATTCTGGCGCCAGTAATGCAGATATTCATTAAAGGACTGGACACAGTAATATGAATCACAACCTATCAGCATAGGCTGCGCTGGATCCGTATGTTCTAGTGCCATCAGCAGAGCTTTTAGCTCAGCCAGTTGTGCTGTACACTCCCCTAATGTTTGTGTATAGGTATGTAGGGGAAATAATTTTTCCCCCTCCACATAGCCGTTTACGACTGCGCAAGCAGCAGAGTATTGATGTTTAGTTCCAATCGCTGGTTGCGCAGAGCCATCGGTGTACATGACTCTTTGATATTGATCGATAGGCAAGGTATTAGCTGGAACTGCATATTCTACTTTATATTGTAGAAATTCTTGGGTTTGTAATTTTGGATCAAAAATGTAGTCTACATCAGTGGCTGTTAAAGACGTAGCCCATTGTATCCAACGTGGATGTAGTGCTTTCGCGTTCGGAATGCTAGCTTTTGTAACAGCCTGTAGGGCTGGAATCTGAGAAGCAACAATAATGCTTTCCCTTGGGCAAGAGGTCTTTCTTTAATAACAGCCATCTGTACAGCAGTGAGAATTTTTTCTGTGGGTTCAAAGCATTGTTCAGCTGCTGAATACAAATGTGATTTGTATGCAATCGGGACTGTCTCACCTTCATTAAATGTTACATAGGTGAAACTGATGGCCCGGCTATTACCCTGATGACCAAATGTGTTTTGTTGTCCCTTGTGTGTAAATGTTTTGCTGCTAGCATGTCTGTCTGCAATTCTCAAAGAGTGCGTGTATGTTCAATTGTCCAGAATTTACTTGAAAAATCGGGACGTATTAATTCATATAAAGGTTTTATGCGCGTTGTATAATCAGGAATGTATGTTCTGGCAAAATTTAGGAAACCCAACAACGATTGAAGTTTTTTAATCGTATTCAGTGGTTGCAATTGCGCACATTTGTCTAAAAATTGTGGCGCTAGGCTCTTCCCTTCACTCGACAGCTCATATCCCAGGAACAGGACGCTGAGGAAGGCAATTTTTGTTTTTTTAAAGTTTAATTTGTAGCCAAGTTCGGCAAACCCTACGACAATGCGGGCTACTCGTCTTAAATGTTGTAGTAACTCATCATCCGTGAGATATATATCATCTGCATATGACAATGCTTTAGGGTCAATCTCGTGTAAAATGTCAGTCACACCAGCCGCAAACAGTCCTGGGCTGTTCTTATACCCCTGAGGCAAACAACAGCACTTTTTCTGTGAGTCTAATGCACTAAAGCTTGTTAAGTTCTTGCTTTCAGGCGCTATATTCTGGCAGAAGAACCCATTTGAGATGTCTAAAGTTGTTTTGTATTTTTTCCGCACTATGTTGCTCATTAGCGGAGTGCTATGTGAATTTTGTATAGCATGTGTACGTGTATGTCCGTTTAAGTGTCTGTAGTCTAAGACTATTCTATATGAATGGTCCGGCTCAGCCCCAGGAAATAAAGGGTTGTTCATCGGTGAGACACACGGGTTCAAGCACACCCTGGTATTCTAATTGTGTAAGTATCTCTCACCGGTGCCCTTGCTTCAAGTTTTATGGGATACTGCAGTTGTGGGTGAGGTTCACTTTTAATGGGAATAACATGGTAGGGAGAGTCCCTATCCCACCCCACGTGATTTCTATATAACGCGGTGCCTGTGCTAGAGCCCATGCGTTCCTCCCGAACAAGGGGCGAGAAAGAAGATTTAATGACCTCTTCTCCATATGGGCAGGTGCAGACAAAGTCAGGAGGTCAATCTTGTTCAGCCAACAAGATGTTGTACACTTTAACTACACGTTCCCAAAAGATTACGTGTATTGTGCGTTCAACGTCTCCTTCTTCTTTCTTTAGTTTACTTTATTCGGTGCAAGAAGACCATAAAAGACATAAAATAAATAAATAACATACAGATTTCACAGTCATAAAAATTTCTAAAAGCGTTTTTAATACATTTTCCGAACACCAGTGGCAGCATGTATAAAATTTAGCACAGCCTGGATTATGACCATGTTTCCCAAATCATGTAAGTGGGAGTAAGCAAGTTGGCTAGTTCTAATACTGTTAGACTGAAATAGCGGAAATAAAAATCATTTTCTTGGAGCAGTATACAAAGTGCAAAAAAGCATAAAATGTAATGTACTTTGAGATGTCTTTCCATCGCAGCGACAAGGAGGGAGGTTCTTAAACCAGGTTCCAGCAACTGGGAATGCTACCAGATAGTGTAAGGTGTTTAGACGTAGTCTTGTGAGTAAAAACCTTTGTCGCTCATGATTAGTGATGGTCAGATACAGCTTTGGTTGAAGTTGTTGTGTCTTATAACTTGTCCATAGTCTCATTGAACTAGAAGCTGGGTCCATGTCGTGATTTTTCTGCCAGAATATATCTTTAACCTTCTTAATGTCCTGTCTTGTTAGAGTATCTGGTTTGAAGAAAAAATCTCCTAATCCTAAAGACAGGAGAGAAAGATAAACATATCTAAGCCAGGGTATATCTAGAGATCGTGACAGAAGGAGACAGTCCTGTATCACCTTTCTACATAGAAGCGCTTCAGGCTTAGTCCAGATTTTTACCCACAATACAAGAGGTTGAAGTTTTATATAGCTAGATATGTATCTTAAACCTACTTCTTTATGACAGAACTTTACTGATGTAGATTGGGGGACTGATAGTAGTCTTCTTAGAAATTTATTTTCTATAATCTGGAGCCCTGTACATTCTGCAAGCCCCCAGACCCCAGCTCCAAATGTCGCGACAGAGAGGCATTTAGAAGTGAAGACAGTCATCATTTCCTTAACAGGTTTATGCCGAAGACTTCTTGCAAACCTAAAAACAGTTTCAATGGTTTTTTGAAATTGTATTGAGCGTATATTGACTAAAAACTTCCAGTTAACATCAACATCAATAGGGACCCCCAGATACGTAAAATGTGGGACCTTAAGTATCTCATGCCCATTTAGAGTAAAAAAAATTGTTTTTGCTAATTTAGGAACGCACTTCATAACAAATGACTTAGGGCCAGATGTAGGAAGGAAGCAATTTGCGAGTTGCAAATTGCGAGTCCTTCCGACTCGCAATTTGCAACTCGCAAATTGCTATGCAGTACGGTGTCTCAGACACCGACTGCAACTCGCTATGGGGTCGCAATGACCCACCTCATGAATATTCATGAGGTGGGTCGCAAATTGCGGCCCCATAGCGAGTATAGGCACTCGCTAACATGGAGGCCTGCTGTAGTCAGCAGACCTCCATGTTAGCGACCTGTTTTTCAATAAAGCTTTTTTTTTTTTTTTTTAAATGTAGCCCGTTTTCCCTAAGGGAAAACGAGCTGCATTTCCAAAAATCCGAAACCTTTTGTTTCGTTTTTTTCAGGGCAGGACCCCTGAAAAAATATTTTGGGGTCCATTCACAAAGGGGAAGGGGTCCCATGGGGACCCCTTCCCGTTTGCGAATGGGTTACCATCCACTTCAAGTGGATGGTAACTGCGACTCCATTTGCGACCGCATAAGCGGTCACAAATGGAATTGCATACCATTGCGAATCGCAAATAGGAAGGGAACACCCCTTCCTATTTGCGATTCGGAAATGCATTTTGCGAGTCGGTAACGACTCGCAAAATGCATTTCTGCATAGGAAACACGCATTTGCGAGTCGCAAACGGCAAATTTTGCCGTTTGCGACTCGCAAAGTGCTTCCTACATCTGGCCCCTAGTTCTGTTAATTTTAAGACCAAGGTTCCTCATAAAGGTATTAAAAGCATTCAATAAAATCTGGAGGCCATTTGCTGTCCTTGAAATTAGTACTGCATCATCTGCATGTAAAAGTACAGGAATTGGAGAGTTATTGATAACTGCGGAATCTTTCCCTAATTCGCAAAGAAATGTTTCCAGCCCATTTATATATAGAAGAAAGAGGAAAGGGGCAAGAACACATCCCTGTCTGACCCCTTTTTGTGAGGGGAATTTCTCTGTCAGGCATCCCTCCCGGGAGTAACGGACCCGAGCCTCTGTGCAGGCATGAAGTTTACTAAGTAATATAACTATGTCTTTGTCCACGCCCATACCCACCATTACCTTCCACAATTTCTCCCTGCTGACTGTATCGAAAGCGCAGGAGAGATCCATAAATGCTAGGTGTATACAGCTCCTTTTGGCTTTAGTATATTTTTGGACTATAAGTGTCAAATTAAGAGTTTGTTCGACTGTGCCCAGCCCTGGGCGAAAGCCAAATTGTATTTCTGAGAGGGAGTGAGTATCAGTTGCCCATTCTTCTAGCTTATTTAAAATTACTCAGCCTAAAATTTTGACTAAACTGTCCAGTAAAGAGATTGGGCGATAGCACAGGGGTCGTCTCCTTCTAATTGTAGTGTTACTTTGTATACCTTATCAGGCTCAGAGACACTCATGCCTGCTGTTTCTACTTGTATAAAGTCATCAGTTGCTTTCACCTCCAGATGCTCTAGAAGATTCCAGTGAACTATTGTGACCTCTGCTGCGCTGTCTAGCAATGCTAGAGCCCAGTTCTTGTTCTTCAAGAGGACCCTCTTCCTGTGTGGCATGTCGAACTGAGACTGCTGCCAACTTTTTCTTTTTAAATTGTTGTTTTTGTTGTACAGGTTTCTCTTCCTTTTTAACAGAAACCTCCGAAGAGCGTTGTGATTCCTGTCTCGGTTTCACGTACTCTGTTCTTCGCTCTGATCGCCCACCTCTCTCATTTCTTTTTTCCGATGAGTCCTGAAAGGAACGAGATTGGCATGTATCAGTATATTGATATCTATCAGGCGTTTTTATATTATCTCTATTCCTGAGATTATACCTATTCTGTGGGGTCTCCGTACGTGGAGATTCTCCCCTTTCTTTTTTAGGCGTTTGTTGTTTTTTATCCCAGCGTTTCTTATTACCCTCAGGTTGTTGTTTGGTATTATCTTTATTAATTTTACCCTGAAATTTAGGTTTTTGTGGTCTAGCCCCAAGGCTATCTCGACCAATACTCAAATATGTTTCCGCTATTATTTTAGGCAGCTCTCATTCCTGATCTTGTTGCGGAACGTCAAGGAGCCTCATGTGCACTGCAAGTGTGACTGCTTCCCCTTTAAGATTACTTAGGGTGATTGAAGAAACTGTGGCAAAATTGCCCATCAATTGCATTCCCAAATCTAGGGCCGGGGCAGACCCGTATTCATCTTGAATTTGTTTAAGCACTTCCGGTAAGTTGGCAAGTGTCGGTGTACCGTGTGCAGTTGTATAGAGCGTGGCAAATACCGTGCCCCATGTATTACAGTTTTCAACTGTAGGGACCATCTCAAAGGGCAAGCACATAGTTAGTATTCTAAGTTTATCCTGAGGTCCCGTATGGGGAAATACTGCTTCCAGTGTGTTAATTTTTTGTGCTAGCCAAAACGAAGTCTCCTCTCATTTAGTTGGGACCTTACCCATAATTGAATGCACAGTCACTGGATTTATACCTAGTGTTACTGCATGTGGTTGTGCTGGAGCAGCACGCGCGGGGTTTGTATTTAACGTTTGCATCACAAATTGCACTAATCATCTGTATATTGCTATTAATTCAATATATAAGCATCGAACCTCAGCTACCACTAAATTCGCAACCGCAGGATGTGGTGTATATGTGGCCACTAAAGGCCAGGTACGACCGTCATTACTTAGTGGACCTAACCTAACTGGTAATATTGTATGGGGTAGGGCGCCATCAAGCCAATTATTATGTTCTTGATAAGATAGAGGTATCTCTAAATATACGTATGCCCTGTATTGTCCAGGCGCGTTCACAACTGTATATGTGTGAAATGTATTTGTGTTCCCATCAACTGCTGGAAATGTGACCCAAGAGTAAAAAGGCTCAGTTCTATAAGCCGCGTGGACGTCCACCACAAACGTGACTGGACCTCCCTGGGCCGTGACGCCATTCACTAATAAGTGTGCTGTGAGAGGTTGTCTCATGTTGACATCTTTGAAAGGAAGACCCAGCACATCCAAGTGTCCATTAATGTCCACAGAACTATTGTCACATTTCTTCACAAATCACATAATTCAATCAAGTTCTTATGAAAACTTTTTTTTCTTTATTCATCCACAATGACAATAACTAATCCATAGCCATAGCCAACGCGTTTCATCCTCACGGACTTCTTCAGGGCTATAAAAATATGTAAACATATAAAATATAGATCAATATAATACTCTACTTACATCATCTACCAATTTAAATATAAAATGCTGTGAAAAAAGTTAAAATCATCTAATATCATCATCATAGTTATTTCTTAATATTAAATGAACTAGTGATTTAATCACAGAAACAAACATAGAGGGAAAAAGGCTAAACAGTTATTAATTATTACAATTTCCATTATTATCAGTTTTTATTTATTTCTTCATTTCTTTCACTTGTTTCAAAGCCACCTATGTCATCTTATTGTACATTTATTTTTTATTTTTATTTTTTAGAGACATCCAGTGTTGGAAAAAGATGGTTTCTTAGCACAATAATTGCATATATGTAGCTTCTTGCAGTTAAAAAACGTTATCCTCCTCATTTGACTTAATTTTGTTTATCAATTATTTTGACATGTGATTGCAACTAACTCTAAATTTTAGAGAATTATTTTACATTATTCTAATTATCATCATTCAATGTTTCCAAACTACTACACTTCAATACAGAATAAGGCTACATGTCAATCTATATTGTTAATTTATCGTCTACTAAGACAGAGTAAAAAAAATGCAACTATTACAGCAGAAACATCAATCCATACCTCACGGTTACAGCATGTAACGCGCTCCACCGCAGAACGCCATCTGGCCACCTGCCAATGAAACTGATTGTATTCTCACACATCGTTTTTATACTTGTAATAAACGTTTCCACCTGTAGCAAACTGAAAAACCTCATTTTGAAGCATGTAACGGTGGTGGCCATTTTGAAGTGGCACTTTTTACCACACATTTGTATGAACTCTACGCAAATCATTTCAATATATATTGTTGTTTTATCGTCTACTAGGACAAAATAAAATGTGCCTGCTACAGCATATAACAGTAATGCAGTCACTTCAAGTGGATGGTAACCCACTCGCAAATTGGAAGGGGTCCCTATGAATATTCATGAGGCGGGTCATTGCGACCCCATAGCGAGTCGCAGACGGTGTCTGAGACACCGTACTGCATATCAATTTGCGACTTGCAAATTGCGAGTCGCAGGGACTCGCAGGGACTCGCAATTTGCAAGTCGCAAATTGGTTATTTGCTACATCTGGCCCTAAATACAGTATTTAGTGGGGATCCCTAGACCAGGAAATCAGATTCAAAGGACAAAAAAAGACCAGCACCAAGAAGACCCAAAGCACGGAAACTATGGACCTGCTGCGCCAAAGAAAAGGTGCCAAACTCTGCCTGCTACACCCAGGACCTGACAATCACTGCTGCAGAGCTGCTGGACAACTGCACAACTCTGCAAAAATCCCAAAAGACCACTAAGCTTTGCAAATTGCCAGAGAACTCCCTCCAGAGTGGAGGTACCACTCTAAAACCACAAGAAACTATCAAGTCAGTGAGGGTCTCTTCATCGACTAGTTGCTAATTCTTGAACCGGATACTTCGGTTGGATCAAACTACATCCCTACAGCTGTGAGGACAAACCCTGCCAGTGTGCCAAGTTTGGTGGCACAGTGACCTCCAGCGGCCTAACCGTGATAATACCCTAGGTATTGGGCAGCTAACATAATACCTCTAGAAAAACAGCCTGTCCGGGCTGCAAAAGGACCAGGAGGAAGCCTAGTCGAGGGACTCCACAAGTAAACTGGACCTCCTGCCAGAGTGCCCCTGTTGTCCTGTGAACAATCCTGGAACCAACTTACCTCCTGCTTCTGAGGGCATCCTTGTGCACAGCTCCTTGCTCTCTAATTTGTTCTGCACCCGACCACCCTGTGCCCTGCACCAAAGACCCAGCTGTGCCCTAATGGTCTTCCACCTCTTGCAAGCCTGTCACTCCAAGAAGACCCCAAGGAACTATCTTTAAATTTACCTGTGCAGCACTTTTCCAAGTGGTCCCTCACAGTAGGCCTGTACTATCTCCAGAGAACTTCCCCTGCTGCTCCCACTGGAAGCAGGAGCTGCCTGAACTCCAGTTGGCACAGTGTGCCTACCAATGACCTCAACCAACCTCCAAAAGAAGAACTTGGAAAACCAACTTTACAATTTTATATGTATTTTTAAAGGTATTGATTCCTATGGTGCAAAATTATGCATACAAAGACTATTTTTGTTAAACCGCAAAAATTCATATCTCGATAAGTACTTATCCAATTCTGATGATCTTGATCTTAAAATTTAGCTAAAACTGTGAAATAGTGTTGTAAATTGGTGTTGAGTTATTCCTTTGAGTGTGTGACTTGCAAGATTAAGGCCATGAGTACAACAAATGCTTTGCACTTCTCCAAGCTTGGCTTAACTGCTTGACCAAACTACCTAGAAAATTAGAGCATTAGGTGATCTAGTTTATACCCCTGTAAACCAACGTGTGGTTTGCTGGATCCCCTGTACAGTGTGTCCAGGTTTGCACACTTCATAGAGGGCACGCCTTCTACATGTGGTGTGTGTGATGTAGTATTATTACTATTTATCTGCCTCTTTGGAGTCAGGAGTCAGAATAGAATTGAATGGCAGTCAGAAAAGAGCAGGGCCATTAGAGTTATAGGAGGATAGCAAATTGTCATTTGCAGCTGCCCTAAAACATGGTGCAGACTGCAGAAAGTAGCAAACCGGAAGCTAACATGCCTCCATTGATATTGCACAGCAAGAATACTATTAAATGGGCATCTCATATGGTGTATTAATTAATGACAGGTACTTTTTCTTTTTACACATGAAGTATCTTTTTAGTTTTTACTATGAAATCCTCTATATAAAAAATCACTTTATGGTGGTATTCTTCTGGCTTAATTCACTGCATTCATGCCTTTATGTGATGCATATGTGGGGAAAACTTGGCCCTGTGACTTATCATATCAAAACTTCCAATGTCCCCAGAGGGCCAGCAGTGTTCTGCTACTGTGCCACTATTTAAACAAATGTTTGCATCGAGCATTATTTACAATGTGTATTTTTTTTTTCTCAATATAGCCACTCCTGCTGCTCCACCACCATGGCAGGAGATAGCCTCCCGGCTGCGGTGCTACTGGATGGAGGCCATCTAGGCTGAAAATCATTTTCTGGTGGCTTTGGAAGAGGAAGAGTCAGAAGCATGTGCTACTGCCCCAAATCTCTCTGGCCAGCTTGCATCACCTCCATCCCGGCCACACCATCACCAACACCTCCAGCAGCCGGGATCTACCACTGCTGCCCCCCTCCTCATCATCCATATGCCAATTCCTCTGCAGCGTTCTGTAGGAGCTGGCGCTGCTTCACCAAGAGGTGGCATGCTTTCACGTCTGGTTTGATATGCTCTAAGCCCGTTTTTAATGTAATGTCTTTAATGAGAGGGACTTTGGTGTGGGTGGAGCAGATGTGAATTGGGCAGGGCAGTTGGGGCAAGGAGGAATTTGTTGTAATCGGACATTTGGGTAATGTATTTGTTTGGGGAGAGGGGTGGACCTTTCGTGAGTGGAGAAAATGGGTTTTAATTGTAAAAACATAAATTGGAACTGCTGTTTCATATGACGGCAGTCTGTCTTTTGTCTTTGCACTGGTTTGAACACAACCTGTTGTTTTATTGACAAAAAGCTGCCATCTGAGCAGCCACACACTGTTCGGCTTTTCCCCCTAGTCTTTACCTAACTGATTCTGAAGTCTCTTGCCATATAATTAATTACTTGCAAGGTTACTTACTTCAGTTGTCCCCAAACAGTACCCTTCGGCCAGTGTGGGAACAACACAGACTAAAGCCCTCATTATGAGTTTGGCGGTCACCGGATTGCCACGCCAATGGTGACTGTCACACCACCGCCAGTTCGGTAGTGCAGAACGCCATATTGTGATAATGGCAGTGATCTTATTGCAACACAGCCAAGTCACCGCCGGTATCGCCAGTACGGTCAGACAGCCGCCGACGGCGGTAGCCATCTCCAGGCCGGCGGGGACCTATTCACTGCCCACCATATTACGAGTCAGCAGACAGCCAGGGTTTCCGGGGTGGTGCAAGGCAGTGCAACCTCCACAAAAAGCCTGGCGGAAACTGGCAGTATAAAAGGAGACACTTACCTCCAGATACACAGACGCATCCACAGCTGCCATGGAACCCAAACTAGAAGTCTTCCCACTGCAACAATGACGAAGATGACAACCATAAGTACCCCCACCTAGCACACACTGGAGGGAAGGGCAGTATTACATACCCACACACAACACACACACCAGGCACAGACATTGACGGCCACACACACATGCAAACAAACGCCCGTATCAACACACACATCTACAGACACATAGAAACATATTAACTACACAAACGCATATCCCAAATGCACACACCACGGTCTACAGACACGTGCCATTCACACAGCACACTGCACATGCACATCACTGTCAAACACATCCATACACAACACCCCACAATCACACCACGACAACAACATCACAAACACACAAACGCATTGTCAGAAAGGCACATCGAACAACTCCACCTGACAACACACACTGGCAGCAATACATAGCAACAACACACAATCATATACATAGTACAGACATCCAAACAAGGCCTCAGGTGACATGCCAAGTCCAACCAACATACGAAGGACATCACAGATGCATCACTACACACATTGACGCACACACCAATACCAAACAATGCCACACACAATCATAATAACACATCATAACAAGCACATGGCACAAGTCATCAACCCAGCACATGCAGCAACTTAGATACATCCCATACACATACAACTCAAACATCAAAGTATACAGATATAACACAACCATATAGAAGGAAATCCAGGACAATATCTCAGACTTGACATCCACAGCTATGTGGGCAGATGTGTTTAAAATTAAAATAAATATTTTAAACTATGTACAGGTAAGGCCCACTGGCCAGTCTGAATGTCTTAAGTGCCCCAGGGACGTTAGGTAGAGTCACATGACCCAACTTGACTCCCGACTTCAAATCGGCCTTCACATGGCTGGGGCTTAAAGGGGACATACAGGCACCTCAGTGGTGAGGGGGCAGTGGTGGGGGCTTGGGAGGGGGGTCCTTGGGTTTAGTTTGGAAGGGGGTGTTTGGCCTAGATTTTGTTTGTGGGGCAGGGGGTTTGGATTTTGGGGTAGGAGTAGGGACCTTAGGCTTTATACGGGGTTGTTTCCTTGCGGGGGGCATGGGCTCTACTGGGGGGCCATGGGAGGACTGCGAGGTGGAAGGTCGGGGTTGTGGCAGGGAGACATGGCACTTAGCAGCATCACGGGGTGGGACAACAGCAGGGAACGGGTGAAGACTGGCAAGGAAAACATTTTAGGTACATGGGGCAGTCACGGGTAAAGTTTTAGGAGTGGAGGTAGAGAGAGTGATTGTAGGAGTTGTTGGTGTGCTGGCCGTGGATGCAGGTGTGTGCAATGTATGCTTGTGTGTGGTGGGTGTAAGTAGGGGGTGAGTGAGGGTGTTTATTAATTTTGGGAGGAGGGGAAGAGATGCAGGGAGATGGTATGCAAGATGTGTGAGTGTATGTTAGGGTGGTGGCTGAAAGTAAGATGGATGTGCTGCATGTGGTTGTGATGGTTGTTGTGGTGAGTGCGGATGTGGTGTGTGGGGTGGATGTCTGCGGGTCTGCCCTTGTGGTGTCTGTGGGTATGACAGGACTGGCGGCAGGATCAGGTAGTGTAGGTGTAATGATTGCAACTGTGAGTGGTGATGTGACTGTGATGGAGGAGGTGGTGGGGTGACCGTGTAGGGAGTGGCTGTTGTAGTACCTGCATGTGTGTGTTGACTGTGTGCATGCTTGTGGTGTGTCCTGTGGTGCCTGTGTTTGTCTTTGCGCACCTTGACTGTTGTAGAGGGTGAATGCTGGTCTGTCTGGGTGCTCTGGATGGGTGAGGGGAGAGGGGTGTTCGATTGGGCACAGGTAGCTGGAGGGGGGACGGAAGATGAAGGGATACTGGCTGACATCAAAGAGGACGCCAGAACCTGAAACGATCTCTGCAGGCCAGTCAAGGCACTGCGAATGCCTTCCAGATAGGCACTACTTTGTTGCATTTGGGATGCCAGTCCCTGGCTGGCATTCAAGATGGTTGACTGCTTTATAGAGATGGACCTCAGGAGGTCAATAGCCTCCTCACTGAGGGCAGCAGGCTTGATGGGACCAAGGGCAGAGTTGCCAGCAGCAAAGGAGACTCCCACCCTCCTCGGTGAGCAGGCACAGGCAACTGGGTGGGGAGCTACAGGGAGGGCGTTGCTGATAAGGGGGGTGATAGACAAGGATGGTGCTGGGATGGACCCAGATAGGTCCGCCACCACCAGGGAGCTTCCATTGGAGGAGGAATCTGAAAATGAAGTTGCTGTACCATTTTCCCTCTCGCTCCGTCTGACTGGTCCCTTCGGTGTTGGTGGACTCTGCCTCCTGGGTCCCATGGGCTTCAGCTTCCCCACTTGCCTGTGTCCCTTCTCCTTCACCTGATGATGCTGATGCACACAACGATAGAAGAGGTCAGGGAGAGCAGGTGGGAGAGAAATAAAGGGAGGAAAAGGTCAATACCTAGTCATCTTGTTCACATACCAACACGTAATCTACTCCTCCTCTGGCGTGGCAAGGAATGACTATGAAACATTATCCCCAAACATTGGCAATTAAGACATAACCCAATATGCAAGCCTTTACCTCCTAATTCGAACAAAATTACAAGGTTGGACTGCTGCAGCCTGCCATCAGTCGTTCTACACTGGTAACAACTACCAAGAACCCACATATACTTAACAATCTGACACTTTTGACGCATTGTTTTTCAAATGTCCTTAATAGGTACATTGCACCCAAAATATAGGACAGGTTGGTAAAGGACTCATGATGTACAGAAGTCCATTGAGAATGCAGTCATTTCACTTTAGAAGCTCCCTATTCACAGGACTTATTACCCAATATCAGCCCTAACTAGATGACATTGGCTATCTAAAGCAGACTCAGGGATAGGGAAATATTGTTTTGAAATCACTCAACATAGTAGTGTGTCTAAACGTAACTGGAAATGGAGGTATAGCACCAACATATTACTGCTTGCATGGTGTTTAAAAGGTAACTCGTTCCACTTCTAAACAGTGGAAGTAATAGCCAGGACTATAATCTTATCTAATGTTCACACACCTCATTAGTACCTACGTAATCTAATTGACACAATTGAAGCCCTTACAACGGAAAATAAACAGCCTGTACTCACCCCCTTGTGGCTGTTGTGCTGCCCTCAAGTGCCCATCTATCTCCAGGTAGGCCACTGCCAATATGCGGGCCATTAGGGGGGGGCAGGGTCCAACGGGAACCCCTCCCTCATTGGGAGGACGTCCCTAGCTGGGCCTCCGCAGTCTTCCGGACCCAGCCTCCCAGGTCCTCCTACTGCTTTCTGCAGTGGGTGCTCTACCAGCTATGGACCCAGTGGGTTCACACTTGCTTGGCAATGGCTCTCCATAACCTCTTTTTCTGATGGGCACTGACCTGCATGGGAGACACAGAGAAAATGAGATATTAGTGTTGTGAGAAACTGGGGCTGATTGCAGAGGCCCCCTAACTTTTTGCCCCCATTTTCCACTTTATGCTGGTGTTTTCCTGACTCTGATGGTGCCCTGGGTACTGCTAACCAGTCCCAGGGCCTGTGCTCTGTGTAAAATGGATATGCAAATTAGGCTAATTATAATTGGCTAAGTTAACCTACCTATAAGTCCCTAGTATATGGTAGGGCATGTAGGTTTAGGGACCACAGCATAGGTGGTGCACACCTAGGTGCATTGCTGAGGTGCCCAGTGTCATTTTAAAAGCAAGCCTGCCTTGCTGGCTGCTTTTAAATTAAAGTTATATGAAAATTCGACTTTGGAATTAAAGGTACTTCCAAAGTCTTAAACTACCTTATTTTTACATATAAGTCACCCCTAAGGTGTGCCCTATGTGCCCCTAGGGCAGGGTGCCATGTAACTATAAGCAGGGATTTTATAAAAATAGATTTATAAGCCCTGGTGAGGTAAAAACAGCCAAATTCGTGTTTCCCTCATTGAAGTAAATGGCCTTCATAGGCTAGAATGGGCAGACTTTATTTTAAATTTTAAAGTCTCCTTAAATGTTACATACCAAGAATGTGGTATCAAATTGATTGTTATAATAAATCCCACAACTTCCAGTTGTAGGATTTAATATAACTAGTGCAGGTAAAAAGTTTAGACTTTACCTAAATAGTTGCCAATTTCAGCTCTGCATTGTTTTTGCTGCTGTGCTCTGATTGGCCAGCCTGCAGCAGCTTCTGCCAGGCTACTTTAATGAGGTGTGAAGTGGCCTGACTTCACACAAAGGAATGTGCTTGGGGGAGAGAATCTCCCCTCAGCAGATGGGGAAGCAGGAAGGGGGAGGGCTGCCAAACTGGTCTTCAAAGGCAGAGAAGGACATCTGGAGCACCCAGCA
The DNA here is from genome assembly GCF_031143425.1 of Pleurodeles waltl. Classification (NCBI taxonomy): domain Eukaryota; kingdom Metazoa; phylum Chordata; class Amphibia; order Caudata; family Salamandridae; genus Pleurodeles; species Pleurodeles waltl. Next base: position 267,192,229 of record NC_090436.1, read on the forward strand.
ACACCCCCACATCCTGCAACCCCAGACAGGTAGGTGCCCCCTTGATTAGATTAGGAGAGGGCAGGAGAGGGGTGTGTTTATGATTTTTAGCCACACCAGTGGGTGGGCTCAGCCAGATCTCTCCTCTAAAAATCAGATTCATCCATTTTGGATTTTTAGAGACTGTTGCCTTCTGGGATGGATTTTTGCCACACTTCCCAGGAAGTGGTCATCACAGGGGGACGACCCTGTCCCTGATTGGAGGACCAGGGCCCCCCTGCTTTTCACCCAGGAGCAAGGATAAAACTGGCAGACCTGCACCCACGCCTCAGATCCCCACCAAATTTCAAGAAGAAAGAACTACAAGGAGAAGAAGGACTGCCCTGCTGGACCCCTGGCCTGCACCTGGACCCTGCACTCAGAAAGACTGCACCAGCTGCACACTTGGGCTTCACCACAAGAAGGACTTTGCCTGGCTTCCACTGGTTCAAGGAGGGACTCCCTGTTTGCTACAGGTGAAAAATTGCTAACCAGAGTCCCCTGCACCAACTCCTGAAAAAGTGACCAGCTGACCACTGCCCAGTGGCCAAAAAGGAGTTTGCGCCAGGTGCACTCTGGGAGTTGAAGTCCGCACTTCCCAAGGACCATCACAGAACTTCTGGACCCTTGGGGTGAGCTGTGGACCCCAAAAGAACCTTAAAAGAACATCTGGGTGAAGCCCCAGAAGTTTGGAAAAGATTGGAGAAATTTTAGAAAAAAGCTCCATAAAGTGACCGACTCGACGCGGAAATTCTAGCCGGCTTGCCTCAACCGCGACCCGGCCTGACTTCGTGGTTCGTCCCGGTCAAGAAAAACATCCGAAAAAAAGACTAAGTCCGAACGTAAAAAGTTGACCGGGACCTTCCAGCCATCGTATCCGAGAAGGGCTCCACGGACGTCGGATCAAGATCCAGGTTTACCCCGGTCGAAGGATTTTCATCTCGAAAAAACGACTAAGTCCGAAGGTAGAAATCTCCACCGAGGAAACCGACTTCGCGTATCCGGACAAGGGATCCAGGAGGTCGGATCCAACTGGCAGGTTCGTCCCGGTGAAGAAAAACTTCAAAATAAAGACTAAGTCAGAAGGTAACTTTTTAACCGAGGCTTCCCGCGACCTGTATCCGAGCAGGGCTCCATCGCGGTCGGCCTGAAAGTTTGACCTTGTCCCGGTCCTGGTGCAACCAGATGACCCGATTGGCGCTTTTTGTTTCTATGCGCTAGAAAATAATAATACTTTAAAAATTCATATCTCCGGTTCCCCTGAACCGATTTTAATCGTTTTTGTGTCATTTTAAAGATAAAAATATAAGCTATTTTTATAAATTGGTTTTGGATTTTTAAACTGTTTCCTGTGTTTTATTTAATTACTGTTTTGTGATATTTGAATGCTTTACACTTTGTCTCCTAAGTTAAGCCTTGACGCTCGATGCCAAGCTACCAAGGGTAGAGCTGGGATTAATTTATTGAGACCTAACTGTACTTACGTGGAGGTTTGTGGCTTGTTGCTAGGTGTAGGTACCTACCTGCCCTACCAATAACCCATTTTCCAACAAGTGTAGTTTTACAGTACACCTACCGCAGTGGCCTACACACAGCATGCACAAACATTATAGCCATATTGCAGACATTACAGTTATTAAATGACCCTTCAGTATATGTTTCCAAACATCCAATGTTAGTGATAAAGAGGAATCATAGATGGAGGAGAAAGGGTATAGGCTACCCTATCAACCAAAATATAGGAAGCAAAGTAAGCAAGGGAATGATGGGTTTAAAACAGCAGAAAGGAAAGAGGGGAAGTTAGTGCAGGTAGATCAGGACAACTTCTCAAGCCAAGCCGCGATCAAGGTCGGGAAGTCGTATCCGCAAAGCAAGGGGCCACACTACAAAAAGTGCCTAGTATACCCAACAAAGAATTTAGCTGGTTAGGGGAAAGAAAGAAGGGTAGGCAAGGAGTGGAAGTGGAAATGGAAGTAGTAGAAGAATCAGAAGAAAGAGAGCTAAGCAGTGGTTCTAGGGGAGAGAATATTATTAAGAGATCAGTAAGAAGGAGGGGATGCAGAGAAGTAGCTAACACAACTTGCCCAGTAAAGAGTGGGGCTTTATTTTCACCTACAGGCACTGAGAATAAGAAAGAGCAGGAAAATTTTGGTGGGAGTAAAAGAAGGTGGATATATCTGGCGCCTTGGAGAAGAGAAATAGGGAGGAAACGCCTAACAAAGTTAAAACCGTTAAATTGTTCCCATCTTTTAGAAGTTATGTCCTTGTGCCCAAGCGTATTTGAGATCGAGTCAGATGATATAAAACAAATAGGATTTATATTAAGCCCAGAGGGGGAAGAGGTGACTAAAGCACTTTTTTAATCTGACTACATTAGGCGATTGGTATTACAAGCAGAGGCGGAGCTGATGAAAGAGGGTATAAGAGTAGTGCAGGGAAACGCGATAGAGGACGTGACACAAGATAGGCACGTCCTTAGGTGCCATGCAGGTATGCTCCCAAATCAAGTCCAGTGTAATCTGTCATATAATAAAAATCGCCGTAGGCGCGTGGATGGAAACAATGGTAGTTCAAGTGTAACCGTAGTTTCTGAATATAACGACCCACAATGGAGGAATTGTTTGAATCTTTGTAAATCCCCATGATGAGTATAGTAGGGGTGAATTGAGTGATGTGGACTAGGAATTAAGCCCGCGCACAGCCAATTGATTTTATCCTGGAACCTGGGAGGCTACAATAAACATTTAAAACAAGAGCGGTTTAAAGGACAGTTTGAAGAGTATGATGTAATGTGTTTCCAGGAAACTTGGCTGTGGGATGAACCGGAACCAGTAGATGGTTTCATGGAGCTATCTAGGGGAGCAATTCCTGCAAGGGTTAGGATGCCCATCAGGGGGACTAATAACCCTAGCCTCTACCAGAATAGCGAATAAGCTTACAGAAACAAAAACTAAATGTCGTTGGCTATTAGCAGGCCAGGTAGATCTCTACAATGCAATGGGAGGTGCTAAACAGCTTTTGATACTCAATGTTTATATACAAGCGGGGAAGTGATTGATTACAATATACAGCGAGGGCTGTTTGAGCAAGATCTGGAACTATTATGCACTGGTGATGCTGGCTGTCTGACTTTAATGTTGTAAGACTTTATTCATAAACTTGATCCTAATGGCAGTGATAACTTATGCAAGGAGCTACTGGCAGCAGCACAAATCCCTGGAAGTATCTTTCCAAACATAGAATGTTCCACCCGTGATTTGACCTCAGTAAGAACATTAGGCTCCTTAGGCATGTTTTGCCTAAATGGGCGTATGAAGAACGACTGTCCGGCTAAAAAGACCTTTCGAACAGGTAATCAGGAATTCCCTATTGTCTATGCTTTTGTACACACCTGGTTCTTTAGAGAAGTGCAAAATTTTGAGGTTGTGCATACAGAGGGCAGTGATCACTGGCCGCTCCAATTAACAATACATTCAGCTGATAAAATCCAAAAAGAAAGAGAAAAGGCACTGATATCGCAAGTTGAGTATCCCCGTACGATAACGAGCCGACTCACAGATAGCAGTTTAGAGGTACTTAATAATTTGATTGTAAACTATCCCATCCTTAGTATGGAAGAAGATCCAAAAGATATATTCAAAGGCTAAAATAAGGGTATCGTGTTAATGGTCAATTGTCTAAAAAGTAAATTAAAAATACCTCATGAGGGAAAGAGGAAGGGAGAACCATATAAGATGAATAATAGTAAAATACGGTTTAATCGGGAATGTAGGTGTAGAAAGCAAATGATGCGAAGATTACTAAGGGTTTATAAGAAAAGACCCTCCGTTGTTAAAGAAGAGAAGCTTCGTCAAGCAAAACAGGATTATAAGATGCTGATAAGACAGAGGAAAGAGAATACTTTAATAAAAATTGGGATACAATGATGGAGGTGATAAAAACACAGAATATTAGGGGGTTTTGGCAGTTGGTAAGGGAGGGGAAAAGGGTAGGAACTATGCGGTGTTTGGTCGGAGAAGAAGACTGTCATAAATATTTGTCTTCTGTATATAAAGGTACCGAGGATGAAGAAGGTTACGGTATTCCTAGGAAGCTTGGTGAGAAGATGAGATTAGCTTTTTTCCCACATAAAATAAAATAAACTATTATAGCATTGAAATTAACTAAAGCAGCAGGCCCAGACAATCTCCCAGCAATAATAATAAAAAGGAATATTGATTGGTGGAAAAAATTCTTCTATGTTACGTTTTGTAAAATCCTTCATTAAGGACGTTTTCCAGGGAATTGGAAGGGCGCAATGATAAGACCGATTTACAAAAAGGAGGATCCAACTTATCCAAAAAACTGCTGATAAGTTTATTAGACTTAGCGGAAAAGGTATTCACAAAGTTATTGCTGGGGTTAATCAAAGAATGGGCAGATGATAAAGATTTGATAGTGGTAGAGCAAGGTGGTTTTGAGGAAGGGCATTCGACAATTGACCACTGCTTCAGTCTGTGGGCCTTAGCAAAAAATCAGTTGAAATGCAAGGAAGTTTATTTTGCTGTTTTGTTGATTTTCGTGCCGCATTTGATCTGGTAGACAGGAAATTGCTATGGGGTATGGTGAAACAGCTAGGGATTGATTCGGATATACTATTTCTTCTCCAGGGCCTGCATTCACAAAATTGGGCCCAAGTAATTTTAGATATGAGTGGCTCACTTTCAAAAAATATCCCCATAAAGAATGGTCTCCGTCAAGGTTGTGTGTTGGCCACAATTTTATTTTCATTATTCTTGTCAGATCTGCCAGGGTTGTTACGGAAGGTTAATGGTCTAAGCCAAAAAATGGATGGTGTGCATTTTTCCTGCCTATTATATGCTGATTATTTAGTGCTAATGGATATGACAGAGTTAGGGCTAAAAAGGAAATTAGAGGTGTTCTATGCCTACTGTCAAAGGAAAAAATTAGTAGTAAATATGGAGAAAACGAAAATTATGTCTATAGGGAAAGAGAAAAGCGCATTTAATTACACTCTAGGGGGAGCAAAAATAGAGAAGGTAAAAGAGTATAAATATCTGGGCATGTGGTTCGATTCACATTTAAGATGGAAAGTTCACACTGAAACCTTAAAAAATAAAGCCTTATCTTCAGTCTGGGGATTAAAACAATTTAATAGTAAATATGGAGTTCCTTCTCTCCAGCCGGTTATCTCTCCTTTTAATGCTATGGTACGCCCCCAGTTTCAATATGGGGTGGAAGTTTTAACTTTCTCTGGGAAGCTAAATTGGGAAACGGAAGAAAGTATCTGCATAAAGCGCATACTCTCATTGCCCCCCTCGAGTATGCTACAAGCCTTAAGAGCAGAATGTCAAATGACGGCGTGGACATACTTGGGCCTACGAGCTGCACTGAAGTTCTGGTTAAGCATAACAGATGAAGGGTTCTGTAAAATCGTGAGACTGTGTGAGAAGGAAATAATAATAAGTGAGTTACATTGGGCATCACAAGTGAGAGGACGGTTAAAAAAGATCTGCGTCTTCTTTGGTTTACCTGATAACCAATGGTGTGGTGCGCAAATCTGGAAACATAATAGCTCATGAGGGAAAGAGGAAGGGAGAACCATATAAGATGAATAATAGTAAAATATGGTTTAATCGGGAATGTAGGTGTAGAAAGCAAATGATAATAATAGTGAAGGAAAGAGCAAGAGAATCAGACCTGAAGTACTTAGAAAGTAAAATATCAACTCAGGCTATGGTAGTTGGATGGAGGAATCTGGAAAAGTTTCCGTATACAGAGGCTCTGCCTAATTCAGGATTAAGAAATTTAGTGTTACAGTTCCGAATTGGGCTGAACCCGGGCTATGTGGACCCTAAAGCAAAAGCATTTCTTAAGGATAGCCAGGGCCTATGTACATGTGGCAAACAACATAAATATACCATGCAACAATTACTTGTGGATTGTCAGTGGTTTCTAGGAGTGCACAAGAAGTTTTTAAAACCTAGAAGAAGTGAAATATCCAGTTTTATAGGGGTTGATAGAAGGTAGGAAATAATGCGGATGTAGAGTTTTAAATATTAAAATTGATTATTATTATATGGGTTGATGGTATTTTAGAAAATGTTGCCAGGTTAGGAGAAGGCTAGAAATAAAATGTAGAGCACCTTATATTGAAAATAGCACTTTATGTGAAAGCCCTTTCAGAACTGTATATGGGATAAATTGGTTGGCATATTGCACTTTATGAAACTGTAAGAACTTGAATTATGTAGGAAGTAAAAGGAAAGAGAGCTCTAAAAGCTCATAATTGATATCCTAAAATTGCATTGGTTGATGGTACCCTAGAAAATCTTGCCACGCTATAGCAAGGCATTAAATAAAACGCGGAGCACTCTAAATTGGAAATTGCACTTTATGAGATCGCAAGGACCAGAGTCTAATCAGAACTGTATGTGGGATAATCTAAGTTGGCACGCTGCACTTTCAGAAATTGTAAGAATTTGAATTTTAATCAAATGAATTATGTAGCTAGAGTTGGTTAGTAAAAATTCTAATGATTTAAGAACTTTGTATGTTAATGTAATATGTAATAGAATAGTTAAACGAATTTGTAAAATTTATTGTTTTTATACTTGTAAGGCTTAAATAAAAGAAATTTTGAATTGAATTGACAGCACATGCTCATAGAGAGCCCACAATATGCCATTATCATTCATACAACACAGCACCAGCAGTCAATCATGCCATGTCTATATGCACACACTTTTTGCCATCAAACACCACCATAGCTGATAAGTATACCACATTGTACTGACCTGTTAATCTGAAGACTCTTAGAGCTGTCCATACAGGGGTAGGACACCTTTCACAAGTTTCTTCAGTTCATCCGGGGTAAAGGCTGGGCCCCTATCTCTTGTAGCCCTGCCATTGTTGCTTCCAGATGCAGAACACAGCAGCTCACACAGTGGAGGTCTTGCTTGCTCGAGTGTAAGGAGTCAAGTGAGCTGGACTATAGAAAATGGCGATCACGACCACCGTGGTCATGACGTTACAGCTGGCGGTGATCAACGTTGGCCCCAGTTTCCCATAGTCATCAATGTCAACCAATAAGGAGTTGCATGGCAGTTCTGACCGCCTCCCGCCATGATGACTAACGCCGGTGGAATTAGGTCACTTCTATCTGTCCTCTGCATGCAGGACAGGCGGATGCCATTTTACATATTTTTTAAATATCTATATCATCATCGTGCATCATAGCATGAAGTTAATCACTAGTTGCTTGATGCACTATGTCAACTCATATGAACTCACTAGTGTTACAAGGCAAAATGTCTGATGTTAAATCTTTTCAATGTGTGGACGTTTGATAACTGTATCCGACTTAAGGACGAGTTTGCTATGTCAGAATTCTATCTCTGGACAGACCCCTTGGGACAAGTATAGCTATGGAATTGACAGCAAGGATGTCACAGTTGAGTAGTTTGTAAATACCTGTTTCGTTGTGTCAGGTTACAAATACCTTACATGACTTGGTCTGTTTTCCACTTCTATGGTGTACTTTAGTAATGACAGTGTAACAGATGTCCTGAAATGTGTTCTGTCCCATGCCTCCCTATTCGACCTTGCTACCATGGAAGAAAGACACATTATGTAGACGTATCTTCTGAACCGTCAGATCATCAGGGAACTGTGTGTACCCAGTTGAAGCCAGATCTCCTGCCAGCCATACTTAATCCACCTAACCTCTCACCAACAGTACAGGTGTTATCTGTCCTGCATTGTCTCGCCTCAGGATCTTTTCAGGTGACAGTGGGACTTGCTGCAGAAATGTCAGAGCCGATGTTCAGTTTTGTGTTACAGAATGCACTGGATGCCTTACTCAAGCACTTGCACAGCTTCATCAGGTTCCCACAATGTGCTGATCTGTAAACCGTGAAGTCTGCCTTTTGTGACATTGCACATGTTCCACATGTAATAGAGGTCATTGATGGCACCCACATCACTTTAGTTCCTCCCAAGGCCAATGAGCAAGTCTACAGGAACAGGAAGAATCACTATTCGATCAATGAGCAAGTGGTGTTTCTTGCCGACCAATACATATCCCAAGTGACAGAAAAGTATACTGGATCTGTACATTATTCTTACATCTTGAGGAACAGCAGTGTTCCACAAATGATGTCACGACTACAGAGAGAGAGAGAGGGCCTCGCTCATTGGTAAGTGTACCACTATATATGTCTGTGCTACTTCACTTCACATTCAGCTATATGCCTCTCTTAGTTCCCTAATGATTTTTACCTTTGTGCACACAGGTGACTCTGGCTACCCCAACCTGCCCTGGCTCCTGAGACCAGTGAGGTACCCTACAACAGATGGGGAGGAAAGTTACAATGAGGCTTGTAATTAAGAGGACATTTGGGCACTCATTACAACATTGGCGGTAAAAGGCGCTTACCGCCGTGCAGAAGACCGCCAAAACACCGGCGCGGCTGCGGAATTCCGCCACAGCTATTATGACACACATCTCAGAATATGCCAAAATTCAGACACCCACACAACTCCGCCACACCAAAGGTCAGTGATAAACTGGCAAAAACAAATCCTCCACCATCACGCCAACAGAAACACGCCCATGCTATCATGACCCACGAATCCACGCAGCGGTCTTTCAACTGCGGTATTCCATTGGCGGTACACACCGCCACGCTCAAAGTACACACACATCTCCAAAACACTGCCACATTGGACAATTCAAAATACACACACCTGACACACATACAAATACCACTCCCACACACCCAACATAATATAAAACACACACCCACATCACCCACAAACCCCTACGACCTCAATTCACGGACAAAGGCCAGATAGACAGAGAGCACAGCAACTGAGAACCCCACCACACAGAGGCACACAACACCATCACCCATACAACATTACACGCACAAAACACCACACACCACTACACATCAACACACACATCAACACTTACAGCACCCCACACATCACCCACACCACCCCATGTCACGCCAAAGACATCCCCGATTTTCCGAGGAGGAGCTCAGGGTCATGGTGGAGGAAATCCTACGGGTAGAGCCACAGCTATTTGGCTCAGAGGTGCAGCACACATCCATAGCCAGGAAGATGGAGCTATGGCAAAGAATCGTGGACAGGGTCAACGCTGTGGGATAGCATCCAAGAAATCGGCAGGACATCAGGAAGAGGTGGAACGACCTATGGGGGAAAGTGCGTTCAGTGGTGTCCAGGCACAACATCGCGGTACAGCGGACTGGCTGCGGACCCCCACCTCCTCCCCCACAACTAACAACATGAGAGGAACAAGTCCTGACCATCATGCATCCAGAGGGCCTCGGAGGAGTCGGTGGAGGAATGGACACTGGTAAGTTAAATCTCAACTATCATATCCCCCACCCTACCAGCATGCTATCACACACACACACCCTCACCCCTTCCCCTAACACTCACACTCCTCACTAATGTCCTAATAACACAAACCACTCATCCCAACACCAAGCCCTGCATGACACAACTAAGCATGGTCACCTCTCACCAAAGCATGCTCACTGCACATACCCAGAACAACCCCCTAACCATCATCACACAAACCCACACACAGGAATGCTTGCACTGGGGTACACAAACACCCACCCATTGCACACCATTACACACACACATGCAATAATCATGCTCTTATATCCCTGCAGGACCACTAAGGAACGTCACCACACCGGAGGGTCCAGACAACTCTACTCCACCCACAGAAGAGGCCCACAGTGACGACAGCAGCTGTGCCCTACTGGATCCTTTTATACTCCTGCAGGACCCCTACCCAACGTCACCGGACAAGAGAGTCCACACATGTCCACACCACCAACAGAAGAGGCCCACAGTGATGACAGTGATGACAGCAGCTCTGTCCAACTGGATCTAGATGACCAGCCCGGCCCATCTGGGACCTCTGGACAGTCGGTTCCCCTGACACAGTCACAGGCCACCACAGAGCTTCCCCTCTCTGGATACACAAGCGCAGCACCCACCCAGCGGGCCCATACCTCTGTCCCCAGGACACGTCAAGCAGCAGTGTGTCCACCACTACAGGGAACCCAGGCTAACCCACCACCCCAACAACAACAGGGACCTGGGGGCAGTGGCAATGGGCGCACGGTCCAGGGGACGGAGGCACAGGAACACAGGGGAACTGGGAGGGCTGCTGTGCGACAGGGGGTGGACAGGCCAAGGGAACCCACTCTCCACGAGGCCCTATCCTCCATCATGGGAGCATACCATCACTCCCAGGAGACGATGGCGACGGTCCTGACCAAGTTTCAGGAGACCCAGCGCCTGCAGGAGGAGCAGTATTTGGGGTTCAGGGAAGAGCTCAGAACCATCAGCTCCGCCCTGGGCACCATCGTAGGGGTGCTGAAGGACGTACAAAAGACCATGAGGGACACCATGGCACTCCAAGGGGCCCCTGACACTAGCCAGGACGATGAACTGCCCACCACCTTCGCCAGCGCTAGTGGACAGGACGCCCCGCCACAGGACCACCACACCAGCCCCCCACTCCCTGCAGACGGACAACCACCACGCAAGCAGTCCCTGAGATCCAGGAACAGGACAGAGCAAGATGGCAAGACCCCCGCCAGGAAATGAGACCACCCTGATTGTCCTCCCACTGTCCCACTTTGTTACCCTGTCCATACTGAAACTGCCCCAGCTCCACTTCCTCTGCCCATATGGGCAGTGCACCTGTGTGACCAATGGACTGGACTCTGCCATGGACATTCCTCCACCATCCCCCATCACCATATTACTACCCCCCTCCATTTTTGGGCACTTAAATAAACACCCTTGAACCACAAAACAATCTGGAGTCAGTCTGTGATTTGGTAAATATGTATTATCAATGACAGTGTCAAAATGCGTTTCCAATTGTAAAGCCAACATACCTATGTCACACATCACAAGTCCTTGAAGGATGCAAGCAGATGACACACGTTGCTAACCACACCTGTGAAACCGTAATGGAAAGGTACAACTCAGTGACCAAATACTGCTATGAAATGACAGACAGGATAGAGGTAGAAGTGTGAAAGTGAATGTAATGGTAAAAAGAAAACTGTTCTCACCTGTGTGTCACTGGAAATATTGCTGTATGACTGACTCCCTGTTGTCTATGTCTTCTTCCTCAGCGTCCTCCTCATCACTGTCCACAGGCTCCACAGCTGCCACAACACCGCCATCTGGACCATCCTCCTGCAGAAAAGGCACCTGGCATCGCAAAGCAAGATTGTGAAGCATCAAGCAGGCGATGATGATCTGGCACACCTTCTTCGGTGAGTAGAATTGGGAACCACCTGTCATATGGAGGCACCTGAACCTGGCCTTCAGGAGGCCGAAGGTGCGTTCGATCACCCTCCTAGTCCACCCATGGGCCTCATTGTAGCGTTCCTCTGCCCTGGTCCTGGGATTCCTCACTGGGGTCAATAGCCAGGACAGGTTGGGGTAACCAGTGTGCCCTAATAGCCACACACGGTGCCTCTGGAGTTGACCCATCATATAAGGGATGTGCTATTGCGCAGGATGTAGGCGTCATGCACTGAGCCAGGGAACATAGCATTTACCTGTGAGATGTGCTGGTCTGCCAAACATACGATCTGTATATTCATGAAATGATAACTCTTACTGTTCCTGTACACCTGTTCACTCCTGTGGGGGGGACCAGAGCTACATGGGTCCCATCAATAGCACCTATGATGTTGGCGATATGTCCAAGGGCATAGAAGTCGCTTTTCACTGTAGCCAAATCCTCCACCTGAGGGAAAACGATGTAGCTCCTTACGTGTTTCAGCAGGGCAGACAACACCCTGGACAACACGGTGGAAAACATAGGCTGGGACATCCCTGATGCCATGGCCACTGTTGTCTGAAAAGACCCACTTGCAAGGAAATGGAGCACTGACATCACCTGCACGTCAGGGGGGATTCCTGTGGGATGGCGGATTGGTGAAATCAGGTCTGGCTTCAACTGGGTACATAGTTCCTGGATAGTGGCACGGTCAAACCTGTAGGTGATGATTAAATGTGGCTCCTCCATTGTCAACAGGTCCACCAGCGGTCGGTACACCGGAGGATTCCGCCATCTTCTCAAATGTCCCAGCTGACGGTGCCTAGGAAGAACAACAGCGACCACAGAGTCAACAAAATCCCAGGTATGTACCCACAGATACACAGAACACGACACCAAAGACAAAAATCTTCCTGTATGTGTGTCGAGTGTAGGCCTAGGTATGTGTGACGCAGTAGTAAATGAAGCCATGTGGGCCCCTGAAATGGCGGCTGCCTGACCTCTTAACTGGGACAATGGGATGTGAGGTATCTGCGTTGGCGTTGTACACCGTCACAGTAGGCGGTCGTAGACCGCGGTGCAATGCTTCATTGGTTAACATTGGACCCTATGGGTCCCAGGAGCCAATGATGAAGTGCGCCAGCAGTGATGATATGCACCGCCGCGGACGTCACCACCGCGGACGTGACTGCCATTTTCTATCTGTTCAATCACTCGATACCTGATCTTCGACAGGGGAGGACCTACACTGCAAGTGCTGCTGTGACCTCGGTCTGGAAGAGACAATGGCTGCTGCGTCTGGGGAAAGGGCCCCTGCCTTCACTGCTCAGGAGTTGGAGAAGCTAGTATACGGGGTCCTCCCCCAGTACACGCTACTCTACGGTCCTCCAGACCAACAGGTAAGTACACAGGGAGCACGTTGTATGGGCTATGCCTGGGTGGAGAGGGCTGGTTGTAAGAGGGAAGGGGGCAGAGTTCAGGGAACATGAATGAGTGTGAATGCATGTGCCACATGGCAAGGGCAGGGATGTGGGCCACTCACTTCGACGGTGCAGTTGGTAATGACTTCTCTTCTTCCCCTGTGCATGTCATGTAGGTCAGCGCCCACCAGAAGAAGGACATTTGGCGTGCCATCGCCAAGGATGTACGGACCCTGGGGGTTCACCAGAGATGGGGCACCCACTGCCGGAAAAGATGGGAGGACATTCGCCACTGGAGCACGAAGATGGCGGAGGCTCAGCTGGGGATGGCCTCCCAACGTGGGAGGGGTACCCGTCGCCCCATGACCCCCCTGATGTTCCAGATCCTGGCGGTGGCCTACCCTGAGTTGGATGGGCGCTTGAGGGCATCACAGCAGACACAAGGGGGTGAGTACACCCTCATTCTGGGGACTTTGCGCACAGTTGAGGGGTCTTGGTGTGGGAGGAGGGCTGTGGGTTTCCCTAGGCCAGGGTGACTTCTGTAGGCTAGACCCCTCAGTAATGCAGGCCATGTGCCACTCCACCCCACCTCAGTAGAGTGCCAAGTACAGGTATACATGCCCCTGTGGCATCCATGTGTGCAGATGTCTACCATAGCGATGTAGGCCATATCCCAGGAATTGCATATGTAGAGGCAAGAGCACGGCGTAGTGCAGGGGGCTGCTGTGTCTGTATTGTCCGCCAACGGTAGCGGTAAGCCATGCACTCAACCTGTCTTTCTTCTGTGCCCCCCCTTTTTCTGCTCTCCCTGTTCTTTTGTGCATCAGCATCATCAGGCGGAGGTACAGTGGCACGGGAGCACGAGGGAGCTGCATCCTACATGGCCATGGAGGGCCACACCATGGACTCAGAATGCACCAGTGGGACGGAGGGCGAGGGGAGCTACACGTCGGTCAACGGATCACCAACCAGCGACACTGACTCGTCCGCCGATGGGAGCTCCCTTGTGGTGGCGGCACCATCTGTGCCCCCTACTTCTACAGGTACAGCCGCCACCTCCCCTACCAGCACCGCCCTCCCAGCAGCCCCTCAGCGTTCGCCCGTGCCCGTTCACCCAGGAGGGTGGGCATCACCTTCGCCCCAGGCACCTCAGGTCCTGCCCCTGTCACCCCTGCTGCCCTCAGTGAGGAGGCCATTGACCTCCTCAGGTCACTCACTGTTGGGCAGTCTACCATTGTGAATGCCATCCAGGGTGTAGAAAGGGAGTTGCAACACACTAATGCATTCCTGTAGCGCATTCATTCTGGTCAGGCTGCCCATCATCGAACCCTGCAATCTCTGGTCTCAGCACTGATGGAAGCCATTGTCCCTGTGTCTAGCCTCCCCCTCCAACTTCCTCCACCCAGATCCAATCCCCTGTACCCCTGCCTATCCCAAGAACACCATCAGACAAGCATGCATACACCTCAACACACAAAAGTAGCTCAGGCAAACATAGGCACCACACATCCCACAGGCACTCACACAAGCATCACACACATACAGACACACCAACATCCACTGCCTCCACTGTGTACCCCTCCTCGTCGTCTCCCTCCTCCCTCCCAGTCTTGTCTACACTTTCACCTGCATGCAGTACATCTACAGGCACTAGGACTCGCACCAGAACACCCAGCACCACACCCCACTCACCTGCACTCACCACCCCCACTACCATTTACACGTCCCCTGTGTCCTCTCCCAGTGTGTCTGTGACGCCCCCTCCCAAAGTACACAAACGCGGGCACCCACACACCCATCATCCATCCACCTCACGACAGCCTCCAGTACCTGCACCTGCACCCAAAACACCTAAAGTGACACCTCCTACAACCACCTCCTCTTCCTCCCCTCCCAGACCCCCTCCAGCTACCCTTCCCAGTGTTCGTCAGAAAGTCTCCCTCAGCAACGTTGACCTCTTTGCCCCACCCCTCCAATTCATAAGTCCCGTAGTAGCGCCTCAGCCAAAAAGACTCCAGTACCAGTGGTGCGTGTTACAGGTGTGTGGAGTGCACCGGCCACCAGGGCAGGCAGTGTGACACGGAGCCAAAGCACTTCCAGTCCACCCCCTGTAAAGCATCTCAAGTTGGAAAGTGGCCGACGGGACAGGGTGAAGATCCCTGGCGGCAAAACTGCTCACATGGGTCCCAGGGGGATTGCAGCTGTGACTCCTCCAAAGGTAGTGAAGTGGCAGAAGAAGTCTGCACAGTCTGGTAAGAGTAGCACGGCAGAGAAGGGCGCCATCCTCCCCGGCGGCCGGGACGCCACCGCCAGCACCGTCGTCACTGGTCAGGAGACCACCGCCGGAGTCATTGCCCATGAGGGCAGCAGTATCATCACTGGTCAGGAGACCACCGCTGGAGTCATTGCCCAGGAGGGCAGGAGTATCGTCACTGGTCAGGAGACCACCGCCGGAGTCAGTGCCCAGGAGGGCCACGGCTGCCACAGCCCCGCTGGTCAATGAGGGACCGTCATGCCACACACCAATGCACAGGTCAGAGACCGCCATGGCAAAGCACCGCTGAACAAGGAACTCACCGCCATGGTGAAGACCGCTGAACAGGGCAAAGCACGGCTGAACAGGGCAGAGCACCGCTGAAGAAGGAAAACACCACCACATCAAGCATCGTTATCCCATGTACAGCTGGGACAGTGACGGAACAGGAACCGTCACGGGGAGCCTAATTCAGTGTGGGCACCATTCCCCCTCCAGAACCAGTGGAGACATGCATCACCTCCGTCTGTCCTTAACCGGATGAAGCACTCTGGGCACCAGTCCCCCTCCAGAACCAGTGGAGACTGTTATCCACTTGAGAGACTGTGGCTTTGCACTCCCCAGGATTGGAACAGTGGGCAAGCCACCCACCGTAGAGACTTGAGAGACTGTGGCTTTGCACTCCCCAGGATGGAACAGTGGGCAACCCACCCACTGTAGAGACTTGAGAGACTGTGGCTTTGCACTCCCCAGGATATGGCAGTGAGCAAGCCACCCACTGTAGAGACTTGAGAGACTGTGGCTTTGCACTCCCCAGGATGGAACAGTGGGCAACCCACCCACTGTAGAGACTTGAGAGACTGTGGCTTTGCACTCCTCAGGATATGGCAGTGGGCAACCCACCCACTGTAGAGACTTGACAGACTGTGGCTTTGCACTCCCCAGGATATGGCAGTGGGCAACCCACCCACTGTAGAGACTTGAGAGACTGTGGCTTTGCACTCTCCAGGATTTGGCAGTGGGCAACCTACCCACTGTAGAGACTTGAGAGACTGTGGCTTTGCACTCCCCAGGATGGAACAGTGGGCATTGAGCCCTGTTGTGGATCTGGCGTGGTGCTGTCATCCGGCTGAGGTGCCCCCCCTTCCCTTCCCCCTGAGGTGCCTGTTGTATTTCTATCTGATGCCCCAGCAGTGTTCTCTCCGTTTGTGGACAGGTATCTAATGTGGGCCTCGCCCATGCATTTTTGGCCCAGTGGTGCACGGACATTGATATGTGCATACCTGCACTACTTCTCGTAATGTATAAAATCTGGAATGTGTATATATATCTGTATATATTTGGTAACTGTATTTTGATACATTACAATTTTTGAACTGATTTCCTTTGGTCTTTGCATTCTTCCGGGGGTGTTGTGGGTTGTTCCTGTGCTGTTTGGAAATGCATTGGTGTGTGTATTGTAATGTGCGAGGGTGAGGGTGGGGGTGTTGCGTGTGTGTCCCCCTGACTTTTGCCTCCCCCCTCCCCTATGTCGTAGGTGCAGAACTCACTGTTGTCTTCACCGCCGCCGTTGCTGGTGTTCGTAAATGAGCAGGAAGACAAGGGCAGGTAGGATTTGTAATTCCGGCTCCATGGTGTCCTCCTTCCTCGTGGGATGTGTAGAAGGTGAGCATTTTCCCATTGCAAAAGCTGTTTCCACCGTGTTTTTATCCACAGTGAATCCGCCCCAGAAACAGTGGCGGATTGGCAGGTTGTGATACTGTGGGCGGTACATTGTCTCCCGCCTGTCTGTTGGCGGTGACGGCCGCGCTGCTTGTCTGTACCGCCGTGGCAGTCGGAGTGTTAAAGTGGCTGTCTATGTTGGCGGTTTCCGCCACGGTCATGATTCCCTTTTTTTGTCCGCCGGCCTGTTTGCGGTGTTACCGCACCGTTAACACCGTCCGCCAGGGTTGTAATGACCCCATTGGTCTACTGAAAGCATTATTCAGATGCCTACATGTGTCCGGTGGTGCCCTAGAGTACAGACCACAGAAAGTCTGCCAAATCATTGTAGCATGCTGTATGCCACACAATCTTGCCCTGAGAAGACACATTTCGCTGTTGGATGAAGAGGAGGTAGCAGCTGGACCAGTGGCTCTGGCTGATGACTCTGGAAGTGATAAGGAGGCAGATGAGGAGGATGCACCTCACACTAGGACTGAGTTGATTCAGCAATTCTTCCAATGAATGCCAGGTATGTGTGGTCTAAAGTCCATGGGTCCTCTAACCCTGTCTGCCCAGTGGCATTGTCCCTCCTTGTGTTTTGCATCAGGGGATATGAGTGCACTACATCCCTTCGTCTTTGTTAAGCATTTTGATGGGATGCTGACTTACATCATGGGAGGGGTAACTGGTATACTGCCAAAGCCATGTGGTACTTGCTGTTGGTATGGCATGAGTTTAGCATAGAGTTCCCCCGGTTGCATGGTTTCAAGACTGCAGTTTGGATGTGCATGGTCTGGCCTAATCCTATCACATGACAGTCCAGCTACCCATCCACACTGTTCCTAAAACTGATGTTAGGTATCTACCTGTTTTAGACATTGCAAGATAGGTTTCCTGTTGGTTATGTTAGTTATGAGGAATGGTTCTTTCACTCTGCATGTGTGTGACCTACAGACCTACCTTAAAGATATGTGGTGACCTCTCCACTGCAACATGATTCCTGTGGCTTGCAGTGTGTCCTGTATG
The DNA here is from genome assembly GCF_031143425.1 of Pleurodeles waltl. NCBI lineage: Eukaryota > Metazoa > Chordata > Amphibia > Caudata > Salamandridae > Pleurodeles > Pleurodeles waltl. Next base: position 267,210,005 of record NC_090436.1, read on the forward strand.
TGTATTAGATGGGCAACATGGGATACATCTTTGACGTTTACCCTATATTGTTCTATCTTCAGGTCAGTTGTGTGGTTACACTCTGCTTTCTGACATGACTCTTGGCACCCTTGGCATAGGATTACAGTACAGGAAAGATGTCATAACCATCCTGTTGGGCATTCCTGCCACATCTGTCCATCTGTCAGACTTATTGACACCTATATGTGCATTTCAATTTATATCTATCACATTAAATGGTACTGGTGACAGTGTTGACACGTGAGCCATTACTGTGCTGAAATGTGTTTATTGTGATTCAAAGTACATGTGCTGAGGAATAGGGTCATGGGATTTGAAAGCATCAGAGTAGGTGGCCCAGCTATTGGTTTCACAGGTCCAGTCTCCAAGGGCCATGGGAAAATGGAGTTTTGGCAGTGCACAGTCAACTGGAAGTCTCAGTGGCACACAAGGGAGAATGTTCAGGGGAAAGATCACTTCCTGGTGGTGTTTTTGGTCTTGCCTCAGGTCCTGCAGATGCCTGGACGGACAACCTCGTTTGTGTGGGGGATCCTCATCTGCAGGGGCAGGGGTGCTCACAGCCTGTAGGTCCTCTGGCTGGGCATCCATTGTAGTAGCTGTGGCAGATGTAGATGGCACAGGTGTTGATTGGCTACTGGTAGGGGTCTGCTGGTGGGCAAAGGACGCACATAGGATGCTGGTTAGTTCAGTGAGTACCTCACAAATGAAGGTCCTGGTCGCATTGTGTGTCTGCAACTGCTGCATGGCCTCCTGGCAGTATTCCCCCTGAAGACGCTGGTTCTCCTGCAAGGTTGTCAATATTTGACCTATCCTGTCCTGGGATTGCTGGTATGCTCCCAGGACTCTGGAGATGGCCTCCTGGCCAGTCATGTCCTATTGGTGCCTGTTCCCTTAACCCACAGTTGCCATCCCACTGCCCCTTGCCCTCTGTGCCTGTGACCCTGGAAAAGTGTGCCCACTCCCACTGACACCAGGACCTTCATTGTCTTGGATGTTAGGGGTTGACTTTGGTCCCTGTACTGTGGGCCACACTATAGATTGATCTGTCCTTGGGACACAGGTTTGGGGAGGAGGGGGTTCCTGTGCTGTAGTAGCCACAGAGGTGGGGGACTCAGATGTAGGCAGGGTGAGGCTGGTGGTGGTGGACTGACCAGTCATCCCAGATGGGCCAAGTGAGGCATCCCCTTCCAGCCATCCAGAGTTGTAGACATCAATTGGGCCTACTTCCATGGGCTGACTGTCTGTCTCTGGCATCCTCAGCTGGGTGGCAGTAGTGGGGATACTTGTGGATGGAGAGGAAGTGTGTTACATTGTTGAAATGTACTTGTTGTTCACATGGTTCTTTGCAATCATAGCCTTGCATGCTTTACACTGATGGCAATGACAGCTGCTTGACCACTGGTAATGTTTAAGGGCTGATGGATACTGCTGTTGTGTGCTTGTAGTATAGTAGGTTGTGGTCATCAATTCTGTCATTGTCATGTACTAGTGAGCAGTCCAAGTATCCTGTAGTTGAAGTGGTGACATGGTTATACATGCAGGTATCCTAATGTGGAGTGGATTTGGCAGTTGTTCAATGGTGGGGAGTGTTGCCTTGTGGCAACTGTAGTACTTGCTACAGTGGGAGATATCCGTGCACTTGGTGGGCCTGTGTGGGATTAGTGGTAGTGGGGAGGTATGGCATGCAAGGTAGGGAATTTGATTCAGGGTGGATTGGTGAACGTCAGGATACTGTGAGGGGGTGTAAGGGTGATGGGGGTACATGCTGTGCAGGAGTACATGATGCCCTGGGAGTATTGTTGACTTACCAGAGTCTAGTCCTCCTATTATTCCAGTCAGGCCTTCTAGGTGCAGGTTGGCCAAGACCCTCTCCTCCCACGATGTTAACTTTGGGTGAGGAGGTGGGGAGCCACCACCTGTCTTGTTGATGGCTATCTGGTGTCTTGTCACCATGGACCGAACCTTCCCCGTAGGTCGTTCCACCTTTCCCTGAGGTCCTCCCTTGTGTGTGGATGGTTTCCCACTGAGTTCACCCTGTTGACCGTCCTCTGCCATAACTCAATTTTCCTGGATATGGATGTATGCTGGGCCTGTGCTCCAAACAGCTGTGGCTCCACTCTGATGATTTAATCTACCATGACCCTCAACTCCTCGTCTGTGAATCATGGGTGTTTATATTGTGACATGGTGGATGTGTTGTGAGTGGTGAGGTGTGTAATGTGCAGGGGTGCCGGGTGTGCTGTTTGGTGAGGTGGGGTTGTGTGGTTTGGTGTGCTTGTGGTATGTGGTGGTTGTGTGCAGTGGCGACGTGTTTGTTGTGTGCAGCAGTGCAGTTGTGTAGTTTGTGCTGCGGTGTGGTAGTGCTTATGGTATCTAGGTGCAGTGTCTTCTATTTGTGCATTCTCCCGCTTCTCTCTGTAAAATTCAGGATGCAAGGGGTTGTGGGTATGTGTTGTGGTGTGTTTCATAGTGAAGTGACCAGGTGTGTGTGGTATGTGTATGTGTGCCAGGTGTGAAGTAGTTGTACTGCCCAATGTGGTGGTGTGTTCTGGTAGAGTTGAGTTTTTGACCATGGTGCTTCAGACCACCAATGGACTAGTGCTGTACAAAGACCGCCATGCTGATTTGTGGGTTGTAATTGGAAGGTTGGGATGCTGCTTCCTCTCTCCCACCCTCGATCAGGCTGACGGTGTCGGATCTTTGGCTGATTTTGGCTGGTCTGCAGTTTGTGACTCACAATACAGTGATCGTGAGACCACTGACACTGGTGGTCTTTTGGCCCATGCACAGATGGCAGTCTTCTGCTTAGACCGCCAAAATCGTAATGAGCACCTAGGTCTGTCTTACTGCTTGAGGATGTTAACGTTTGTCACTCTTGCATCACCCAACCACTAATCAAAGTGTATACCACTTAGTTATACCCTTGCCCTAAAACCCTCTTTAACTAGGGGGGGCATGCTTACAACATACATAAAACAAATCTTTTTATATGTTAAAGAGGCAACACACAAGGTAAAATTTGCAAACAACTCAAATCCACAACATTGATCAGAAGATTTTCTTATTTTTTTAATTCTTCATTCTTCTTAGACAAACAAAGCACACATTTTGCCTGAAATAAAGAATCATCAGGGCTGCAACATGCAAAAAATAAGACACAAAATAGCTACTTCTTTTAAAAATACTGCATAGAGCAGCATCAAACAAACAGACATAAGAGCCAAAATACATGTGAAAACCATAAGTGATCAAGCAATAGTGCTACAATCAAAGTGACACGTATCCAACAAAATTATAACATGAGGCCTTAAAATTGGAATTCATGCTGTTACAAAAGAGTTTATAACTACTATCATCTGAAGAACTTTCTATTTGTCAAACGTAGAACTTCCTTCTTCTAACTATTGAGGTAGTCCTGCCCTGAGTCCTGACTCTGAGTGACAAATCCCAGTGACTCATGGCCCAAATGATAATGAGAGAGATAGACCTGTAGAGTAATTTTGATAGAGAAGAATAGCAAAATAATTTGAGCATTAGATGAAGATTTGTATTTGTTAACTAAACTGACTGGCCTGGCCTCTGAAGAACCAGGAAAAAGAACAGCAAAAAATGGACCATGCAAGTAAATCTAGCTAAGAGTGAAAGTGCCATTTATCCTTAGGAGAAATCAGCCAAAGGTGCCCAAACATTTCAAATCATCGAAATCAAGTTTACAAATTAGGTGGCCACGATCACTGTCTGCCACTACATGAATCATCATCATTCACACTCACTCAATAATATATCACTCATTGGTGAAATAGTTACCTCTTCCAATCCAAACATGGTGTGACAAAATTGTTGTTTTTGTATCTCCTCTTTTCCCATGGAAGCAACACATTGGCAGTGCTGTAGATTAATGATCTTTACTGGGTCAGCCCTGCTAGCGAATTAACAAAATTAAGGTTATGCATGGGACAGAGTCAGACGTTGTCTCCAATGCCCTTGAAGGGAATGGGTAGTCTTTTTCACTGAACACTACTCTGTCTCCAATCCGACCATACATGTGAATGAATAGTTGGGCTGCATAAGTTAGACACAAAATATATAATGTTCCTCTAGCAAGATCCATTATTTTTGGGCAAAGCAGTTCAACAATAATCTGAAAGTTCCCAGGCGGCCTACTCAGTCAGGGACGTAAAGGCCCGTATTTATACTTTTTTTAGCGCCGCATTTGCGCCGCTTTTTGACGCAAAACGGCGCAAACCTACAAAATACAATGGTATTTTGCAAGTTTGCGATGTTTTTGCATCAAAAAACGACGCAAATGCGGCGCAAAAAAAGTATAAATACGGGCCAGTTCGTCCTCAGACTTAGGGGATTTGCCCTGAAGTTGATCAGCAAATGTCCTTGAGTCTGAGAGATCTACCTCATCTTCCTCCTGTGGTCTTTCAGGAACAGGTTAATGATGTGGTATGAATTATTGGTTCATTTTAATCGTGGTCAATCTCTCCACATTTTGAGGACAGAGGCTGGTCCTGAATGTGACAACTGTGCCAGCTGCACTGACCACACATTCAGAAGGCACACTGGCTACTGGACAAGCCAGATACTTTATTACCAGCCTGATAACTTCTGGACATTAGTGCATCTTCTCATACCAATAGACTAATGGGTTTTGGTCCACACAGACCTTTTTTGAGCAATCCAGATTGTCTTGAACCATCCTCTGAATGGTCATCGGAACTGCCACTTACTCAACCTCTGTTGCCTTTGCTTGTGCACTCAACTTAAGCCCTCCCACTTGAAACTAAGCTATTGCTAGGTTGAGTGTGATTCCACTGTTGCTGGTGCTGTTGCTGTTCCTGGTATTGGCTACTGTGAGACAACAGCATTGCCTTGTCTGGAAGATGAAGGCTGCACACCAGAACGTTAGCATGGGACTCTAACTTTCAGCCATTCCTCTTCCAGGTCTCTCTCTTGCATCACGTCTTGTATAGTGAAACATCCCTCTCTGAAAAAGGAATAAAAGTGAGCAGTATTTTTTTGTATGGTGGATAATGTATTGTGGCACAGATTAACTATTTGGAGGATATGATCTCTGTATGCAGCCATGGATTAAGAGCTAAGAAAGGGATTAAGCTCTCAACCAACTCATGTGCTTCTCTGTTGCCGTTCACAGCAACAAAACTTTGTGACACCTTTTCTTTACTTGCCCTGCAGCAGATGCAACAATAGGATAGCTTGGATCATTGTACTGTTCTCCTTGTTTGACTTCCCTTGTGAAAGCCTTAAAACAGAAGTAGCATTAATGTCAGGCATTCAACTATGGTCCATTTGTGGATCTCCTTGTGTAGGAGGCTGGCCTGGTGTGTAGTGTGTACCTAAGATACTTATACCTTATACCAGGTCCAGTTATCCCTTATTAGTGAGATGTAGGCAGTGTTCTAGCAGCTTAGACTGTCTAGGGGTAGCTGTAGCAGAGTAGCCAAGGATGAACTAGGAGACATGCAAAGCTCCTGCAATAGCACTATAGTTACACAGTACTTATGTAAAACAAAATACAATACTCAGGGTTACCAAAAACAAAGGTACTTTATTTTAGTGACACAAAGCCAAAAATATCTTAGATGCAATACTCCTTTGGGAGGTAAGTATTATACATAATATATACACTAGTAACCAAAATCAGGTAAGCAAACAGTCATAAAATAGTGCAAACAGTAGACAATACAAAAGATTGCAATAGGCCTAGGGGCAACACAAACCATACACTAAAATAGTGGAATGCGAATGTTGAATTCCCCCCTAGGCAAGTGTAGTGTGTAGAGGGGCACTGGGAGTGTAGGAAACCACCAAAGGTAAGTAAAGTACCCCACCCCAGAGCCCAGGAAAGCAGGAGTAAAGTACAGCAAGTTTCCTCAGAACACACTACAAATCGTGATGAAAAATTATGCAAGAACCAAGCAAGACTGCAAGCAACCAACGATGTGTTCCCGGACCTGAATAACCTGTGGAAAGAGGAGACCAAGTCCAGAAGTCGAAGAAGAGTCCAGGAAGAACAGGAGCCCCTGCCCTCTAGAAGAAGGTGCAAAAGTGGAGTCTCCAGTTAGAAGAAAAGTACAGAAATGCACCAAAGAAGATAGCTGAAGGTTTCTGCTTGGTGAAAGATATGTCCCACGTTGATTTGTTGGATACAGGGTGTTTATGTCGCTGGGTTCTGCCAACAAGCCATTATTCACACAAGTACGCGGTTTGCATCAAAGAGGAGCTGCCCAAACCCAGGAGGGACCTGGGGGTCTCAACTCGGACTGAGGAGACTGAGGGGGGCTCTTAGCACTTCGGAGAGCCCTCAGAAGACAAGGCAGCGCCCACAGGAGTCCCAAGACATGGGAACAAAGAAGATGCAAACTGCATTGTTGTAGCATTACACAGAAGGGTCCCACGCCGCTGGAGAACAACTCAGAGAGCTGTGCTTCGCAGGATTGAGTGCTGGGGATCTGGGCTACGCTGTGCACAAATAACTTTTGGAAGAATTGCACAGAAGCCCAAGGAGCTGCAAAAGACACCGTGCACAGGGGTACTGTTGCAGCACGGGAGGCAAGCTCTTACTTCCACCAAATTTGGACAGCTGGACCTTTGGACAGTCTGGGTCACTTTGGTCTACCACCTGTGTTCCAGGGAGCATGCTCGTCGCCAAGAGAGGAGTCCCAGAGTGCCGGTTGTTGTTGCAGAGAGGTGCCGGCTGAAGCAGGGAAGTGACTTCGTCACTTCACAGAAGATTCCTTTGGTTCTTCTGGTGCAAGATGAAGACAGGCAGTCCTCAGGAATCTTGCAAACCGAATTTGTGGAAACACCCAGAGGAGAGACCCTAAATAGCCCTGAGAGGGGGAAAGGCTACCTACCCCGGTATGCACCTATCAGGAGGGGTCTCTGACGTCACCTGCTGGCACTGCCCACTCAGAGGTCTCCAGAGGGTCCCCACACCTTGGAATCCAAGATAGCTAATGCCAGGGACACTCTGGAGGAGCACTGGGTACCATCCCTGGGGTGGTGATGCACAGGGGAGGGGTCACTCCCCTTTCCTTTGTCCAGTTTTACACCAGAGCAGGGACTTGGGGTCTCTGAACCGGTGTAGACTGGGTTATGCAAGGAGGGCACCGTCTGTGCCCTTAAAAGCATTTACAGGGGCTCGGGGAAGATACCTCTCCCATGCCTGTAACACCTATTTCCAATGGGAAAGGGTGAAATACCCCTCTCCTAAAGGAAATGCATTATTCTGCCTTCCTGGGATTGAGCTGTTCAATCCGCAGGAGGGCAGAAACCTGTCAGTGAGGTGGCAGCAGCTGTGGCTGCTGTGGAAACCTCAGAGAGCTGATTTGGCATTACTGGGGGCCATTGTGGAGCCTCTAGGGTGCATGGAATTAGCCCCCCAATACCAGGTTTGGATTGGGGGTTCAGTTCCATGATCTTAGACACCTCACATGGCTATATTTGGAGTTACCATTTTGAAGCTACATATATGTATTGACATATATGTAGTTCATGCTTATAATGGTGTTCCCACACTCACAAGGTCGGGGGATTTGGCCCTGGACAATGTGGGGGCACCGTTTCTAGTGCAAGGGTGCCCTCACACACAGTAACCTTGCACCTAACCTTCAGTAAATGAATGTTAGACATATAGGTGACTTATAAGTTACCTGGTGCAGTAACAATGGCTGTGAAATAGTGTGTGCACCATTTCACTCAGGCTGCAGTGGCAGTCCTAAAGGAAGGTTTGTATGAGCTTCTGATGGGTGGCAAAATAAATGTTGCAGCCCATAAGGATCTCCTGGAACCCCAATGCCCTGGGCACCTAGGTACTATATACTAGGGACTTACAAGGAGGGTCCAGTGTGCCAATCAGAATTGGAATATGGAGTCCTAAACTGTAGTGACAAATTTGGTAAGTAGAGGGAGCATAAGCTCTGGAGTTCTGGTTAGCAGAACTTCAATGACACAGTCAAGCATAATGACAACACATATAGGCTACAAGCTATGAGCACTGGGGTCCTGGCTAGCAGGATCCCAGTGAGACAGGCAAAACACACTGACAAACAGGCAGAAATTGGGGGTAACATGCCAAGAAAGATGGTACTTTCCTACACAACCATCCCCAAACGAGGGACAATAACGCTAACTTTGCCCATATAAGTCTTCTTTGTCTAAGTGGAAATATCTGGAGAGTCAATCTGCATTGGAGTAGTAACTCCCAGGTCTATGTTACACTGTAAAGTCTATCCCCTGTAGGGAAAAGGACCCCCTTAACAAATTATGGTTTTATCCTTTCATCTGTTTTAACCATAAGAGAGGTTTGTGGTCCGTTTGAACAATGAAGTGAGTCCAAAATAAGTATGGTACTAACTTTTTCAGGGCCAAGACCACAGCAAAGGCCTCCCTCTCTATGACTCACCAATGCTTTTCTCTAGGGGTCAACCTCCTACTGATAAAAGCAACAGGTTGATCCTGGCCCTCCGAGTTCAGTTGTGATAGCACTGCCCCAACCCCCAGTTCAAATGCACCTGTCAGGACAATTCGTTTTTAGAGTAATTGGTCTTTTTAGGACAGGTGCAGTACACATAGCCTGCTTAAGCTCCTCAAAAGCTCTTTGACAGCTGGCTGTACATAATACCTTTTTAGGCATCTTTTTAGAGGTGAGGTCATTAACAGAGGCAACAATGGAACCATAGTTCTTAATGAACCTCCTGTAATACCCAGTGAGACCAAGAAAGGCTCTGACCTGGGTCTGAGTAGTAGGGGGAGCCCAGTCTAAAATAGTCTGTATCTTCTCCTGTAGTGGTTCAATCTGTTCTCCACCTACCAGGAGGCCCAGATAAACCACTTTTCTCTGCCATATCTGACATTTTGAAGCCTTGATAGTAAGGCCTGCCTTCTGCAGGGCTTCCAAAACATTCCAGAGGTGGACCAGATGGTCATCCCAGGTGGAGCTAAATACAGCAACATCATCTAAGTATGCTGCACTGAAAGCTTCCAGACCTTGGACGACTGTGTTCACCAGCCTCTGGAAAGTGTCAGGTGCATTTTCAGACCAAAGGGCATAATTATAAACTGATAATGCCCTCCAATGGTTGAAAATGCTGTTTTTGGCTAAGCATCCTCTGAAATTTTGATCTGCCAATACCAAATCGAAGGTGCTGAGATACTTGGCAGAGGCCAGTGTATCATGCGCTCATCTGCCCTGGGTATAGGGTGAGCATCTGTCTCTGTTACAGTATTGGGCCCACTATATTCCACACAAAAACACATTTCTCTCTTTCCTTCTTTGCTATGAGGTTTGGGGACAAGCACCACTGGGCTTGCTCAGGGGCTGTCTGAGTACTCAATAACACCTAGGTCCAACATTTTCGGAAACCTTAGATTTAATACCCTCTCTGACATGATAAGGCTGTCTATAAATCTTACTTTTGACAGGCAAACTGTTTCCAGTATCAATGGTATGTTCACACCAAGTAGTGGTACTAGGTGTGAGTGAAAAGAGTTCAGAAAATTGGCCTAGTAAATTCTTATAGTCCTCCCTCTGCTCTGCTGTGAGGCAATCTGAAAGTACATCTCCTTCCACTAAGCCATCAGCTTTAGTGTTAGAGAAGGGGTCAGGGAGAGGGTCACTCTCTTCCTCCTGTCCCTAACCTGTGGCCAGGACTAGGGTCAAATCTGCCCCTTTCAAAGGGCACCCTAACCACTGGCAGTGGGATTAAGGGGGGCTTTGGGGTGCCACCAGTTTTGCCACTGGCTTGGCAAGTCACACAAGAGCGACAAAACTCTTTTGTGTCCTCAGACATGTGAAGCCAGTGAAAGTGAGGGACAAGTCTGTCCCAGGTTTTACTTTGCCTAGATGTCCAGCCAAGGGAATATCATGTGCAAGATTTATTTATAATTTGAATTTTATTGATAGATTTTTTTTTTCTAGTACAGTAGGACTAGAGTAATAAACAAACAGACACATGAGTACACAGTAAGGGAACACATGTCCAAGGAATACAATAATAGGTATAATATGAGAAGAAAAGTAGTATTGTACAAACACAGACCCTCGAGACCTGTAATACTCAAAGCCAATTAACAACAGTACTTTTCTAACACTTATTTATCCTTACTCACTCTTTGAATAGCCAAATACCTAAGATAATAAACATTTGATCAGTGTGATATAAAATGAGAGCAGGGACTCACAAGCAGCCAATACAACAACCCATCAAGGAGCCACGCAGTGACCCATGAACACGCCAAGCATAGAACAACATACACAGACAAATATATACGCCCTGTCTCATAATCTTGTGCATCTCTCACAAATTTGCTCTTTTTTCATTCTTCCACTTGGTTCTCATATCTGTTCAGAAATGTATTCATTATTTTCTTGCAGTTCTCTTTCTCATCTTCCTGATTCAATAACTGGATCCTGTTTTCCAAATCTTTTATACTTTCCCTTAACTTCTCAATATCTTTTTTTGCATACTTGATAATGATCTCTATCATATGTTTAGAACACTCCATACTATTAGCTCCAGATTCTTCCAACATTTCTGGACTCATATCTGGATGATTGGGAAGAGTAAAAATTCTCGACCCTCTTGGTACTCTCTCCACTTGTATATACTTCTGTAACGTAATCACTTCCCAGCTTTTAGAGATGGAAATAAACGCTTTTTCTGCTGCAACAAGTGCAAAGCATGTAAGATTGGCTGTCATAAGAAGGGGATTACAGATTTTCGGGGTAAAGAAATCCCGATTTAAGATAGGATCACATGCAAAACTACATTTGTAGTGTATGTCAAAAAATGTCTTTGTGGTTTGAGGTATGTAGGGAGCACCATCTGTCCCCTCAAGAGGCGAATTCTTGAGCATAATAGGGCGGTAAAAAATGATGACAGCAACTATGCTGTGACCAAACATCTGAAAAACCATGAACAATTGAATTAGTTACATGTGAGATACTTTGGAAGTGCAACTGTAAAAAAACAAGAGAAAGGAGGGGACAGAATTCAGAAATTGAGGCGTCTAGAGTCAAGGTATACTATCAGATCAAAAACAAAGATCACTTATGGGATAAATGGAGATAAGGAATTGTACTGTCACTTGTAAATATGTAGAGTAAATAAGATGATGAGATAATCTTAATGACATTAATTGATTGCACCATGTGATAAATAATAAGTACATGATGCTGACAATACAGGATAAGTTGACCATTATGTTTGACAATAAATTATAAAAATAAAAATAAAAGTTAAAATAATATTAGTATAACATAGATATAATAGAGGATTGGTGTAGATAAATGAAATAATTACAAAATGTAAAGAGAATTAGGATGTATTGATCAGTAGAGTTTAACATCATGTTGATACAATTTTTTGTGATGACTATAAGTAACAATAGTGTTTTCCTTTTTTGTCAAAATGTAAATATTTGGTTTTAATGGCAATTATGGGGTTTTTCTTTTTGTTTTGATGTTTAAAATCACGAGTTTATATGGAGAGGACTACATATCCCAGAATGCCACATAAAGGGACAAAGAGTATAGATAGTCATGAATGGATCACTCATTTAACGTGATCAAGACCTTCTTGGTTCAAACGCGTTGGTGTTGGTGTTATCAGTTGCAGATTAAAAGAAGTAATTTAGTTGAAACACGTTGGTGTTGGTGTTATCAGTTGCAGATTAAAAGAAGCAATTTAAAGAATCCTGTGAGTGCATCGTTGTTGACTTTGTGTCAAACTTGTGTGGTGATAAAATACAGGGCAGGGAAATGGTCCTTCCCTGACGTGGGCACCGACGAGAGGAGCGCGCCTTAAGTGGACTGTTTGTGATAATATATATATATATATATATATATATGCACACATTCACACACATACATACACACATGAATAGATAAACACATATATACACACATGTATATACATATTTAAGCAGTGAGTAAATAAACATCAGTTAAACAGGCCTAAACAGCACACATGTAGTTTAATGTTATGACATAGTGGCAATACACATTTTCCAAAGAAACTACACATATCCAGAATATACACACAATCAGATAAAAAATATTCATCAGCACGGGCCTATGCAACTCATAGCCGCTTGAACCTGGTGGCCATGGAGGAAACCGCCAACTGCAGAGCAGCCCTCCGAAGACAAGACAGCCATCCGTGGATCCCATAGTTGGGAGCAATGAACTCCACAGCCTGGCTGGCCAAACGCAGAAGAACGTACCACCCATAGTCCCCTTCCCGCATGGTGGTGTTTCAGGGCGAGGCGCCAATCCCGAGCGGAGACCTCCCCGCTGGACGTATTTGGTTACTCTGTTCCTGATAAAAAGTGGTTCCGCTCCATGCACATCCTTGCGGGTGATTCAAAGCAGCCCGAAGGTGCATCCTCTGGCAATGGGCAACCAACGCAGTGCTATCAATGCAGGGGAGAAGGGGCCTGTAGCCACACATGCAATGGGAGCCCAGCAGCAGAGCCCCAAATACACTGCAGTCCCCCCACAATAGACAGAGATGATCCATGGCAGAGGCCACTGGCACAGTCCAGTCCAGACAGTACAAGTGAGACAGCAGCCCGCGTGGAAATCTGAGGTGGGGGAAGGTGCATCGCAGAGTCCCCAAGGCGACGAAGCCCATCTGTGCCAACCCGTATATATATATATATATATATATATATATATATATATATATATATATATACACACTAAAAAAAACACAGGCTACAGGGATGTTGTATTAATTCTCACATTTTAAATGTACCAAACTATTGAATTTCACCAGTTATAGTTGGAGTTATCTTTGAAAAGCCCCAGGGACCACCAGGTCCCTGGAGCTTCATTTAATAATAATATGGGGAGGGGGCGTGTGGATGGGCCTGGGCCCCACTACCTCCCCAGGGCTACATACATCTAATAACATTGTTGTTGGGTGGCCACACAAACCCCCGTGGACCCCAGGACCTCCTCGGGGCTACAATATTAATATGATGTGGGGGCTGCATGGATCCCCCCAGGGCCCCATGGACCACCACCTCCCCGGGGCTATAAAGTAAGAATGATGTGGGCTGTGTGGAACTCACCAAGCCCATGGGACTGCCACGATCCTGAGGCTACAGTATTAATGTGATGCAAGGGGCTGCGCAGACCCCCCCACCCCGGCTCCCTGGACCACCACCTCCTCAAAGCTATTAAAAAAACAAAAATGTGCAGACCAACTGGATACCTCAGTGCTCCATAGGCCAACATCACCCCGGGGCGAATACATTTTTAAAACAGAAGTAGAGGGGCCACGCTGCCCTCCTCCTGGGCCATATACGGCCCCTGGGACCACCACCCTCCCGGGAGCCACCCAGTGCAGAAGAAAGGATGGGGCAGCAAGGGCCCCCTCTTGAAGCCATATATGGCCCTGCGGTCCACCACCCACCAGGGTCAGCCTCTGCTACCGTCTGAGGTGCCTACCCTTGGGAGGTAGCTGTTTGCTTTTGCTTGGCAGGAGCTGTGACAAGTCCTATCGAGCAAAAGCAAACATAACTCCACTCCCAGGAAGCAGGAGTATTAAAACTGCTCTTGCTTGCTGGCAGCAGAGTTTTCATCTCTTTCCCTGCCCGCTGGCATGGGACAGCAAAAGAGATTAAAAGATTGTTCACTCACACATGGAGCTGCATTTTTTGCAGCTCCCTGTGTGCAGGGGCAATTCCGGTTCCCAGAAAGAGTCGGGGAGCTGGCTGGGATTGCAGGGTCCTTTGGCTGTGCATATCAGGAGGGTGGCCACAGGACCTGGCCCTGCGGCCAACTCCCCATGTACATCCAACCCCATGCCACAAGAGAAAAATAGGGAAACAGCACTCAAAAATAGGGGAAAACAAGCAGGGAGAAGGCAGTGAAAGCTAGGGAAAAGCAAGAAGAAGGTGCACAAGAAATGAGAGAAAAAGTCAGGAGAAAGCAGTGAAATTGAGGGAAAAGTAAGGAGAAGGGACACGGAAAACAGGTGGAAAAAGCAAGCAGAAAGCAGTAAAAACCAGAGAAAGCAAGGAGAAGGCACACAAAAAACAAGGGAAAAAGAAAGGAGAAAGCAGTGAGAACAAGGGAAAAACAAGGAGAAGGTACACAGAAAACAAGGGAAAATGCAAGGCAAAAGCAGTGAAAATGAGGGAAAAGCCAGGAGAAGGCACTCACAAAACAGAAGGAAATGTAAGAAGAAAGCCATGAAAAACACAGGAAAAGCAAGCAGAAGGCACACAAAATACAAGGGAAAAGCAAGGAGAAGGCACACAAAAAACAAGGGAAAAGCAAGGAGAAAGCAGTGAAAACAAGAGAAAAGCACGAAGCTGACACACAAAAATGGGTGAAAATTAAAGGTGAAAGAAGTGAGATCAAGGGAAAAGCAAGGAGAAGGCATTCAAAAACAGGGGAAAAAGCAAGGAGAAGACAGGAGTGATGCAGATGCACAAGGAGAGCTGGGCCTTTTTTTAAATTCTTTGCAGCAGATTAACAGATCCACTTAAATTTCATGGCATAACATTTAAAAACAAAACATTTTTGACCTCCAGAGGGTTCCCTGTGGGACTCCACCACTAGGCATAAGTGGTCAAGGTATTCCAACCCTGCCCCCCTTCTGTTTTTTTAAAAACTTTTTTCTTGTCAGTTGGCTAGGTCTGAGTTCAAAGATGGCTGCCAACACATTGTGGTTGAAGTGATGGCACCCAATCAGAGCTCTGCCTGAGATCTGTCAGAGCCGCTGAGAATTTGAGGCCCATTTTTCTACTTTTTAGCGCTGCATTTGCGTAGCTTTTTGACGCAAAAACGGTGCAAACTTACAAAATACAATTGTATTTTGCAAGTTTGTGCCGCTTTTGCTTCAAAAAATGACGCAAATATGGCGAAAAAAAAGTATAAATATGGTCCTGAATCCCTAGATATACAAATTTATTTTTCCTTTTTTAACTCCACAATTACTGAACAGATTTTCTCCAATTCACAAAAAGGGCTGTTTCTGGATGAAGAGCTAGTTTCTGCCCAATTTGTTGTTATACCGTCCAGCGGTTCAGACTGTATTCTTGTCTAAAAATCCCTATTGGAAAATGCACTGTGAAAATGTGCTTTGGGAACCCCTCTTTTTTTCAGTCCCGCTTGACGAATCGTCCCAAAACTTTCAAGACAGCAGCTGAAGTGAGTGGCATACTAGTTGTGGAAATTTAGTGAACATTTGCCAAACTGTGCCAGAGTTATTGGTAAAACAAAAAGCACTCTTCCTGTTATGTTGAGTAATGAAAATTCCGCACAGGCCTAGCAATGATCAACTTTGGCAGTTGTCATTTAGATGTTTCTGACTTACACAAGAGATGACTTCTCCACCTCTCCCATTCTGTATTTTTTTGTAACTTTGTCTTATTAATTACTAAATTTACTTTGTGTATCTTTGTCTGCAATTGCAACTGACATTTGTTGTTTTAGTGGAAGTATTTCATGAAGAGTGAAAATATAAAAGCATTCCAATATGAAACAACAAGAACATAAAATGGGCATTTTTTACAGTTATTATTTTCACAAAATGTAATAACAAGTATGCAAATCTGGTAAAAATTAATGTATCTATTGCAAAATGTACATTGTTCCACTTGAAAAGAAGGTACAGAAATACAATTTGGACGGCTGAAGTAAACAAAAAATTTCAACACTAAGAGATCCTCTTTGTCTTTATGGGTAAAGTGGCATCACCTACTACTGAGTTTCTGAATTACCTACTGGTGATATATTTATATATTACATTCTGTATGAAATTAGGTTATTAGGTGTGGAGGATGTGAGTCCTGAGTAAATAAGAGGTCCATAAATGTCTCCTTACTGAGAACAAAGTACTCCCTACTTGTTCTCTGAAGGTAGTGAAACAGAGCAGTCCAAAGCCTACCCTGGGGAAGTGGTGTTGGCTAATTATCTTCATTCGCTGGCACACAATAACAACACTGAATTATTGTAAAGTCAGTGTTTTTTCTTTGAAAAAGGAAAAATACTTCTATTACACAAACTACTAAATACTGCATATTAATTTACAAATATCTACAGCAGGTAGATTGAAATACCTTTGGTGATGCCCACGTATTACAGGTGACCCCCAGTAGATCATGGCCCGTATTCACAGTACCTCTACCAGATGCAGCATACGAATTTAACATGTTGCAGATTGGGTTACTGGTGGAAGAGGTGAAACCCCACTCAAGCAGCAGACAAAATTTCTTTCAGGGTGAAGTCACAAGCAAATCCCAAATTAACCTGTCCTTAACCCTCTGGTAGGTTGGCACAAAGTAGTCAGGCTTAACTTAGAAGCAGTGTGTAAAGTATTTATGCAGCACTTCAAACAGTGATAAACTGAAAACACAACACATGAAAAATCTCACACCAATTTAGAAAAATATAGTTAATTTTAATTACTTATTTGGCACCAAAACAACAACAATCCAAATAGTAGGACTAGGTAGATGTTGTTTTAAAGATGTAAGTGAAAACAGTGCCTTGAAGCACAAAGCACAAACTGTGTTATCTGGTCGCTCCAGACTGTGACAAAGACACAAGTTCAGGTTGACTGCAATGGAGCAGGATACAGGGACCAAATTAGGGCTGTTGAACAAAGTACATTAAATCCTGGTTTGTTGAGTGTTGCAGGAACTCACATTGAGGATGGGTCATACAGCTGCAGGGCTGCAATGCACAGTACTGTATTATTGTCATGGATGCTGTTGATGAGAAGCTTGCGATGCTAAGGACTGGGTCACGGATACATCGCACAGTGGGCGGTTCTGAGGAGAAAGTGGGCTGCACTGTGAAGTCTGGTGTTGGGGATACATTGTGCTTCAGTGGTTCTGCTCACAAGACCACAACAGGGCAGACAGAGCATCTTCAGGCCCCCTTTGAAGGGTCCAGGACTGGGGTGGCACCACTTTGGGGGGGAAAGAATCACAGCAAGTAGAGTGAAGTACTGAGTTCAAGATGGTTGGAACCTTTCTGTCCCTGAGGCTATGATCAGGAACCAGCGATCTAGCCCTTGGAGTCACTCGGATGGTTCCAGGATCAAAATGCAGGAAGATGGGCAGTAGGGCAGCACAGTAGCAGTCCTTCTTGGAGAACAACATAGCAGTCCCTCTGAGTCTTTTAAAGGTCCACAGCTATTGTAAAGAGCTCGGTCTGAGGGTCCAATATTTATACTTGGTGCCAGCTTTGAAGTAGGAGGAGGTTCTGGAGGTTTCCATCCCCAGAGGTTTACTGAAGAGTTGGGTCTAAGGGTCTATTTTTTATACTTAGATTCAGCTTCAAAGTAGGAAAAAGTTCTGGATGTTTCCACTCCCGGGGGAGTTAGACATTTTTTGTTTCTTTTCCCTGGCCCCAGCTCATCTGGGGTACTAAAGACTGGTATCAATCCATTTGTGAGTGTGCTCAGGTAGAGGCTTTGAGATGTGCAAATGTGGTAGGTGACTCCTGTGCCCCCTATCAGGTCAGAGATGGCCCTTCTGCCGACACCTATTCCTCCTTTGTCTCACTGTCTGAGAGCAATGCACAAAGATCAAATGCCAACTAAACCTAGTCATATGACCTAGGATACAGGCTGCAAGTACCAAACGGTTGTTCCCAATTGAAAGTTTTCACTTATTAATTGTAAGAAGTTAACCGAATGTTATTCTATAGGAGCGCAAGCCTTAGAGTAGTGAAAAATGAATTTAATAGTTTTTCAAAACCAAGGCATATGAAAGTATGTCTAACTTTTCAAATACACTGTACCCTGTCCTGTGGGCTATTTAGGGCCATCGTAGGAGAGACATATGTGTTAGAAAGGAAGGTTTAGGCTTGGCAAAAGGTTTATTTTGCCATGACGAAATGGGCACACAGGCTGCTATGACAGACTTGAGATATGTTTTAAAAGGCTACTTAAGTAAATGGCACTATTTGTGCTGCAGGTCCACTAGTAGCATTAAATTTACATGCCCTTGATACATGAAGGACAACTTTACTAGAGACTTACACACAAACTAATAGTGCCAATTGGATAATTTTACCATGTTTAAAGGAGCAAGCACAACCACTTTAGCACTGCTTAGTAGTTGTAAAGTATGTGGTGTCCTGAAAGCCACCAGAAAACAGAAGTCTGAAGACAAGAAGTTTGAGGATGACCCTGTAAAAAGGGCTAAGTCCAAAACCATAGTAATCAAATGTTAAGGTGCATTATCAAAATCAATGTAATTAGTCACCATATTCAAATACCTTCATTTTTAAAATCAAAAATATAATGTTTGTCATTAAATCTCCCAATAGAGCACTCCAAATAACCACAAGCCTATGTGTCAGAGTCTTTCTTACACTTTTTCAGGCCATATAATGCAGACATAGAACCCATCACTAAGGATATGTGCACACCAGAGCTTGAAAGCAAACGCTCCAACTCTAGATAGTACTTAACATCAAGGAAAACATTTCCTGGGGTGGGTCCTAAATTCAGTTGTCCCTGCAACTTAGTGCAAGGTTTATGAAAACAGTGCAGAGGGATGCTTATGTAGCTCCCCACAACACATGTGCCCCACATTGGTGATGTATCTGCTGTTCTTTGGGGCACCACAAGTCAAAGAAGATATGCACATTCGCCATAACAGGAAATATGGCCCGCTCCTGGGCTAGAAGAGTGAATATTTCAATGCAAGTTTCCCGCTGTGTTCTGGGGAGGGAGGGATGAAGGGGCGGTGGTTCCCTGCTTGTGTGCCTGGGGTGTGGTGCTCCAGAGCTGGCAGTTCTTTTGATGCTCCAGAAGCAGAAGTAGCTTGTGTGGCTGGGCCTCCTTTTTTCTTGGCCCCAAGGATGGGGCCTTGGGCCCACCAGTAATGCACTGGCCCCCTGGGATAAGGAGGTTCCTGGGGCAATATTGAAGAAGGGAAGGAGGTTTAATGGACACTTACTTCCTAGTAGGTAATTTTAACCAAGTTGTACTGACACATGGGCCCTGGCCCGTTCTAGGAAATGTTTTAGAAATCGCTGCATACTTAGTTTCTTGGTTACAATATCAAGGAGCAAATCCTCAAGAGTGCATATTTCCGGCCCCATTAGGTTGTTTTTTTTACTATTCTTTGCTTGTTTTACTCCTGGTGGGAGCTCAGGCCACAGGAGCATTTTCAACAGTCCTCCTGTGGTCTAAAGGCACACTGTTCTGGGAGCTGAACTTACTGGCTCCCTGCACTAATATTCTCCTCTCCTGGATTCTGGTGCTCCTCTCCTGGTACTGGGGACTTCCTGTGTAGCCCCTCATCTTCTAGCCAACGGAGCACCCTTCTGCTTCCACACCCAAGCCAGAGCTCTTGTGCTGTTTTGCATAGCACTTGAGGTGGCAGTAGAGTCCAGATCTTCCTCGAACTGGTCCTCATGGGTTGTATGAGACCAACGCCACTGGCCCTGGGGAGTCCCATCTAGACCTCTGAGCCAAATGTGCAAGGGTTTATAAGTGGAGGTAGAATTTTCCAGATGCCAGACCAATCCCGGATGTACCATCATCCCTCCACCCTTGTCCCAACCCTTCTGTGCAGGATTCTAGAACTATCCTAAATGGTGGTGTCAAGTTATCTCTCAAAGGAACTCCTCTAATCATTTCAATGAAGGCACTGTAGATTTTCCAGTAAACATTACTGACCTATCTATGAATGCCCACAAATACTACCCAGGATCACTACCTACCCTTACAGAGTCCCTTATGAGCCAGGTTATCTGTGTACACTTGCAGCCTGCTCACACGTGTACACTCATGTTCTGAATTACAATGGCCCTTCTAGCTTAGTCTAAATTAGGATTAGCTTTAACTGTGTTGTTGATGAGCTCATTGCCCCTTACCCTAGCTATGCTGCAGCACCCCTATTTTGAAAACACACTTAAATACCATGAATTACCATGAATTTACTGTCAGTAAGTCTTAGGTAGTGAGACTCATCTACAGTAAAGGTCTAAAATCTGGGTGATTAAAGTGCAAAATGCTGGTGAACTAGATGGGCTAAACCCATTTGCAGCACATTAATTCATAGTCATAGCATGAAATACTTACAAAGTGAACATACAAAAACAAACGTGATACTAAAAAACTACAAAACACAGGGGAAATGTTATTTTTATACAGTAGGACATACTATTGTTCTGCTGCTCATGGTCCTACAACTGAGCATAGAGGGTCAGCTATGCTGTTTTTGGACTCTTTGATGTAGTGGGGAAAGAATGGGTACCTTGTGTGGGCTTCAGAGTTTAACCCCAGCATATTCTTAGCCTTCAACTGTGCCCAGCCTCAGAGGTCTACCAGTACTTACAGCACTCCTTGGTTCTTTGAGCATGAATGCCCACTGCACTGCAAAGCATGCCAATAGTCTGCCATATCTCACAGGACACTCTCTTTTCAATTTTAAACCATTTGGGGGAAATTTGATTGAAAAGAGCAGCAGGGTGTAGACCGATTGTTTGGTGGTCCTTAGCATGCTCAGGAATGGTCTACTTCCTGTTCATGTATGCCATATCCTGTTTGTTGTATTGGGGGAGAACTGCACTAAGGTTATCTGCCTGCATTATGAGGTTCTCTGCCTACATAGCAGAAGTGCAAAACATGGTCTTTATGTGTAAAACATATGTATAAGGGTAAAGGAAAAGGGGGCTATATCTGTAGATTTGAAAGTACCCCTAGGGATGTGTCAAAAGTACAATAAAAAAGACAAAGCATGCATTTTAAAGTACATACATGTGAAGATGTGTGTATGTAATTCTAATTTGCATATATTTTAAAAGAATACACTACATGCAGGATGTTGAGATGAGATTTGAAGATGTGTTTGTGTTAAAGTTGTTTATGAAATATGGGTGCATATTGCATTCAGAATTTGGCTAGGACATACAACAGTGGTGTACATATTTTTCATTCACTATTGACTCAACACTGTCAGAACACTGAGATAAAGCATTAAAACTAGCAGCTCATGTGAAAGGGTTAGACACTATTTGGTACCACACTTGCAGACACTGATCTCTGTTCTGTGTTCCATCCCTGGAAACTGGAAGGGGCTGTAGTACAGATGGCTTACTTGTATGGTCAAGACATCTGAACAGTGACTTGATGATACCAAATATAGGATGAAAGGTGAGTCATGTACGTGTGTGCCTTGATGAATCTCAGTTACAGCTGTGGCTGGACACCAGAAAGGAGTGAGGAGATGGGGAAAGAGGGAACACCTGGTATCACTTAAACAAATACAGGTATATTTTAATAAAATGTGTTACCATACACAGTCAATACATGCATCATTTTAATATTATTTTGTGGGCGTGTCTGGTGATGTGATAAAGTTATTCGAGACTGTGTTTGTGAAACTGTGGGAGTTATAGCTACCTTAGGGCATGTCCTGCTTTACAGGTCGCGCTGTCAAAACTCAAAGTGTTTGTTGTGGCTTGGCTGCTGCCAAGCCACAGCAAACAGCTATGTCCCGGGGTGGGCAACCCTGGGACATAGCAGGATATGGCCCTGGTGGTGGTGGTCCCCAGGGCCATCAGTGACTAGAAGAGGGGGGCCGTGTGGCCCCCCTTCAACTGTGCACACAGTCCCAGGAAGGTGGTGGTTCCTCCATTCTTTTTTAAATATTTGCGCCAGGGATTGTGGTCCCTGGGGTACGGGGGGGCTATGTGGTCCCCCAGCTCAAAATTTAGTGTAGTCCCAGGGGTTGGTGGTCCCTATGGCGCAGGGGGGCCAAAGACCCCAGCAGTAAGTACATTTAGCACCCTGGGGAGGTGGTAGTCCCCAGGCAGTGGGTGACACTTGGCCCCCCACATATAACCCAGAAGTCCTGGGGAGGTGGCAGTCCCCAGAGCAGCATGAGTGGGGCAGGAGCCCCCCATGCTTTTTTACACAAAAGCTCCTGGGACTTGGCCCACCCGGCGGCATTATAGTAATGAACCACGGGATTCCGCACTTTGTTTTTTAAATGTTACTGCGGGGACCCTACCACCAGAGCTAAGGGGTCAGAATGTTTGTTGGATTAACGTATGGCAATGAAAATTACTACATGTTAAACAAACCATAGAAATTTACTGAAAAAAATGAAGGTTACAGGAACTTGATAGTTAGGAAATTGAATTGAAAAACAATTACTATAATGTTCCTGTAAGTTTTAATTCTTTTTAAGTGAATTTCTATGTTTTTTCTTAATGTCAAGTAATTTAAATTGCTATACGTTAATCCAGCCACAAACAGGCTCTGTGGCCAACTCCCTTGAACCACCCAACCCTGCGTAACACACTCATGTTGGTGGTGCGCGGTGGGGGTGGGCCACAGAGAACAAAAAATGTATTTGACAACTACAACGAGTGAGATGACTTTTATCAATGTGCCTTAAATATTTGAAGTTGAAAAGAATTTAAAGGTGAGAAATGACAATTGACATACCTAGACTGGGGCCCTCAACCTTTTGTGGGAGGGTCTGAGAACTTAACCACTAAGCCACAAGTGATTCCTTTCTATGCAGTGTCCAGACATCTCCATGGCATTCATTCTAATGACGATGATGGGAAAAAGACATAAATGTTTTATCACTAGGAATTCAAAACACAGGTAAATAAACAGACACATTGCCATGAGATACCAGGATTTGAACCTTCAACCTAATGAGTGATCCTCAAAAGCTTCACCAGTAGGCCAGAGGTGACTTTTCTCTGCTGTGCATCAAAATGTAACTATAGCATTTGTCTCAGAGGTCTTGCTAGTGCTACACTTTGAAGTCATTGTATTGAGAGGGTTGTATGACAGAACCACGCCTGCCAGAACAACACATGCATTAAGAAATGGTGGGAACCACAACCGTATTGTTTCCACGCATGCCTTTACCACGCATGCCTTTACAAAGAATTTCATTGTGAAAGCATGCCTAGTAAATGTATATGTAGAAATGACATGTGCGGTTCTGTCATACAACTCCCCACCTGTTCTGAGGCCCAGAACAACTCCTACCCCTAAAAGTTAAACCACCATGACCCCCACCCGCCATGAACCCTAAAAAAAACTACTCCTCCACCCATGTCCCATAAAACTAAACTACCCCGACACACCCACCTGCCCTGAGCCCTAAAAAAAACTATCCCAACTCCCCACCCCTGCCCATAAAAACTAAACTACTTTGACCCCCAGCTGCCCTGAGCCCTAAACAAACTACCCCAACCCTTCACCCCTGCCCCTAAAAACTAAACTACCCCGACACCTCCTCCCACCCTGAGCCCTAAAACCTTCCGCCTAATAAGTAAACTACCCCGATCCTCCCACCTACTGCAAGCCTCCGACCTGCCCCTAAAAACTAAACTACCCTGGTACCCCTCCACCTGCCCTGAACCGTAAACCCCCCCAATAAGTAAATTACCCTGACCCTGCACCTACCCTAAGCCCTAAATAAAACTCTCCGGGCCCCCCACCTGCCCCTAAAGACTAAGGGCCTCATTACGGCCCTGGCGGCCTGCGGTACACTGGCAGTAACATAGCCAATAGGCTGGCGGTGTACCGGCAGTGTATTAAGACCGTGGCGCATTAGCCACGGCCATACTGCCGGCCCCTCCACTTAACCGCCAGGCTTCCACTAGGTGGCAATCATCCCAGGGCGGTGAACACCAGCATGTTAGGCTGGCCATAAGGGGGACTCGAGATGCCCCTGGGGGCCCCTGCACTGCCCATGCACTTGGCATGGGCAGTGCAGGGGGCCCCAGGCACAGCCCCATTCCTGAATTTCGGGCAGTGAAATGCGCAACAGGTGCTGCTGCACCCACTGCACATCAACATTGCCCCGGCTCTATTATGAGCCGGCTGCAATATTGATGTGGCTTTTCCGCTGGGCCAGCAGACGGAAACGCTGTTTCCGTCTGCTGGCCCAGCGGAACTGTCAAAATAGGAAGCCACATATACCGCCAGCACTGGCAGTATAGTAGCGGTTGCGGCTTCAGCGGTCTTTTAGTAAGACAGTCGAAGTTGTAAAGAGGGCCTAAATTACCACGTAAACCCACCGGCCCTGAACCCTAAAAAAAAATACCCTGACCCTCCTAATCGGCCCCTAAAAACTAAACTACCCGACAAAAGCCCTAAATCCAACCTACCACTAAAAACTACCCAACCCTGCCCCAACCCCACCTACCTCACTGTGTCCTCTCACAATGCTTCTGCCTCTTCTCTCCTCCCTCCTCCTGCCCTTCCTTAAAGTTTCCCCCACCCCTGTGCCTAAAAAAAAAAATGCCTGCCCCAATCCCACCACCCAAAGCCCTTAATCCACACCTCACCCTGCCCCAGCCCCATTAACCTCACTCTGTCCTCTACCAATCCACTTTGGCTTTTTCTGTGCCTTAACAATGCATATGCATAGTTAAGGCAATGGGTCATTTGTGTAGATCCTACTAGGTTTTCCTACAGAAACTAACAGCTGAAATAAAAAAATATTGAATATTGAAATTGAGCTTAATAAAACAGTCATTTTTCTCCATGTTTTACTCTGTAACTTTTTCCTGCGATGTCAGATTTGTAAAAGCAATATGCCATTACGTCTGCTGGACTCTTCTGGTTGCGGGGATATATAGGTATTGTAGGTTCATCAAGAACCCTAGGAGCCAAGAGCCAATAAATTAGCTGCACCTTGCAATGGGTTTTCATTCTATACCGGATATACAGCAATACATTTGATGAAATATAAAGAGTGAAAAATAGGTATCAATGAAACCTTTGCATTTCCAAAATGGGCACAAGATAAGGTGTTGAGAAGCAGTGGTTATTTGCACATCTCTGAATTCCGGGGTCCCCATACTAGCATGTGAATTACAGGGCATTTCTCAAATAGTCATATTTTTTACACACTGTCTTACATTTGGAAAGAAAAAATGTAGAGAGAGACAAGGGGCAATAACATGTGCTCTGCTATTCTGTGCTCCCCTATGTCTCCTGATAAAAATGGTACATCACTTGCATGGGTAGGCCTAATGTTCGCAACAGGAAACGCAACATGGACACGTCACATTTTTACATTGAAATCTGACATTTTTTTTGCAAAGTGTCTAGCTGTTGATTTTGGCCTCTAGCTTAGCCGGCACCTAGGGAAACCTACCAAACCTGCGCATTTTTAAAACTAGGCACCTAGGGAATTCAAGGATGGAGTGACTTGTGGGGCTCTCACCAGGTTCTGTTACCCAGAATCCTTTGCAGACCTCATAATTTGGCCCAAAAAACACTTTTTTCTCACATTTTAGTGATAGAAAGTTCTGGAATCTGAGAGGAGCCACAATTGTTCTTCCACCCAGCATTTCCCTGTGTCTCCCGATAAAAATGGTACCTCACTTGCGTAGGTAGGTTTAGTGCCCGCAAAGGAAATGCCCCAAAACACTATCTGGACACATCCAAATTATCAAATACAAAACTACCTGTTTTTGCAGGGGGGGCACCTGCATTTTTAATCCTGGGCTCAGCAGCCATACAGGGAAACCTACCAAACCCAGACATTTCTGAAAACTAGACACCCGAGTGAGTCCAGGGAGGTGTGACTTGCGTGGATCACCCAGTGTTTTCTTACCCATAATCCTCAGCAAACCTCAAATTAAGCCAACAAAAATCAAAGTTTTCCCACATTCTGTGTGGGATCACCTCACCGGGTCAAATTTCCTTCAACCCAACGTTCACCTCAGTCTCCTGGTGAAAATGATACCTCACTTGTGTAGGTGGACCAAGTGCCTGTGAGAGGGAAGAGCCAAAAACATGTCAAAATTGAGGGGGAACCAAAGCAGGTCCAAAAGGGCAGTTCAGATGTGTCTAGGTCTTGTGGATTTTTCTACATGGCAGCGTCCCAAAGTCCAAAAAGTGCAGCCCTCACTATTCCAAATGGGACGATTTTGAGCTAGCCAAGCTCTCATGGCCCAAATGTAAAACCAAAACCCAAAATAATCAAATGTTCTCTTGCTTGCCATAGGATAATATGTTTTAGTGTGCAGGGTGAGAACTAAAAGACTGTTACCCCCATTCAGTTGGGGTGGGGGCATAACCATGCCCATACTGGTTGGTAGCCACCACCACACTTTTTTTTTTATTCCCTGTCATCTAGTAGACTTTAACCCCCCAAGGGTGTGGATCGGGGGTAATTGCCCCATCTGTCCACTGGTGGGCAGAACAACTTTGGCCCCATTTATTTGGGGTGGGGGAATGGCCCTACCCCTCCCCTCTTATTTTGAAAAAGAAATTCAACCCTAGTCTCGTCCTTGGGGGCAGATGGGCCTCCCAAAAATAGGACAATCTGCCTCCAAGGGCGGCAGATATGGCCAACAGTAATGTGCCCCCATCAGGAGCAACCCTTGCCCAAGGAGCTACCCCCCAAACAAAACACACACATACACACACACACCAATCCCTGGTGCCTACGTGGTTTCTGCCCCCGGTGGCAGATCAGCCTAATAGAAATAGGACGATCTGCCCCCAAGAGGAGCAGAAATGGCCTAAAAACAATTTGCCCACCCCAGGGAGTGACCCTTACCTAAGGGGTCTCTTCCCTTATCAATATAAATACAATGAAAAATCCCTGGCGCCTAGTGGCTTCTGCCGCCCCTGGGGGCAGATCAGCCTAAGTAATATAGGCCAATATACCCCCAGGGGGACAGAGAAGGCTTAATTAAAAAATTGACCCCCTGGGGAGTGACCCTTGCCTAAGGGGTCGCTCCCCTTATCAATATAAATGAACTAAAATATATCCCTGGTGCCTAATGGCTTCTGACTCCCCTGGGGGCAGATCGGTCTAATTAATATAGGCTGATCTGCCCCAGGGGGCCAGAAAAGGCCTAATAAAAAAACTGCCCCCCTGGGAGCAACCCTTGCCTAAGGGGTCACCCCCCCTTATCAATATATATATATATTTTTAATTCCTGGTGTCTACTGGCTTCTGCCCCCCCCCCCGGGGTCAGATCGGCCTAATTAATATAGGCCGAAAAGGCCTAATAAAAAAAATTGCCCCCTTGGGAGCGACCCTTGCCTATGGGGTCACTCCCCTTATCAATATATATAAAAAAGAATCCCTGGTGCCTAATGGCTTCTGCTCCTCATGGGGCAGAGCGGCCGATCTGCCCCCAGGGTGGGCAGAAATTGCCTTATAATAAATTGTCCGCGTTGGGGAGCAACCCTTGCCCAAGGGGCTGCTCCCCTTCTTTGTTTACCTATGGTAAACAAACATCCCTGGTGTCTAGTGGGCATTCTGGCAGCACGATCGCAATGCGATCGTGCTGCAGGAATGCTCAGAGAGACATGAAAATGGAAGGAAAAGCCTTTCCTTCCCTTTTCATGCCTCTCTGCCTCCCCTGGCCCTGTACTGAGGAGAAACTAATCTGGGAGGTCAGCGCGCGATCGTGCACTGACATCATCAGACATCGCTGGGGGGGGCAGGAGTGGAAGGGGAAGCGATTCCCCTTCCAGCCCTGCCCTGGGAGGGTGGGGGATAGGCCCTCAGGGGGAGCGCTAGCGCCTCCCTGAGGGCCAGTCCTAGGATGTAATGGTTATGTCCGTGGCGACCAAGGGGTTAAATAGCAGCTCCCTGCTTGCATGAGCAATGTTTTCATCTCTTTCCCTGCACTTGTATTAACATGCAGGAAAAGAGGTGAAAACTCCTGCTTGCTGAAAGCAGAGTTATGTTTTCTTTTGCTTGGTGGCTGTCAGCTTCCGCAAAGTGAAAGCAAACAGCTACCTCCCAAGGGTGGGCACCATGGGAGATAGCAGGAGCCGGCCCAGAGGGGTGGCGTTTCTCTGGGTCATGCATGGTTTCACGACGGTGCCACGTGGCACCCCTCCTTCATTCAATATTTCCCTGGTGGCGGTGGTTCCTGTGGCAGGTGGTCTGCGATGGTAGATAGCAGTCCCTGGGGTATGGGGGGTATTCGGACCCCCTGTAATTCATTGTCCTTGCGAGGTGGTGGTCCTCAGGCAATGGATCCTGCACAGTCCCTCGGCGTACATTAGGATTGCATTGCCCCAGGAAGGTGCCAGTTCCCAGGGCAGGGGACCCCCACAGCAATTACAATGGCATTGCCCTAGGGAGGTGGTGACCCCCAGGGCTGTGGGGGTAGCTGGGTGCCCCCACACTTAAAAAAATCACTTTGTTCCAGGGTGGTGGCGGTCCCTGAAGCGTGGGGGTACAAGGTGGACCACCCGCATACATTAAAATGTATTAACCTGGGGAGGTGGTGGCCCGGGCCTTTGATAAGACTTAGGAGGAGGCCCCTGAGCCCACCTCCTACATTTTGTAAACCCCCCAGGACCTGGCCGCCCAAGGGCAAAATGAAAATGTTTGCTTTTCTTTTAATCAATGGTAAAATTCACAAATATTAGCAATTTTTGCTGTGAAATAGAAAACATGTTTTTTAGTCCGAGTCTCAAAATGACTTCCAAAGGTTCCTGGTTGAAGTGTTGGATGCCTATCAGATCTCTGCACAAGATCTGTAGCATTTGCAAATTATTCGTCACTTCTATATATATATATATTTGGATTTCTTTTAATTTCTCCTACACCTCTGAACGGATTTACACCATATAAAAGAAAGGGCTCATTTGCAGACCAAAAGCTACCTTTCTGCCAAATTTGGTATAATTCCATCCAGCTGTTAAGGTTGCAGGTGTGTCTAAAGAGTCTATGGGAAATAACATGGGAAACGCATCTTTTTTACCCACCCCCTTTTTCTCTGCCCCTGCTTGACGGATAATCATGAAACTTACCATGCATAACAAGAACCTAGAGGACAATTTTCTTTTAGAAAGTTTGTGAAGATTCATAGGCAAGTAAAAAATATTTTTCAATGGAAACTAGATCCTGACTATAATTATCTTCTGGTGACCGCCAGTAGGTGATATATATATACATATATATATATATATATACATATATACATATATATGGGACACACTCCCTCCGTAGCAGAATAATGCTGTTTATTCTGTCATAAACAGTCTACGCATTTCAAACATATCAATATCGTTCACGACTGGAATCCATCTTCAATGTTTGCAAAATATTCCTCTCAGGGACCCCAAAGCATTCTGGATCTCATAGTTAATTAGTCATATTACAATAAAAGACAATCATTTAAAAACTTTATTTGATTCCATAAAATCTCATATGCTTCATCAGTCAACTACCTATGTACACTGCTTATCACCAACTTCATTTTAGCACAATACATTTTTAACTTGCAATGGAAACATATTAACCCTCAGTGGGATCTTATGCTGATTGTCGCCAACTTCATTTATTCTCAGTGGGATTTTTACTTTACATACAAATAACCTGACCCTAAGTGGGTTCTTTCATCCAATACCTTTAAATCATACTTAGATCATGTTTGTTTTCAAAGAGCTGTAACAAACATCCTAAAGCATGACATACCCAAATGATTCATCAAGTTCCAAAAGTCTGTGATGATTACCCATCATCCTACAGTGTCCTTACCAGAGTATATAAAGTTCTGTATCGGGGTTCAAACCCCCAAAATGTTTAGTTTTAAGTTTCATAATGTATCTGAACTCCTTCTTTCTTAATATGTGCACTCTGTCTCCACCTCTGGGAGATAAAGATGGCGATCACCATAAGGTAATTATAGTTAGGACTTTTTTCCCATAGATGGAGCCTTTTTTCATTTGCTAAAAACTTTGGCACATTTGCTAAATGTTCCTGAAATTTTCAAAACTTATACTTTGGTCATTTCAGCTGATGTCTTGAAAGTTTTGGGGTGATCCATCAAGCGGGAGCTGAGAAAAGCCGGGGATCCCAAAAACTTTTTCTCAATTCTATATTAATGGGAGGTTTTAATTTTTTAAACACAAATACAGTCTCAACCACTGAACAGAATTCCACCAAATTTGTCAGAAAGTTAGCTCTTGGCCGAGAAACTATACTTTCTGTAATTTGATGTACATCCTTTCAGTAGTTTTTGAGATATTAGAGTCAACAAAATATAGATGTATAAGAACTGGGATCCTCTGCGGACCCACGGGTCCAGGGGAATAGCAAGGCCCCAATTGGCTGGCTACAACGTGACAGAAAAGATGCAGCTGCCATTTGTTTGGCGCATCGGCTCAGGGGTGGGAAAAGAAGAGGCCAAAAACACATTAGGGGTTAAGATACAGGTATCCTGACCCCATAGAACACATGGAGGAGTCACTTAGAGACCCCTCAAGTGCAAACAAAATGCCCAGTTATTTATTTTTTATCCGATCTGTGGATCCACGCCTCCACAGGTGGATCAATGGGTCTACGGCCCTGTGGATCCACTGTTGGATGCATGGATCCAGAGAAAAATTGGAGAAAAAAAAACACCCACTCACCCACTCTATCCTCTATCCAACTTTTGGTTGTGCATGGCCAAGGGCTGGATCACTAGTGCCCTATAATCTGTAAGGAATAATATTCCCTTCAGTGAATTGAACTTTGCTATAATACAAATCATCTCCTGCATTGAAACTGGCAACTGGGGAGGTCGCACTGCCCCAATCTCAGGGAATTTTGGCGAATGGTGAACTGATCACTGAGCAGGAGGTGCTCTTGTAACAAGTGCTCCAATAGCCCCTCATCCTTGTGAACTGACGGATTGGACCCGCAAATGGTGAACTGATCACTGAGCAGGAGGTTCTCTTGTAATGAGTGCTCTATTGTTCCGCCATCCTTGTGAACTGGCAGATTGGACACAAGGCAGAGGTCCTTCCGCTTGGTGCATGAAGTCGCTGTGGGGCGCTGGGCATCACATTTCTTTCAACTATCGATAGTACCTCCTTGAAATGGTGCACACTTTGACTTGGACACATTGTGTGCTTGGACACGATTGGTTGGCCCCACAGGAGAGTGAGTCCACCGCCTGTCTTTGGAACAGCCTATCAGCACACCGCTAGAGTTTTCTGAGGTTGTCCTGTCATGGTAAAGCCCAAGCCATGCAAGACTCCCACCCTGATATGGGGACAGCCTCCGGCCCCTGATGCTACGGGGCGGGCAGAGATGGTACATTACTCACCTTAAAGCTCCTCATCATCCCACCCAATCTGAACGCATCTTGCAGGCCATTATAGACACTAAGGGACATATTTATACTTTGTTTGCGCCGTTTGTGCATCGTCTTTTTTTTAACTCAAAAATGGTGCAAACTTAACTCCATATTTATATTTTGTCACTAGACCCGTCTAGTGTCAAAATATTCGAGTTATCTGCATTTTATAAATGTGTGAAGCCATCTTGTGTCAATGAAATGCAAGGTAGGTGCTCCCATCCAAAAAGTGATGCTATCCCCATAGCGCCATATTTATCCCCCCTGTTGAAATATCACACGGGTGGGAGGAGGTCCCAAATAATGGCATTAAGCATGCTTAGCACCATTATTCAATGCCTGAGCCAGACCAGGTGTTAGGGGACCTGTGGACCCATTACCATGGCTAAAAACCATGGAATCTGGCTATTAGTGCCCACCCCAAGCCCCAGGAACACCCACACCAGAGGGATACCAGAGGATGAGGGACCCCATCCAGGTAAGTAGGGTAAATATAGGTTAGTATTTGTACAAAAAAAATATTTAAGTGCCATTGGGGGCACTGGCAAGGGGCCCTCTGCATGACACTAGGGCCCATACTTATACTCTGTTTGCACCGGATTTGCAACATTTTATTTACGCAAATTTGGCGCAAACTTAACTCCATATTTATACTCTGACGCTAGACCCATCTAGAGCCAAAGTTATGGAGTTTGAGTCATTTTTTGTACGTCAAAACCTACCTTGTGCTAATGACATGCAAGGTAGGCATTCCCGTGCAAAAAATGACTCTAAGGGATGTGCGCCTTCTTTATGCTTCGGCGTCAAAATGACGCACAGGAGGAGGAGGGTCTTAAAACATGGTGCCCAGCCAGATTTGTGCTGTTTTTTAACACCTGAGTCACAGCAGGCATTAAGGGACCTGTGGGGTCACAGACCATGGAAGCAGTCCTCAGGTGCCCTTCCCTACACCCAGGGAAACCCCCCTGCCACCCTCCCCCACCCCTGGAGGATACCCATGGATGGGGTACCCATCCATGGTGAGTGCAGGTAAGTGGAGGTAAGTATAATCTTTTTAATTTCTTTTTAGGTGGCATAGGGGGGCCTAACTTGGTCCCCCTTACAGGCCACTGTGCCCAGTGGCCATGCGCAGGGGACAGAAGTCCCCTGGGCATGGCCATTGGCAGGGGGACATGACTCCTGTCCTTGCTAAGACAGGAGTCATTTCCATGGGGGTTGTGCGTCAAAAAATGGTGCAAGTCAGGTTAGAGCCAATATTTTTGACTCTAACCTGACTTGCATCATTCTTTGGCGCACAACTCCTAGTCTTCCCTTCGCCTCTGCTGCCCGGTTACCACCATTTATTTTGATACAAACCAGGCCACAGCGCCGGCTAACGTCATTCTATAAATAAGGCGCCCGGCTGGCACGTTGAAATGTCGTTAGCCGGCGGTAAACTTTTTGATGCAAATCTGCCCAAGCGCTGATTTGCGTCAAAAAGTATAAATATGGGCCTAGGTTCAATGGCCATGCCCAGGGGACACTGATCCCCTGTGTTGGCCATTGGGGTGGTGGGCATGACTCCTGTCTTTTATAAGACAGGAGTCATGTTATAGATGGTTGTGCATCAGGAAATGACAGTAGGCTGTTTAGCGGCACTTTGTTTACCTCTACCCAGCCTAGTGTCATTTTTTTTAGGCAAAACCCCCTACGTCCCCCCCACCCAGCTAACGTCTTTTTTTCTGATGGTAGCCCAAGCTTAGCACCAGCTTCTAGCATTCCATAAATTTGGCACTCCGCTAGTGCTTTGGAATGACGCAAGCTGGTGGTAAACATTTAGGGCCAGATGTAGCAAATTCCCAAATTGCGACTTGCAATTTGCGAGTCCCTGCGACTCGCAAATTGCAAGTCGCAATTTGGGATGCAGAAAGGTGTCTCAGACACCTTCTGCGAGTCGCTATGGGGTTGCAAAGACCCACCTCATTAATATTAATGAAGTGGGTCGCAATTTGCGACCCCATAGCGATTCAGGGCACTCACGGGGATGGAGGCCTGCTGTTGTCAGCAGACCTCCATGTCCGCGACTGCTTTTAAATAAAGTAGTTTTTTTTTTTTTCAAAGTGCAACCCGTTTTCCTTAAATGAAAACGAGCTGCACTTTGAAAAATAAACCGAAACCTTTTGTTTCAGTATTTTTCAGGGCAGGTAGTGGTGCATTGGACCACTGCCTGCTCTGATTTTTTTTTTTTTATGCCAGTCACAAAGGGGAAGGGGTCCCGTGGGGACCCCTTCCCGTTTGCGACTGGGTTACCATTCACTTTAAGTGGATGGTAACTGCGAGTCCATTTGCGACCGCATTCGCGGTCACAAATGGAATTACATCGCATTGCGACTCGCAAATAGGAAGGGAACACCCCTTCCTATTTGCGACTCGGAAATGCATTTTGCGAGTCGGTTCCGACTCGCAAAATGCATTTCTACATCTCAAAGTGGCTTTAGCGACTCGCAAACGGCGATTTTCGCCGTTTGCGACTCGCTAAAGCTTGCCTACATCTGGCCCTTAGATCCTAAACTGCATTAGTGCAGTTTTCCATCAAAAAGTATAAATATGGGCCTAAGATTGCACTTGAATCTAAAAGTGACTTAGGGGGTGATTCTAACCCTGGCGGTCGGTGTTAAAGTGGCGGCCAACCCGCCAACAGGCTGGCGGTCCAAAAAATGGAATTCTGACCCTGGCGGGAACCGCCAACACAGCCCGCCAACTTAACACTCCGACCGCCGCGGCGGTACAGACAAACAGCGCTGCGGTCACCGCCAACAGGCAGGCGGCAGACAATGTACCGCCCACACTATCATAACTCACCAATCAGCCACCTTTTCCGGGGCGGGAGCACCGCCGATAAAAACACGGCGGAAACAGACTACGAACGGGAAAACGCTCACCAAAACACACTCCACGAGTACGGAGGACAGCATGGAACCCGAATTAAACATCCTACCTGCTCTCGTCTACCTTCTCATCTACCACGAGTACGAAGTCCGGCGCAGACGACAACGGTGAGTACTGCACCTACGACACACGGGAGGGGGAGGACGAAAGGTTACGGGCACACACATATGCGACCCCCCCCCCCCCCAATCATGTACTCACCAATGCAGAGCACCAAGTCACAGTGACACCACCCAAACACCCCTGAAAAATGCTAGGACATAATCATATTTGGAATAAATATTTATGTACCAAAAAGCTCCAGAAAATTAGCGTACAACCATGAAAGATATCCACAACAAAACAAATGACATACACATCAGTGTATAACTGAAGTACCAAGTCCTGCACATCCTACGAATTCAGCATGTCCGTGGGCCAAAGTCTTGAGAAACAAGGGCAAAGCCCACACAGGAGACCTGAGTCCTTTGGAGAGAACACTGCAGGGGCATCAGATGTAAAAACTACAGGCACCTCAGGGGGAAGGGAAGGGGGGGGGCACCACAGCCACATGAGTCCACAACGCCAGATCCACGAGGAGCCACCATGCCCACGGGACCATCCTGGGGAGTGCAAAGCCACAGTCTCTCAAGTCTCTGCAGTGGGTGGATTGCCCACTGGACCATCCTGGGGAGTGCAAAGCCACAGTCTCTCAATGTCTCTACAGTGGGTGGGCTGCCCACTGGGCCATCCTGGGGAGTGCAAAGCCACAGTCTCTCAAGTCTCTGCAGTGGGTGGATTGCCCACTGGACCATCCTGGGGAGTGCAAAGCCACAGTCCATCAGGTGGATGACAGTCTCCACTGGTCAAGGAGGAGGCATGGTGGGCACAATGAACCATCAACGGTGCTTGAGACGGCGGTGCCCTGTTCAGCGGTGCTTGAGACGGCGGGGCCCAGCGGAGCGGTGCTTGACAGGAAGGGCCCAGCGGAGCGGTGCTTGAGAGGAAGGGCCCAGCGGAGCGGTGCTTGAGACGGCGGGCCCAGCGGAGCGGTGCTTGACAGGAAGGGCCCAGCGGAGCGGTGCTTGAGACGGCGGGGCCCAGCGGAGCGGTGCTTGACAGGAAGGGCCCAGCGGAGCGGTGCCTGAGACGGCGGGGCCCAGCGGAGCGGTGCTTGACAGGAAGGGCCCAGCGGAGTGGTGCTTGAGACGGCGGGGCCCAGCGGAGCGGTGCTTGAGACGGCGGGGCCCAGCGGAGCGGTGCTTGACAGGAAGGGCCCAGCGGAGCGGTGCTTGAGAGGAAGGGCCCAGCGGAGCGGTGCTTGAGAGGAAGGGCCCAGCGGAGCGGTGCTTGAGAGGAAGGGCCCAGCGGAGCGGTGCTTGAGACGGCGGGGCCCAGCGGAGCGGTGCTTGACAGGAAGGGCCCAGCGGAGCGGTGCTTGAGAGGAAGGGCCCAGCGGAGCGGTGCTTGAGAGGAAGGGCCCAGCGGAGCGGTGCTTGAGAGGAAGGGCCCAGCGGAGCGGTGCTTGAGAGGAAGGGCCCAGCGGAGCGGTGCTTGAGATGGCGGGGCCCAGCGGAGCGGTGCTTGACAGGAAGGGCCCAGCGGAGCGGTGCTTGAGACGGCGGGGCCCAGCGGAGCGGTGCTTGACAGGAAGGGCCCAGCAGAGCGGTGCTTGAAATGAAGGGCCCAGCGGAGCGGTGCTTGAGACGGCGGGGCCCAGCGGAGCGGTGCTTGACAGGAAGGGCCCAGCGGAGCGGTGCTTGAGAGGAAGGGCCCAGCGGAGCGGTGCTTGAGACGGCGGGGCCCAGCGGAGCAGTGCTTGACAGGAAGGGCCCAGCGGAGCGGTGCTTGAGACGGCGGGGCCCAGCGGAGCGGTGCTTGACAGGAAGGGCCCAGCGGAGCGGTGCTTGAGAGGAAGTGCCCAGCGGAGCGGTGCTTGAGACGGCGGGGCCCAGCGGAGCGGTGCTTGACAGGAAGGGCCCAGCGGAGCGGTGCTTGAGACGGCAGGGCCCAGCGGAGCGGTGCTTGACAGGAAGGGCCCAGCGGAGCGGTGCTTGAGACGGCGGGGCCCAGCGGAGCGGTGCTTGACAGGAAGGGCCCAGCGGAGCGGTGCTTGAGACGGCGGGGCCCAGCGGAGCGGTGCTTGACAGGAAGGGCCCAGCGGAGCGGTGCTTGAGACGGCGGGGCCCAGCGGAGCGGTGCTTGACAGGAAGGGCCCAGCGGAGCGGTGCTTGAAATGAAGGGCCCAGCGGAGCGGTGCTTGAGACGGCGGGGCCCTGTTCAGCGGTACTCTTCTGCACCGCGGGCCCTGTTCAGCGGTGCCTATCTCCACGGCGGGGCCCTGTTCAGCGGTGCTCTTCTGCACCGCGGGCCCTGTTCAGCGGTGCCTATCTCCACGGCGGGGCCCTGTTCAGCGGTGCTCTTCTGCACCGCGGGCCCTGTTCAGCGGTGCCTATCTCCACGGCGGGGCCCTGTTCAGCAGTACTCTTCTGCACCGCGGGCCCTGTTCAGCGGTGCCTATCTCCACGGCGGGGCCCTGTTCAGCGGTGCTCTTCTGCACCGCGGGCCCTGTTCAGCGGTGCCTATCTCCACGGCGGGGCCCTGTTCAGCGGTGCTCTTCTGCACCGCGGGCCCTGTTCAGCGGTGCCCATCCAGCAGGTCAAGGGAGCCAGACCTGGCCTGGACTCCCTGTTCAGTCGCCCTCGGACCGTGACGTTTCTGGACCCTTCGGGGACGGACTCCTGGCCTCCTTAGTGTCCTCCTTCCCAGCTGGGATGTGGCATGTGGGGTCCACCTTCTCCGCGCTCCTGCTGCCCTTCCGCTCCTTTGATGGGGCTCTCGGGCCCTTGCCTCCCCCAGATGGTGTGGGTGGTGAAGTGGCCGCACATTGCTCCTTGGGGGCAGCCCTGTCGGTCCTCACACGGCGGTCCTTGGTTTTGCGGGTCCTCTTGCCGGGGGGGGGGGCTGGACGTGTCCTTGCTGCTGATCGATGTGTCACTGCTGGCAAAGGGTGGGCTCCAGAACCCAGGCACAACAGTGACACCCGAAGCTGGGCTGGTGGTGGCTGCGGTGCTCTTGGGACTCTTTGAAGATGGATGGGGGAGGTCATCGGGGGGAAAGAGGTTAAGGTTAGCCAGGAAAAGTTTTTTAGGGCCAAGGTAAAGGGTAGGAGAAGTGGAGATGGAAGTGGAGGTAGAGGAGGTGGTTGTAGGAGAGTCAGGTGTGCTGTCATTGGGTGAAGGTGCTGGTGCTGTAGGCTGTCGTGAGGTGGATGGCTGTTGGGTGGGTGGCTGCCTGCGTTTGTGTGTCTTGGAAGAGGGGGTGACAGACACAGTGGGAGAGGACACAGGGGACGTGTACATGGCAGTGGGGGTGGTGACTGCACGAGTGTGGACTGTACTGGAGGGTGAGGTGGTGATGGAAGCACTGGCTGATGTTGGGGTGCATGCAGGTGTGAGTGTAGACGTCACAGGGAGGGAGGAGGGAGACGAGGAGGAGGGGGACACAGGTGTGGCAGTGGCTGTTGGCATGTCTGCATCTGGGTGTTGCTCAGGTGAGTGTTTGCGTGATCTGTGGTGCTTGTGTTTGGATGAGCTGCTCTTGGGTGTTGAGGTGTGTGCAGGCTGGTCTGATGGTGTGGATGGGATAGGCTGAGGAACAGGAGACAGAGACAGGCTGGAGGCAGTCAGAAGAGGGAGGCTGGAAACAGGGACAATGGCTGCCGTCAGTGCTGAGGCCAGAGCAGTGAACGCTCGTTGATGGGCAGCCTGACCCGAATGAATGCCCTCCAGGTACGCATTGCTCTGTTGCACCTCCCTTTGCACACCCTGGATGGCATTCAGAAGGGTCGTCTGCCCAACAATGAGCGTCCTTACCAGGTCAATGAGCTCCGCACTGAGGGCAGCAGGGGCAACAGGGGCAGGGGCTGAGGTGCCTGGGGCGAAGGAGACGCGCGCCTTCCTGGGCGAACCGGCACGGAGCGAAGACTGAGGGGCTGCTGGGAGGGCGGGGCTGGTGCGCTGGGTGGCGGCTGTACCTGTAGAGGCGGGGGGCACGGATGTTGCCGCCACCCCTAGGGAGCTCCCATCCGAGGACGTGTCGCTTTCGCTGCTCTCACCAGCGGTCCCCGTCGTGGTGCTCCCCTCGCCCTCCGGATCACTGGTGCCCTCGGTGTCTGTTCCTGGGCCCACCGGGGCCTTGTGTCCTGCAGCTCCCTCGTGCTCCGATGCCATATCTCCTCCGCCTGATGATGCTAATGCACACATGCACAAGAAGATGAAGAGAAAGGGTGGGGGGAGAAAAAAGAAGACCAGGTTGAGTGCATGCAATGTCAACACCGTTGGCGGAGAGGACAGACACAGGTGCCTAATGCACTAAGCCGCGCATTCGGGGTACACTACTCAGTACTACTGACTAAGACAACAGGCCAAGAGACGTCAAACGCGCACATGGGAGATGCTGACCTTCAATGGCTGTAC
Source organism: Pleurodeles waltl (assembly GCF_031143425.1). Lineage (NCBI taxonomy): Eukaryota > Metazoa > Chordata > Amphibia > Caudata > Salamandridae > Pleurodeles > Pleurodeles waltl. Next base: position 267,248,510 of record NC_090436.1, read on the forward strand.
TTGTCACCCTACAGAGGTGGGGGCCGGGGGCACAGGGCCATGCCTAAGGGAGAGGACTACACTACAGAAAGCGCCCTGGCCTAATGTCACCCACAGCCCTCCTCCCCCACCCAGACGCCTCCACTGCGCAGAAAGATAGGAGAATGTGCTGATACTCACCCCCTTGTGTCTGCTGTGATGTCTTAAAGCGCCCATCCAATTCAGGGTAGGCCACCGCCAGGATCCGGGACATCAGGGGGGTCATGGTGCGACTGGCACCCCTCCTAGGTTGGGAGGCCATCCCCAGCAGTGTTTCTGCGGTCTTCCTTGTTCCGCGGCGGATGTCCTCCCACCTCTTGCGGCAGTGGGTGCCCCGTCTGTTGTGGACCCCCAAGGTCCGGACTTCCTTGGCGATGGCACGCCAAATCTCGATCTTCTGATGGGCGCTGACCTATTAGACATGTACAGGGTGGAAAGGAGGAAATCATCAATGGCCTGCATGTTAGATGTAATTGGCCCCCCCCCACCCACTTTGCCATATGTCACATGCTCTCATCTGTCGGGCGTTGCACTCCTCATTCGCCCCCCACCCCACCAACTTACATCCACCCCAATCCACACAGGCATAGCCCATTCCATTAGCACCCGGGGTACTCACTTGTTGGTCTGGAGGACCGTAGAGTAGCGCATACTGGGGGAGGACCCCATCCACAAGCTTGTCCAATTCTTCAGACGTGAAGGCAGGGGCCCTTTCCCCAGTCACAGCAGCCATTGTATCTTCCAGACCGAGGTCACAGCAGCACTTGCAGTATAGGTCCTCTCCTGTGGATGATCAGGTGTCGAGTGATTAAGCAGATAGAAAATGGCGGTCACGTCCGCGGCGGTGCGTACCGCGGCGGTGCGTACCGCGACCGCCGGCGCACTTCGTTATTGGCTCCTGAAACCCATAGGCTTCAATGTTAACCAATGCGGCTTTGCGCTGCGGTCTTCGACCGCCTACCGCCACGGTGTGCCCCGCCAGCGCAGTGACCTCACATCCCATTGTCCCACTTCACAGGTCAGGCAGCCGCCATTTCAAGGGCCCACATGGCTTAATTTTGACTGCGACACACAGGCCTAGGCCTTGCATTGCCACACATACACGCCTTTCAACCCATTGCCATTCTTTAACTGTGCAAGCTGTCTGTACGTACCTGTGGTTTGGCTGACTCTGTGCTCCATGTTGTCCTTCCTAGGCACCGTCCGCTGGTACTTGGGATGAGAAGGAGGAATCCTCGCGTGTACCGACCGCTGGTGGACCTGTCGACAATGGAAGAACGCCATATAATCCTTCGATACCGACTTGACCGTGCCACTATCCATGAACTGTGTGCCCAGCTGGAGCCAGCCCTGATGTCCCCCATCCGCCAACCCACAGGGATTCCCCCTCTGGTGCAGGTTTTGTCAGTCCTCCATTTTTTGGCCAGTGGGTCATTCCAGACCACAGTGGCCATGTCATCTGGAATGTCTCAGCCTATGTTTTCAAAGATTTTGAGCAGAGTGTTGTCTGCCCTGATGAAACTCATGCGGAGCTACATCATTTTCCCCGAGGAGGGTGACTTGCCCACAGTGAAGGGTGATTTCTATGCCCTTGGACATATCCCCAACATCATTGGTGCCATTGATGGGACCCATGTGGCTTTGGTACCCCCAAAAGACGATGAGCAGGTGTACCGAAACAGAAAGAATTATCATTCGATGAATGTCCAGGTGGTCTGTTTGGCTGACCAGTACATCTCCCATGTAAATGCCAAGTTCCCAGGTTCAGTGCATGACGCGTATGTGATGCGAAATAGCAGCATCCCCTATGTGATGGAGCAGCTACAGAGACAACGTGTGTGGCTAATAGGTGACTCTGGTTACCCCAACCTGCCGTGGCTACTGACCCCAGTAAGGAATCCCCGGACAAGGGCAGAGGAACGCTACAATGAGGCCCATGGGTGTACAAGGAGGGTGATTGAGCGAACCTTTGGCCTCCTGAAGGCCAGGTTTAGGTGCCTGCATATGACTGGTGGATCCCTAATGTACTCACCAAAGAAGGTGTGCCATATCATCGTGGCGTGCTGTATACTTCACAACCTGGCTTTGCGACGCCAGGTGCCTTTCCTGCAGGAGGATGGTCCAGATGGTGGTGTTGTAGAAGCCGTGGAGCCTGTGGAGAGTGAAGAGGAGGAAGACTCTGAGGACGACACAGACAATAGGGACAGAGTGATACAACAGTATTTCCAGTAACACCCAGGTAAGAATCACCCACGCCATTTCACAATTGCTTCTAGCCTCCTGCATCTGTACTTTCTATAGTTCCCCACAGATGTTTTTTATTAATTTATGCCTTTCCCTTCCCTTCTCAGTGCTGTCTGACTCAGTACCTGACTTCTGCTTGGTTCGCCCATGAAATACAACGTATTGACATTGGTATGTTGTCATGACTAATTGACAGGACAGAAATTGAACAGTAATATGTTATCCCTTTGTTAATAATACAGCATGACTCAAAACAGGTTTGTGTGCAAAATGTGATTTATTTACAGTGCTAGATACCGGTACATGTGATTCTAAGGGTGATGGGTGGGGGTGGAGGAATATCCATGGCAGAGTCCAGTTCTCAGTCTCACAGGTGCATTGTTCTTTTGCCTGTGGAAGGATGGAGCATAGGCAGTTCATGGTTGGACAGGGTGGCAATGTGGGACAGTGGGAAGACTTGAGGGGGTATGTCCTGCTGGCGGGGGTCTTGACATCCTACTCTGTCTTTTTCTTTGGTCTCAGGCTCCTCTTACGGGGTGGTTGTTCTTCAGCAGGAGGTGGGGTTCTGGGGGGCTGTCGAGGTGTTGGGACCTCCTGTCCACTAGCGCCGGCGGAGGTGGTAGGCTGTTCCTGGTCCGGCCTAGTGACAGGGGCCCTGTGTGGTGCACCATGGTCCCGCAACGCGTCCTCTATCCTGTGGAGGGCCAGGACGATGGTCCCCATTGCGGTCCCGATGATTCTCAGCTCCTCCCTGAACCCCATATAGCGTTCCTCCTGCTGTGCCTGGATCTCAGTGAACCTGGCCAGTACCGTCGCCATCGTTTCTTGGGAGTGGTGGTTGGCCCCCATGAGGGTGGTGAGGGCCTCTTGGAGAGTGGGTTCCCTGGGCCTCTCCTCCCCCCCCTGTCGCACAGCAGCCCTCCGAGCTGCCCGGTTTCCCCCGGCCTCTGTCCCCTGGCCGGTGTGCCCGCTCCCACTGCCCCCAGGTCCCTGTTGTTGTTGGGGTGTCGGGTTAGCCTGGGTGCCCTGTAGTGGCAGACACACCGCTGATTGAGCTGTCCTAGAGACAGAGGCATGGGCCCGCTGGGTGGGAGCTGTGCTGGTGTCGGCAGAGGGGGTCAGGTCTGGTGTGGCCTGTGTCGGGGTGAGGGGAACCGACTGCCCAGAGGTCCCCGATGGTCCGGGCTGGTCATCAGGTTCACTGTCGACAGAGCTGCTATCCTCAGTGTGGGCCTGTTCCGGTGGTGGGATGGAAACTTCTGGACCCTCCTGGCTGGTGTGTTGTCGTTCGGGTCCTGCATGGGGTAAGAGAGTTTGGTTATTGTTTCTGTGTGTGCAATAGCATGCGTGTTGTGGGTGCCCTTGTCCCCCAGTGCAGGCATTCCCTGGAGGGAGGTGTTGTGAGGGTATTTAGTGGGGGGGAGGGGTTAGTGCAGTGGTCATGCTTAGGTGATGGGTGCCCATGGTTTGTGTTGGCATGCAGGAGTTGGTGTTGGGATGGGTGGGTTGTGCTGGTGAGACATTGTCAGGAAGGATGTGTGCTGGGGGGTTGGGGGTGAGGGTGGGGGTGTGGGTTGGCATGCTGGTGGGGTGTGGGGGATATAGTAGTTGAGATGCGACTTACCAGAGTCCATTCCTCCGGCTACTCCTGCGAGGCCCTGAGGATGCAGGATGGTCAAGACCTCTTGCTCCCACGATGTAAATTCGGGAGGGGTGGGTGGGGGTCCGCCGCCAGTCTTCTGGACCGCGATGTTGTGCCTGGAGACCATCGACCGGACCTTCCCCCGTAGGTCGTTCCATCTTTTGCGGATGTCCTCCCTATTCCTGGGATGCTGTCCCACCGCGTTGACCCTGTCCACGATCCGCTGCCATAGCTCCGCCTTCCTGGCTATACTGGTGTGCTGCACCTGCGAGCCGAAGAGCTGGGGTTCCACTCTTAGGATTTCCTCCACCATGACCCGGAGTTCTTGGTCCGAAAATTGTGGATGCCTTTGGGGTGCCATGGGGTGGTGTGGGTGAGGTGTGGGGTGGTGTATGTGATGAGGAGTGTGTTGGTGAGTGGTGCTTTGTGCTACTATGTGGTGTGTGTGATGGTGTAGTGTGCCTCAGTGTGTCTTGCTTTGGATTGTCTGCTGTGTCTCTCTCTCCTTCTCTCAGTAATTGGGGTCGCAGGGGTTTGTGGGTGATGTGGGTGTGTGTTTTATAGTTGGTTGATTGTGTGGGAGTGGTGTGTGTATGTGTATCAGGTGTGTGTTTTTCAAATTGTCCAATGTGGCTGTGTTTTGGTGCTGTGTGTGTATTCTGACCGCGGCGGTGTGTAGCGCCAATGGAATACCGCGTTTGAATGACCGCCGTGTGGATTCGTGGGTCGTAATGGCATGGGCGTATTTCTGTTGGCGTGACGGTGGAGGTTTGGTCATCTCCAGTTTATCGCTGCCCGCCGATGTGGCGGGCTGCAGTGGAGGACGGATTTTTGGAGGTTTGGCCGTTGTGGGTCAGAATGACCGTGGCGGTTGACCGCGGCGGTGTTATGGCGGTCTTCTGACCGGCGGTAAGGGCATTTTACCGCCGAGGTCAGAATCACCCCCTTACAGCCTTATTAGGAGTTTGGCAGTCCCACATTGGGAGGATACCACCGCCATGGCAGTGACATCCCCCCTGAGCATATTTCTATGTTCCCACTGCGCTGACTGGTTCTAACATTGTAGTACGCGGTTCCCACCCGATTGCCCAGTGGGAACAGTGCTACAATATTGACCTCAGGTCCCCAAGGCACCTGAGGCCACTACCGTAGCACACAGCACCCCTGGAATTCACACTGTCTGCAAAGCAGACAGGGCGCATCCAGACAGCGCTGGGCAGGGGGGCCAATGCTGCTAGCTACTAGCTTTCCGCAAGCCTTCTTATGGCGGGACCCCACCATGAGAAGGCTGGTTAAAACCTGAGTTGTAATCAGTCAGGCAGTGCTGAACCGCTATTGGACCATTGGGAACCACGTTCCCGGCAGAGATAGTGGTCCCCTGGTGGATGTGCCTGCCAGAGTTGTAATGTGGCAGTCAGACCACCACAGTTGTGGTAGTCTGACTGTCTCCATGAGGCTGGTGGTCCACCAGCCTCGTAATGAGCACCTTAGTGTCCCTGGATGTTCCTACATCACGATATTTGTATATCACGATATTAAAAACTCGATATTTGTGTGCCTCAATATTTTTAGCTTGATATTTTGTCTGAATACCCTATAAGAGGGGTGGACTCGCTGTTGTGGATCAGTGGGGATTTTTGTATCTAGTACCAGTTACCTACTGATCTACTACATTAACAACTACACCCTAGAACACCGTAACAGACCTATTGACATTGATGCTTCAAATTTTGATTTGCTTGCTAGTTTTACGGCAGAGGAGGAGCTCTTTTCCTTGCCTGGGTGTGGGGAGTGGGACTGTTTCATCTGTTTCTGTTTGTTCTGTTACCCGGGGTGTGGGATTCCCATTTTCTGCTCATATGCTGCTTCGATTTGTGTCCTCTGACAGGAGGATTGGGGCAGTAACTGCGATGGTGTATTCACTGAGAGTACCCCAGTGTTGGATGGCGGTGCTGTTTTCTGTGTCTGGCTCCCTTTGTTGTTGTCTCCATGGCCTCATCTAACACACACATGACCCCCGCTCAACTTTATGACCTGGAATGTATAACGTCTGGCTTCCCCAGCTAAGTGCTGTTGCATGCACACCTCTCTCAGATGCCCCCATATACAGGTGGCATACCTTCAGGAGACACATTTGACGAAGACGGAACTTCTTAAAATGCATGTTGAATGGAAGGGGCAGGTTTCTGGTACTACAGCATCGGCATTTAGCCCTGGGGGTTCTAACTTGGGTCCCCACAGGGGTTCCCTCTGTTTCAGAAGCCCATCTGACTGATCCAGATGGCATTTATGTTGTTATTGAAGGGAGGTTAGACTGTAGACCCTTGGTGTTAGTGACTGTATATGCCTCCAGTGTGGGCTATTCAGCCTACATGGAAGGACTCACACTTTCCTTGCTGTGTGACCCACACAACCCCACCTTGTGGAGGGGACTTCAATAGCATTGTCAATGTGGATGTGGATGTGGATGTGGACCAAACAGTCCCGCCCTTCACTAGAGCACCCTGCCGCAGAACATCTACCCACCTAGGTGACTGGTTGACCCACTATGGGTTGTGCGATGTATGGTGTCTTCAGCATCCAGTGGAACATGAGTACATCTTTTATTCTCCTGTGCATGACATACATAGGCATATAGATTTGTTTCTTTGAAACACCCCTCTTGTCTCTGTGACCCTGTACATGGAAAATGTTGTGCGTGGGCTTTCTGACCATTGCCCACTACTTGCCTCCCTGTGATGGGGCTGTTCTCGCCCCAAAATTCTGACTTAGTGGTTGGAAACTGACTCTCTACTTGAGCCCCTGTTTTGAGAGGGCTTAGCTGAGCATCTGTCAGACTACTTGGACCTCAATGCTGGCTCCACATCTGATAGAGTGACTTAATAGGACTCTCTTAAAGCCACTCATAAAGCTGTTATAAGTGGACATTGTATTGTTACTACTTGGGATGTTCGACAGACGTTACACATTGACATACTGACCAGAGGTGGACAGAACCCACTGTGGTGTACTCCAGAGTTACCTGAAAACTCCATGAGATTCCGTGGAGCTCCACAGGTGGGGGGTTTCTTGTCCCCTGTAGAAGCTCTAGACCTTTTTCGTAGTGGGATGTCATTACAGGGGACTGAAAGTAAGGTAGTCACATCAGCCCTGTCATAATCACGACCCTAAAAGGGCAAGTGCCTGCACAACAAACAAGGAGAGCGTGTTCATGCACCCAGTGAGAATCTCCGACCACTGAGGTTCTTCTGGCTCCTTGAATGTTTATTGTGGCTTGTACCTGTAAGAAAAGAGGCAACAATGCAGAGCTTTGTTCCATTGTTGCGTATTTGTTCAAATATTCAAAATGTCGATACAAGTGAGTTAACTAGTAACTGTAAGGACCCATGGTTTTAAAACCAGGTTTTCAAGACAGAGAGACAGTGACAATTACTCCTTAAAGGGAGATACATCTCCACCAAACAAAACACCAAATATTGAAAATATAAGCTTAGAAACAGCAACATATTGACAATTTATGAGCAGAAACATACCACGAGGTTCTACATCTAATATCTGCTCATCCTTCCACCAGAAAGAAAGATTACAGAATGCTCAACAGTCCTCGGTGCACCTCCATGCATGCATCACACACCAAAGCCACTCTGAGGTGTTTGTGTTCTGTTATTTGAATATTCACTGACACAGCACTCTGAGACAGCCTTAACCAGTTCTGTGCCACGGACGTAATGGTTACATCCTGCGGCACAGTGCTGCTGTGCCCAGGACGTAACCATTACGTCCTGGGCACCCAGCCCAGGGAGCTAGCGCTCCCTCTGTGGGGTTCCCCCCACACCACCAAGGCAGGGATGGAAGGGGAAGCCCTTCCCCTTCCACCCCGACCCCCGCACTCCCCTGTGACATCAGCACGCGAGCGCGCGATGATTGTCACAAGGCCTCCCCCATCGCACTGGAAGCTCAGCTTCCAGTGCGATCGGAAGAGAAATGCTTTGCATTTCTCTTCCGATCACTATGGGGGAGGCCGAGAGAGGCTTCAAAGGGAAGAAAATGTATTTCCTTCCCTTCGAAGTCTCTCTCTGCGTTTTGGAAGCCGGATTGAAAGCAATCCGGCTGTCAAAACGCCCACTAGACACCAGGGATGTCTTTTTGGAAAATGCAATTGTCATAAGGGAGCGACCCCTTAGGCAAGGGTCACTCCCATAGGGGGCAAATTATGTTTAGGCCATTTCTGCCCCCCTATTTTTATGAGGCCTATCTGCCCCCAAGAGGGGCAGAAACCACTAGACACCGGGGAGTTTTTTTTTTTTTGTGAATTTCACTTAAGGGGAGCGACCCCTTAGGCAAGTGTCATTGCCCTGGGGGGCAAATTTATGCCGTCACCGACGGCATACATCGCCATTGGCTCCTGGAACCCATAGGGCCCAATGATAACCAATGCGAAGTTGCGCTGCAGTCTTGGACCGCACAAGGCATGGCACCTAACTGCGTCACAGCAGACATTGGCACACCAACTGATTTGCGGAATCACATGCTAGTTCTGTAAAGGGAAAAATGCATAATTACTGCAATAGATGTGTGAATATGACCCACTGATCACTGTATTCTTCCATAGGCTTCAACTGCTGAGGCTGAAAATAAGATGGTGACATTCTCCGGTGTACAGACCCCTGGTGGACCTTGCGACAATGGAGAAGAGACACAGTATCATAACATACAGACTTGATTGGGCCACAATCCAAGAACTGTGTGCCCCATTGGAGCCAGACTTGATCTCAGTTATCCGCCAGCCAACAGGTATCCCCCCTCTAGTGCAGGTCCTGTCAGTGCTCCATTTCCTGGCAAGTGGTTCCTTCCAAACTAAAGTGGCCATGGCATCAGGGATTTCTCAGCCAATGATCTCCAACGTGTTGACCAGAGTGTTGTCAGCCCTGCTGAAACACATGCGCAGCTACATCGTATTCCCCCAGGTGGAGGATTTGTCCACAGTGAAAGCTGACTTTTATGCCCTGGGGCATATCCCCAACATCATTGGTGCCATTGATGGCACCCCCCCCCCGGAGAAATGAACAAGTTTTCAGGAATAGAAAAAGCTATCACTCTATGAATGTGCAGATGGTGTGTTTGGTGGACCAGTAGATCTCCCATGTGAATGTCAAGTATCCTGGCTCTGTGCTGGACGCCTTTATCTTGAGGAATAGCAGCATCCCATATGTAATGGGCCAACTCCAGAGGCACTGGCTGTGGCTAATAGGTGAACCCAAGGTCCCCAACCAGTATAAGTAGGTGTCTGGGTATTGGGTAGTCTCTAAGGGTTAGTGTGTGTCTAACAGTTGTCGATCGATATTTGCAGGTGACTCTGGTTACCCCAACCTCTCATGGCTACTGACCCCAGTGAGGAATGCCAGGACAAGGGCAGGGGAACGTTACAATGAGGCACATGGGCGAGAAAGGCGGATAATTGAAAGAACCTTCGGCCTCATGAAGGCCAGGTTCAGGTGCCTCCATCTGACAGGTGGATTTCTGCACTACTCACCCACGAAGGTGTGCCAGATCATCGTTGCATGTTGCATGTTGCACAACCTGTCCTTGAGACGCCAGGTGCCTTTTCTGCAGGGGGATGAGCCTTGAGATGGTCTTATGGCAGTGGTGGAGCCTGTGGACAGTGAGAAAGAGGAAGCAGAGGAAGAAGATGTGGACATCAGAAGTAATATAATACAGCAGTACTTCCAGTGACACACAGGTAAGACACTGTAACTTCACTTTACATTTCAGTTTTATGTTGGACATTGTGCATGGCAGCCTGATTTCCCTATGTCTATGGGCACTTACTGTATCTCTATTTTCAGATCTCTGTGGCCCACTCTGGCTCCTGGTGTGTTTACAGCTGTCCACTAGTGGTCATTCCAATGTAAATTTAACTATACATATGACTTGCCATGCTTTTATAATGTTGTACTAATACATATTTGAATCATTTGACAGACTCCAGATTTGTATTTGTTCCAAGGGTGTTTATTTAAGTGCTCATAAGTAGAGGGGGATGTGCAATGGGCTGGGGTGATGGTGGAGGAAAGTCCAGGGTAGAGTCCAGTCTTGGTATTACAGGTGCATTGTCCAAGGGGACATAGAAAGTTGAGCAATGGCAGTTCAAGGTGGATAGGGTAACAGAGTGGGACAGAAGGGTGACAATCAAGAGAGTCTTATTTCCTGGCGATGGTCTTGGCAATGTTCTCTGTCTTCTGCCTGGATCGCAGGGACTGTTTGTGGGGTGGTTCTCCTTCTGCAGGGGATGGGGTGCTGGTGGCCTGTTGGTCCTGTGGCGGGGCCTCCTGTCCACTAGCGCCGGCAGAGGTGGAGGGCTGTTCTTCGGCGGGGCTAGACTCAGGGGCCCGTTGTTGTGCCCCTGCCTCCCTCATGGTCTTGCCCATGTCAGCCAGCACCCCTGCAATGGTGACTAGGATGGTGTAGATGTTTTTTAGGTCCTCCCTGATCCCCAGGTACTGTCCCTCCTGCATACGCTGGGTCTCCTGCAACTTGTCCAGTATCTGGCCCATGGACTCCTGGGAATGGTGGTATGCTACCAGGATGTTGGTGAGTGCCTCCTGGAGAGTAGGATCCCTGGGCCTGTCCTCCCCCTGTCGCAAAGCAGTCCTCCCAGCTTCCCTGTTGTCCTGTGCCTCTCTCCCCTGAACAGTGTGACCACTGCCACTGACCCCAAGTCCCTGATCATCCTGTGTTTGTGGGGTTGCCTGGGTTCCCTGTAGTGGTGGACACACTGCTGATTGACGTGTCCTGGGGACAGTGGCATGGGCCCGCTGGGTGGGTGCTGTGCTAGTGTTTCCTAAGGGGGGAGGGTCTGTGGTGGGTTGGGACTGTGGCAGGGTAACTGACTGTCCGGAGGTCCCTGATGGGCCAGGTTGGTCATCATGATCCAGGCGTGCAGAGCTGCTGTCATCACTGTGGGCCTCTTCTGTGGGGGGACTGGATGTTGCTGGAAACTCCTCTCCGGTGACGTTGAGTAGGGGTCCTGTGGGGATGTAAATGCTGTGTTATTTTTTCAGTGTGTGCCATCTTGTGCATGGGTATGTTCCCCACTATGGTTGTTATTCCCAAAGCAGCTTTGGCTTGTGTGAGTTGTGCTTGGTTTGGCTAAGTGATTGTCACTAGTGTGGATGCTGTGGTGATGGGTGTCCATACAGGTCTGTGATGGGCGTCCATGCATTGGTGTTGCATGCAGGGCTTGGTATTGGGATGGGTTGGTTGTGATGGTGGGGTATATGTGAGGTGGTTGGGTGATGGGGTGGGAGTAGGGGTTGCTGTTTGTGATGGCATGCAGGTAGGGTGGGGGATAAAGTAGTAAAGATTTGGCTTACCAGACTCCAGACCTCCTGCTACTCCTGCGAGGCCCTCAGGATGCATGATCACCAAGGCTTGCTCCTCCCATGTTGTTAGTGGTGGGGGAGGAGGTGGGTGTCCACCTCCAGTCCTCTGTTCTGCTACCTGGTGTCTTGCAACCACGGAACACACCTTCCCCGTAGGTCATTCCACCTCTTCCTGATGTCATCCCTTGTTCTGGGGTGCTGTCCCACGGCATTGACCCTGTCCACGACTCTCCACCATAGCTTCATCTTCCTAGCAATGGACATCTGCTGCACCTGTGATCCGAATAGCTTTGGCTCTACCCTGATGATTTCCTCCACCATGACCCTTAACTCCTCCTCTGAAAACCTGTGGTGTCTTTGGGGTGCCATGGATGTGGTGTGAGTGATATGTGTGCGTGTGTGTGGGGTGCTGTGTTGGGGTGTGTGGTGTGAGGTGCGTGGATGGTGTATGGGTGAAGGTGTTTTGTGCCTCTGATTGAGTCGGTGCTCCGGGCTTCTCTCTCTCTCTCACTTGCCAAAATGTTTGGGTTGTAAAGGGTTGTGGGTATTGTGGGTGTGTGTTTTATATTGGATTGGGTGTGTGGGTGTGGTGTGTGTATGTGTCTCAGGTGTGTTTGAATTGTTCAATGTGGTGTGGTTTTGTAAGTGTGTGTGTATTTTGAGCACGGCGGTGTGTACTGCCAATGGTTTACCGCAGTTGAAAGACCACTGCAGTTATTTGTGGGTCCTGATATTGTGGGCGTATTACTGTAGGCATAACGGTGTGGGTTTTGGTACTGCCAATTTATCACTGACCATTGGTCTGGCAGACTTGTGTGGGTGTCTGTATTGTAGCGGATTTCTTATTGTGGGTCATAATACCTGTAGCGGAATACCGCAGCGGTCATGGTATGTTGGCGGCCATCAGCACGGCGTTAGGTGGCATTTATCACCAGGGTTGTAATGAGGGCCTTTGTCTGCTAAGTTAAGCCTTGTTGCTCATTACCAAGCTATGAAGGATTGAGCTGGGATTCATTTATTAAGATCTAACTGTAGGTACTTACCTGCCCTTACCAATAGTCCACTTTCCAACACTCCACAAGTGATCTCATTGCGGGAAGAGGCCCTACACTGGGGACAGGCAGAGAGTACCCCACTAAGACGGGAGGACTATGAGGGACAGCACAGAAGGCCCATTTCCCTCATATGGGATGCCATTCCTGAAAGGTTTAGACTACAAAATTAGGTCTCTGAAGCAGAATAAGGTGCTGATTTTTTAGACTACACATGCACCAGATATCTTGCCTATGGGTTGCACTCCCTGTGTCCCATCTCATTGTGGAACTAGGCATGTACTCACCCCTTCTTGTGCTTTGCAGACCAACATAGTTATTATCCCTTATTATCGGGACACCAGATACACTCCAATCTTCACAACACATTAGCAAAGAGGCAAAAGGTAAACAACACTGCCTCAACCAAGATACCAGATGCATCCAGCCTGGCATCAACTGAGGAATCTTCACATTAATTTTGAGGGACCACGCAATGTCAGATACAGCGTGGGCATTGTAGTTTGAACTTAGTGTCAAATATCTACAGGAATAAAAATATGTACTGTGGCAATCCAAATTCAAACCAACCCTTCTGAGGAGATGGACAGTCGCTTCCCGCTCATGCTTTTGGGTAAGGTCCTTATTTCAGCTGTCAGCCTTTCTCCCATTTTTTCTCAGCCAGATGATGTCAGCAACACAGCTGTATATGCTCTTTGTTGCCGTGAATGGCCCGGTGTCTGTGTGAGTTGTGTGGTGCCATTTAAAAAATGTCCAATACTCAGTCGGCTCAGCTGTCGATGGTCATTCTGACAGACCATATACGCAGATTTATCTCCAGTGGTTGGCGCACCTGTCTACAGTTCAATACAACACTGGTGGTAAACTCCGCCACGAGGTGATTGCAGAGTTTTTGCCTAACTCTGCAATCCAAAAGGAGCAGGGAATGGGCAAACTCTGGAAACTCTTCCAGCAGAGCGGAGTTTTTCACCCATCCTTAATACTGACTAACGAACGTGATGTGAAGATCTTGGAATTGGGCCAACCATAGTCCCCTGATCTGTTTGCTTCATTGCTGCACCTGCGCAGAGTGTACATGGACTTGGAACAGTGGCTGGAGAGGCTCATCTATAATCAATACCTTGCTAAGTTACATAGGGAGGGTGACCACAGAGGCAGGATTCTGGTATCGTTGCTACGTGATGTACACTCTCGTCCCCCACCCTTAGGTGCGTTGCAGACTGATGAGGGAATGATCCTCAACGTGACATTTATGCAACCTTTATGGATTTTTATAGCTGTCTTTTCGCAGCTGTGCTTGGACCTTCTGAACTCACCCTACGTGCCTATCTTCAATAGCTGCCGCTCCCTGAGCTAAATGCAGCTCAAATAGCTCCTGACTTATGGAGCTGTTCACCATGCACTGACATTGATGCGCTGACAATGACTTGGGAGCAAGAGCCGATGGGACCGAGGACTTCTCTCCCACTGCACACTATGCTAGCATATGGGGGCATTTGTCATCTTATCACAGCACTGTATGTGGCTCCCTTGGGACAATGGCAGAGGCTGTTCACTAACTCCAGTGACCACTGGACAACAGACCTCCACCTTCCCTTAAGTGATAATCATTGGACCCGGCCCCTAAGCTTGAATAAGGATGTCTTGCGTAACTCCTGGCTTCATTTCACCCAATTTAATTTTCTACACCACCGTACCTTACACCCTACCACTTGGCACACATGTTCCCTGCCTCCAGCCCAAGATGCCCGTGATGCAGGGTGCTAGATGTGTTTTTTTCCCCTCTGGTGTGGGATTGCCTGTGAGTGCACCGTGTATGGGGGGAGATGATGGGGTACACCTCTGTTCTGGTAGATACTGTGATATTGCCTTCCCAGACTCCTGCTTACTGGGTATCCGCCCTAGCGACGACGGTGACCAGTATCTCCGCAGGTTTATCAACTTCGGGTGTGTGCTGTGCAAGGGCCAGATTGCAATGGCGTAGACGTCACTGGCGACGCCAGACTTCCATTTGGCTACGCACCTTATTGCGCAGGGAGAAGTCTGAGGCGGAGGTGTTATCCTATACCTACTGTAGAGGGGGTACTGAGTATGGTCTAAAGGCCTGGAATTTTTATTTGCCCCTATCCTAGCCATTGAAAATATTGGGGGAGAAAGGTATCACGAAACCTATAAAATACAAATGAAAGAAATAGGGTTAATTGTAAATTAGAAAGGCGTGCTGAAATTAGATACATTGGAAGCGAGAGGCCAGGGAGAACAGCTTTCTTCAGTAGGTTTCTACAAAACCGGTGATGTTTTTCGTGTCTGCTGTCTTGTTCCTTTCTGTTACTTTTATTGTTGCTAATGAAACTGTCTTGGGGACTTTCCATCAGCATAGCAATAAGTCAAAGTTCCCTTTCGCCATCAGTACGTTTCTGCTTTCTGCAATTAACCTGTATTTAAGGTGTCCTGTCTGCCAGCAGAGAGACTTTGCAGTGTCATAGAAAACTCGGTCACGTTGTGTTCTCACTTTGACCACTTGCATTTCTGATAAATAATTTGACAGATTCTACCCAACACACAAAGCACGAAGTGTTCCTATCCATCAGCTAATAAATTGATGCATGTGCTAAATCGCCAGATATTTTTCTTGCTCACGTTGCATTAACTGATAGAGGATTTTTCTATTCGCTGAAGTGTTCATGGTGGATGTATTCTGCATGCAGACTGTCCTTGAAGGAGTTCTGTGCTGGTGCAATTGAAAAGATATAACAATTGTGGCTTCTTCCTAAAAACCTAATAGAAGCATTGTTTTCTGAGCCCCTTAACCCCTACAAGTTCTTCTAAGGTAGGAAGGCAGAAATTACCCTGGTAATTGGGGTGTAACAGCAGATCGAGTGGAGCAGATATGATGAACTAATATATAATGGCGTTAAGAAACTGGGCACCTTACTCTAACAGTTCAGAGATGTATGATTAACAATTTTAAGGATGTATTGAGGGGCATATTCACAAGCCCCTTGAGCTGCCAGCGCGTTACTTTTTATCACGCTCCAGCAGCGCAGTGTTGACCCATGTCTACAATGCCATGCAAAGCCACTTTGTTTGGCTTTTCATGACCTTATCGATATGGTGTAGGGCAATGCAGCGCAAGTATTGCCTTACACTGCATCGGGAGGCGCTCCATGGGCACTGTGGTGGGTTTTTCCACATTCCTGTGTTTACAAGGACATGTAACCCTGAGAATGGGTCAAAACCATACGCCTCCCCAGGGGAGGTGTAACAAGGGGAAATATCTGTATTGCTCCTCGTTTTTCCTCTTTCTTTGTGCGCTGCATTCAGCAACACACATAGAAAGAGGAAAAAGCTTCCATGAATTAAAACAATCCTGCATACGACGCAGACTCCCTTGTACCATGGTGCAAGTGTGCATGTGTTAGCGCCAAGCACCAAATTGTGCACCGACACTGCCTCAAAGGACAGGAATGAACTGTATCTCATAAATACAGTGCATTCCTGCCCTTTTGAACTTCCATAGGGCAGGGCATCGCAGCGAAAGGACTTGCAGTGCTGCCCTACGCCAATTCATTGTAAGCATGCTCTTAGTTTTCCCTTTAATTCATATTTTTAATAGCTGAGCTATTCATTATTAAGATAATCATTCTATTTCTGGTGATTTGGTGACAAATATCACATAATAGGTTCAAAGTCATTTAAATCGTTTATGTGTGCACTAATTCTGTACGTTCAGGGTGGGCTTCTGTATATCACCTGTAGAAAGAAGATACACTTTAACCAGATTGTTTTTCTCTAAACATCTATTGCACATCGACATAACTGAGTGGGCAGGTGAGAAACACCTATACTTCTCTGGTTGTCCACAAAGGTTCTAATTCTCTTTCAGTATCTCCGGAAAAATATTAGGTGCGACCTCTGCATTTCTGTGGGACTCATTACACTTTGAGATTGCCTGGCCTGTGTGGCTGAAAGGATGTGCCCAACCTCTGCCTCTTCCTAATAAAAAAGATCAAGGGGTTGATGCTCAAAATGGCCACCCTCAGAACCGGTGCTTGAAATGGAAAAAATAAAGTGCAGGTACTCTGTGCCAGAGTACCTGCTTGTTTTCAAAAAGTGCCGGTACTCTCCAATTCAAAGTATTATGTTTTTCTTGAGATGTGTCAGTACTCTCCCTCCCAAAATAAAAAAGTGCCGGCCCATTTAAAACACTGCTCAGAACTAATGTTACATTGCTCTTATACTAGCCTTCTACGTGAGGTGCTAGGGATACTTAACGTGTCAAATGTTTTTTTTTTTTTTCCACAAAAACATTTCAATCCATCGCTCTCATGAATATTAAGCAGGCACAAATCGGATTGTGACATCTAATGCATGCTGCGTTGGAGGGGTGCATTGGGCAGCAGGCCTTCATCACAGCAGTCACAATAACAATGCTGCTACGGAGGGGTGCATAGGGCAGCAGGCCTCCATCGCAGCAGTCACATTAACAATGTGTCTCACCTGTGAACCCTATCCTTAAAGGGCAGGGCTAGCTGTACCACAAACAGTGCCACATTGCGAATGTACCTTAGGGAGAGCATGCAGCGTTCTTCGGGACCATTGTCTCATGCACCGGGTGCCATATTTATACTTTTTGAAGCAAAACTGCGCCAGCGCAGTTTTGCGTCAAAAATATTACCGCCTTCTAACGCCATTTTGGTGCGCCGTTGCAGGCGTCAAATTTATACGTTGACGCACGGCGGCGCAAACCACAGGTGGGAGTCATTTATTGTGACTCACACCGCAGCGTCAAGTCGTAAAGCAAAACGACGTTAACGCGGCAGAAATGACTGTGGGTCGATTTACAAAGCCGCAAACCGGATATGCGCTGGGTCAATGCCCATAGTTGTCGCAAACATCAGCCAATGTAAACAACAATAGGAGCTACACAGCACTAAGGACACACAAATGCTGCATATGTCAGGGTCCATCCTGTGCCCGGGTAACAATGCAACATCCCAAATGTCATACTGCTCAGACAACAGCATTGAGGGGGGGAGACATGTAACTGGTCACTGAAATACACCTGCACAGTCAGAGGAGGAAATAGGACACTGATACAATTATCAGGGCACTCCAATGAAACACACATTCCCCAACATCAGCAGTACACATTACCAATGCCAACATCCATATCGTGTCATAACTTTGCTATGCATAGGATATGCCACATGTCAAATACATTTAAGTGGATGTGAAAGATCAGAGATTGGGGCAGGTCCAGATTGTTAAGTGTGCTGCCAGGGCCATCAGAACACCCACAGCCAGTGAAAGGTCACACCATGAGAAAGGATGTAGACGGAGGCTTGAGTAGGACAAGAAGGAGGCAATTCACTATTTGGCCTAAACCAACACCTAGAGGCGATGATGCCGACAAGTCTAATAACTCACTGACATACATGTGACATGCAGGTGGGCCATAGGCCTAGAAGAATGCCCATCTGAAGGACTGGAGCAATGAACACGAAACAAGATCACAATGTGAATTCATCACAAGTCAGGCATGAAACATCAAAATTGCCACAACACAGACTAATTGTACACTGTTTCATTGCAGAGGAAGATGGATCTCCTACGGATATGCCTGTCCCAGATTACCCTGATGACATGGATGACGAGCCGATAAACATTCCCCAGGAGACTATCCAAAAGGTCCTTGAACCCCTCCAGACCCCACGTTCAGTCACAAGGATGAAAACAGAACAAGCAGCGATTGCAGAAGATCCACCCACCACCCCAATTGTAAGACCTGCCAGCTCCAATACAGCTGAGGACTCAGACGACTCTGGCACCACCTTTGAGAGAATTGTAGTTGGAGTACAGCGGGAGCTGGCCAAGGAGGTGCGGGTGGGGATGCAAACTATGGCAGCCAGCCTAGAGGGGGTGCGTTCGTACATGATGTCATCTGCAGATCAGGCAGCAGTTATGCAAGCCCTAACATCTATCTTGCAGGAACTGCAAAAAACCCAGAAGGAAATCAGCACAGCTGTAATACAGTTGACCCAACACCTACAACAGCAATCCTGTCAATGCATGCACGAATGCAACATTGAACCCCTCAGGGCAGACCTGGTTGCCTACCATCGTGATGTGGCTGCTATTCTCAAGAACCAGCAGATACTCCTTGCTGCAGTACTGCCCTTAAGACCTTCACAGGGAGCAGCGACCGGGATGTCTGACTCCACATCTTCTAACACTGAGGTGTGTGTTGCCCCTTCACAACCAACAACAAGGACAGAGGAGGCAACACACACATCATAAGAAGAAGACATGGAACAGATCACATTCACAAGGAAAAGTACCCGGAAGCACTAGTCCCTGCCACATGGCCAACTATTACCAAGGTCCTACGCTTTGTAACTTGCCAGTCTTCCAACAACTGTACTCAAGCACTGTTCTGCAAACCACTGTATATCTTGTCACCCAGCCCAGTGATTGTCTCTCTCCTACTCATTGGCAAATTCTGGCCCTCTGCACTGTCTGAAACATCAAACCCAGCATGTCAAAAGCATTTCGGTAAACCCTTGTGTAGGATCACAATGTAAGATGTCACTATAATGGACTCACAATCATGGACAATGTACAGATAGCACTACAGCACTTTTCAATAATTAGCACTTACACAACAAATCTGTCTCTGGGTAATGTGACATATCAACTGTGCAGTAGATAACTGAAATGTGCCTACTGTCAAATTACGTAGCTTGTCAATACAACTGTCCTGATATTATGTAGTCAGATAAATCAGGACAGTGCCCATAATTGCATCATACTCTGCCCTTCCTGAGGGTAAGATCTGATGAAGTGAGAAACCATACACCATCATGCTGTGTTGGACAGAAGAATGCTTCCTCAAGGGATATCTAAGTCATCAAATAGTGGCAGCAAAATGTTGTCACCATGCAATAATAACAAATATAACAGTGCACACTAATCTATGCAAACACTACAAAAACTGCATAAATGAAGGAGTCTGAGTTTACATACAAATAGGTAATCATGCTGAACTGTGTCACAAATGACGTATGAGAGTCATGAAGACAAGAATACAAGAGTGCCAATGAGAACTCATCTTATAAGGGTGTCCTTGATCATCACACTGCAGTTAGACCTAAAACTGTTCCCCCCAATACCAAGTCTGGAAGCACTGTTTGTGACTTTGAAAACACACTTATCAACAGAAACACATTGTCATCCATATTAACTGTGATTGGTGGTTGCAACGAAGGGTAGACACTTTGCAAGGTAGCTCTGGGCTAGCTGCCAATCGTACAGCTCAGTTGGGATTTGTTTGTAGCGTAGGACACAAATGTAATAGTACAAAATTCATGTACACTGAATCCAAACCCAGGATCAAGTACCATTTAACACATACTGTTAAGGGTTAACCAAATATTTATTAAATGATAATCACAGAAGAGGAAACTGAGGGAAAAATCTTACCTACCCTAATCTACCCTGACTACTCATTACCCACAACTGTCCCTAACTAACCTAAGCTACACTTACTTATCACATGTAACGAAACATTCTAAACATCTGCCCCCACCCCCCTTATGAGATGGGACACGTGGAGGACAACACATACTAACCTAAACACATACTATACTATCCTAAACAAATATATATATTTTTGTATATTTTTTTTTTTTTGTATTTTTTTTTTAAACACACAAGAACACCAACATAGAACCCCAACACACACTTAATAAGTAAAAATAGAAAGAATCAGGAACCATCCACCCCCCACCCACTAACACTAACTAAACTACCAGCCTATACTAACCTAACACTAAGCCCCCTAAGCCCACTAACAATAAGAACAAGGAAAGAGGAGGGAGGGGAGGGAATCATTTCGTAGGGTCCTCTTGATTGACTTAACACGCCGGTTAATGTGGCGCACATCCTGGCTCAGGTGGCTTAACTTGCGCAGCACACGCTCCATCTTCTGTTCCATGTTGTGGAAGGCTGCAGGGTCAACAGATGGAGCTGTGGCAGTCTGGGTACCGGTGGAGGAGGTCTGTGTGTGTGTGGAGCCAAGCCCAGTGGGCTGTCCTGCATCTGAAGCAAGGCTGGGGCCTGGAAGTCCAGCAGATGTAGGCACAACAGTCCCAGCTGTGGGTGGGGCCACCTGGCATGAAGTGGTGGTTGTGCTGGTGGTGGCTGTGGTGGGCAAAGTAGGCCAACCCTATGGGAAGGCTCTCCATGCCCCGGAGGCCCGTTCATGGTGATATCGCCGGGCCATCCTCCAGAACCCCGACTCCACCAGCAGGATGTGCTGGTATCTCATGGCCCGCCGCTGGAATTTACGGACCTGGTCTGGAGTCATGTTTGCAGCTGTGAAGACAAATACAAATATTCTACATTAGTAACTGCATTGTGTGAAATGGCACAAGAAGTTAATCAGACAATACATCTACAGTACTTGTAACAGCTCATATCACAATACAGATCATTGAATGTCCCTGAGGAAGTACATGGCAGGCCAGCCTACAAAGGTCACATCACACATAGCACATCCATAACCTACAAGATGGGTAACAACTGGCTTTGACTTGCCATCTGAGTTCTGCCAGTTATCAGCTAAGAATCATGCTGCATATCCTCCGCCAAGACCTGGGCTACAAATGTCAGCGTACGGAATGCAAAACTAAAGCCACATGGTCTGCAAGTTGTAACTGGACTTGCCAGTGTAGTACCAAGTGCCATACCTGAGTGTGTATACTAGGTTCCAACCAAACAGTCACTTATTCACATGTATGTCTAACATACTGGTACCCCATTCACAAACCCATGCCCGTGTTTGAGGGTGGGGGGGTGGATAAACAACTATCAGTTTCCAACAACATGTACACCGAGGAGTGTATAGAAAACTCCACACGTGTTTGGCTCTACACACACACCACAGGTAAGGTCTATCAACAATTAGGAGTCAGCAAACCCTAGACCAATCATAGGGCCACACATGTCAGGAAATGCAGAACTTGGTACACAACATATACTTCCACTAAGGCCTGACTTACATCAGACACAGAGTTGCAAGAACACCCATGATCATGATTAGCATGCACACCTAGGCCATTGCACTCAAGTTCCACATACTTGTAGCACTACATGTGGAACTACATGCTGCTAGGAGGTTCTAACTACAGTTTCATAAGTACATTGGTAAATAGGGAAGCAGAAGTCTATTGGAAAGCAATTTGCTGTACCAATCTTGGAGAATGTGGGTCTGACAGGCTGACTAAATCGGAGCTGACTTCCAGTGCGACTCTTGTTGATACAAGTGTCATCCACATGACTAACTCCAGTACTCACAGTGGGGCCTACAGGAATGGCCTACAATCCCTAGATAATACCATTGGATACGCATTGGCCAACTCAAAACATTTGAGAAACTGAAATCCCACTCATGGAACAAGAGAAATGATTGCCCCACGCATCACACCTTGCTATGCGTTCAACACACACGAGTCCATAAACAGCAAACACAACACATAACAGACATATCAACACTTACTGGAGTGGTCGGGGTCCTCAAATGTCGCCACCTCTCCCACAGTGTAGGGTGCCGGTCCACCTGTAAGGCATGGAAGGAAGAAATGTGCTCAAAATCTGTGCACAGAGCAACAATTTCATAAACATATACAATGTGTAGGCTGAATAAGGAGATGGCAGCCATTCAGACATGATGATATTGCATCTGATATATCACGGCCAACTTGTACATAGCATGGGTCAGTTACACACATATCTGCACACATACAGTGGCCCTAACTATCATGTGGTTGCAAACATGGCCCGTAATTGGTGACCAGAAAAAAATATGGAGTGTAATAGTCTCATCATGTGCATCCAAGAGAGACATCCAAAGCCTGGTTACTTGAGGACTGCATTACCAGTCAAACATGCTTTGTGGCAATGACACATTTATTACACATAGGTACAATCTACAGAGAGAGGGGCAGGGACTTTTGTAAGCCCTCCTGTTGTTACATTTTATTCAGTTGATGTGGCCCAGCTATGGTGACTTGCACTAACCATGGAGATTTGAAGCCATGTGCATACCTTTGGACTGCCATCCATATTTGGAATGAGGCACAACTACTCCAACAAACATTCTAAGATGTTAGGTGAGGGCACCTTACACCTTTTCACAATGTTTTCAAATCCAGATCTGACATGTATCCAAAAAGATAAAGGAACACAATAATCCCAAACATTCATAGTACTTCTGTGAACGCTTTCCTTCCACACTCACCAGACTCACATGAGACATATGTCTGAGCCACTTTGCTATTATCAATTGACGTGAAGGCAGCACTCATTTTCTGCATCATGTAGTGATTCTAGAGTCAGTCTAGCTATTGCGTCAACAAAGTTAGCCAGTATGTTGGTACATTTTTACTTCTCTGTCAAAAGTGCCCTATATAGACATGATTGGCTCCTATTTTGTTTGGTTGTCTGACACAAAGGCCGCACCAATTTACTTCATGGAAAAGTATCCTGTAAGTTTGCTGAGCACGTGCTACCTGACAGCTAGCAATTGTGATCCTCACCATAGTGCATCAATTATCCCTGTATGTTTCCCCAGCATTACACACAGTCAGCAAGTTATCTGGCAGACATAGTACACATCCTCTTATGTCACTACAGAGCATTTAATCATGCACATTTAAATGATTAGTACTCACCAACAGTGCCACCAATCACGATTCCCAGGTGGTACAAGAGAACCTGCTCCCTGGTGATGAGATCAGCCCACCGGTGCTTTAGCTGGTGGTCACTCCTCTGGCTGGCATTCACACGCTGCAGGTGATGCAGTACCTTTCCCCACCGGATTCTGCGCGCCTCTGCTTGATACCCCTGTATCACCCTGCCTCGATCATGAGTGGCAAGAAATGGCACACAAGCCATATGAACCCCCCCAACTCCTCTTCACCCATCCTGCCAAGACTTGGCCTAATAGACATAGTGGAAATGTGAAAGGGAATAGGGGTTAAAGAAATAGAAAGGGGAAAAGGGGGAAAGAAGGGGTACAAATACAGATGAAAAGTAAACTTAACTACTAAAAGAGCCCAACTATTCCCAAACTACCACTACCCACAACAGACTCCCACAAACAACAAAAACACTAGGTAAATGGAAAAATGTACACAAAACACAGTAGTACAGTATACACTAACAATATTTATTTCACAAATTGACAATACAAATAGCACACAGGACAAACAAGCAGAAAATCTCAGGATACCACTCTCTACACAGCCACACAGTCTCGAAGAATCATAGACTGCAAAGTGAAAGTGAAAGTACACCCACTCTACATGATCTGTAAACAGGATATCCTATTACATCACTTCCTGTATGAAATAGCCGCCCTTTTTCGCATTATGCGTCATTTTTTGTCGACCAATACTGTATTTGCGTCATTTTTTTTGATGCACAGGAGTGAAAATTAGCCTGCATCCAAATAATAGTACATGGCCTGTACAAATATCTGGATGCGGCCTAATGTTCACTCCTGTGCGTCAAAAAAAATTACGCAAATACAGTATTGGTGGGCAAAAAATGACGCATAACGCTAGGAACGTCAACATTTCAGTGAATTAACTGGTTTTGGGCAATTTTTCAGTTTTTTTGTTATGTTACATTTGGGACACATCAGAGATAGGCTGATTGAACACACTATGGTGTTGATGGTGTATGTTCACATGTGTGACATCATACTGCAGCGGACCATGATCCGCTACTCCCTTCAGAGTATTTTTACGGTTGGCTGACGCAATAGATGGTCAGAAGTGTGACCCACATATATGTGCTGCACAAATTGGGCATGTTTGGCATAAGGAGAGGATAGCAATGTGACGCACATATGTACAATACCTAAATGCCTTTGGCTCAAAGTGTGTGCTTTGACAACTAATGTATTCGTTGACCAAGTGTGTGTGTATCACATGAAGCATTATTGCACATATGCTTGTATGAATGTGACGTCCATGTGTCCAATCCTTAGATGCAAGTCATTGTGGAAATGAGAGAGGGCATGTGTTAGTCATACATGTAGCAACATCCGTAATGTGGACTTCCAAGATTTAGGGTAACGTAGACACCACATGTGACAAAGCATGCACCAGATAGATGGCAGACGCTTGTTCATGTCACTGGTCCACATTTTCAACATCCTATTTCCTAGAGTTTTGGTAACAGCTTTCTAGGCACTAGTTGGTGAATCCCAGAGAGAGTCATACAAATGCATTGAGGAAGTGGGTACCATGTTGTTTGCACAGACAGATAACGGTAAATCTCAAATGTATGATGCCACCACAGTTGAGGCCATAGAAGTGAGCCCCAACTATCAAGTGGCTGTGGTGGACCAGCATACAAGACAGCACGTCTCCGCATATTTCCAGTGATCAATTGCACATAGGTGTCTTGTTCATGTGTGTGGTCCAATGATGATCCTGTATATAGTTTGGGGTGTAATTTGTCACAGTTCAGTCCAGGACTCATCATGAGTCAGTGGCAGCTGTTCCTGTATCTACTGAGTATCCTTGGTTGATCAATGTGAGTAAAGTGGATGAGGACATGTGAACCTACATGGGGATGGTCCCACCCTGTCACTAAAGACGTGTAATGAGACAATCAACAGGGCAACCTTGGTGTGCTGAGTGAGATAATGTCTCAGGTGTCATGTTCCGGCAGGTGTCATTACAACATTTGTACACAGGTTAGCCTCTGAAATTCCCACTGCATCTGGGAACATCATAGCCTTTGTGCTGATTATTCTTGCAGCTATTAACCACACACGGCCCATCAATATGTTGTGTGCACTGTGATTCTGTGTGTAAACTGTCATGGTCCTGACATGTGTGGATTTTTCATGGACATTATCAGAGGTTGCTGGTTCTGCTGAAGGCCCCGTACCCAATCCCTGCATGCGGCCCTGGGACACTGTCACACTTTGTCATTCATGCATAAATGAGACCCAGACAAGGGATGGGCCATGAATTGTGCTTTTCCCAGAGGATTTTACTCAAATGGTACAGTTAAAAGGCAGATGATGCTATACAATGTATTTGGGTATGCATTGAAGAAGCCCATGCCCAATACCCTCTGATGAATGAGAGGTTTGCTAACGCAAGTGTGGTACATATGTAGACACAGGGATACTTTAGTGTGACACACAGACAGATGCCAGTCAGGCTGACAGAATGCAGGGTGATTCAGGATCCAGCAATTTGACAAGTTACATAATCAGTGGTCTGACTCAGACTGTTTGGAGGACGAACTAGACAGTTGACATGTCAAACTGTGTATGTCCTGTGTTTTTGAAGGTGACAAATGAACCCAAAGGCTGTGTTACACAGCTTAATTAGTATCAATGCTTAACGGTGTATTTGACAAAATGGCAACTCCTATGCTGTTCCAGGCATCAGCAGGGGCAGTGCTTGTTGAAATGGGTGGTGTGCATGGAGGTGATGACAGGTGTGGGCTGCATCTGTTTCTCACCAGTCCTGTAGGTGAGATTTGCATTCTAAGGGCCAACATACTTTTTCACACGGGAAGCAATCTACAGGTGCTAACAGGGCTTTGAAACTAGAAGACAGTGTATAAATTAACCTGACGTCCATGCAGTCAGATGTTCTATGACAATGGCATACCATAGGAAAGGGTGTAGCACACTGGATTGCTATTGTTAATCTGTGTGTGTAGAGAAGGTAATATCAGGGTACACATCATAGTATTCCAGGGACCTCTTCAGACAGGTGGGTTGTGACCAGGTGCATGGGTGTGTCAGGAGTTAGGAAATGGGCTGACATGTACATGGAATGTCATGTGTGCAATGCTGCTCATATGAGTGGCACTTGTGTTGTCTATGTTCTGCTTCTATGGAACTCTAGTCACAGATAGTCCTTGCAAATGTTGGATGCAGTTGGACTTACTGCTGTCAAGGGTCTGGTCAGACATTCCTGTTACTGATGCAAAAGCACATCAACTGCCTCATGTATGAGCCTTGTTTTCCCCTTATTGAGTGATGGTGTCTTAGTTGTGTGCCATATGCCGCGTTGGACCTTGATTTCAACATGTATGTGTGAAATAGGTGTGGTCCTCTGCTATTGGCCTTCAAAGGAGAAATGTACATGATAGATGTTATTTACAGTGTTTGTGTATGTGACCATTGTATGTTAGGCATCACATTAGCTCTGGGATTTTTAGTGTCCTAATCAGTATCTCAGCAATGCTCCATGAGGCAACACTCTTATTCTGATAAGTAGAGATGAAGGTGTGCAAAAATGATTAGCCAGACCATGATATGGTGATTATTATAGGTGTTTATACCATCGGCCGTGTTCTGTAGTTCCCCCTCATGTTGCAGGTCAGCATCCTCCTCTTCCTCCTCTTCAGGCATGTGTGGCTCTGGTTCCAGGAGGGGAATGTTCCTTTTGATGCAAATGTTGTGCAGAATAGCACATGTTAGGATGATCTTACAGACCATCTCCGGGGAATATAGGAGGCTGCCACCAGTGATGTTGAGGCACCGGAACCTTGACTTGAGGGTGCCGAAGGTCCTCTCGATTATGCTGTGTGTCCTCCTATGTGCGTCATTGTAGGCACGCTCTGCAGCAGTACTCAGGTTGCCAATAGGTGTAATTATCCATGGCTGGATGCCATACCCCTGATCAGCTGCAAGAGAAAATGAATGGGATCATGTGGATGTAGCTGGCCCTATTGAAAGGACCTTGCATGGCAGTAGTTGTCTTGTGTTGTCTGTGGCTCTTTTGTGTTATAATGTAGCATCCTAGGCTTGTAGGATGTACCATCTGCATTGTGTTGTTTCCTTGGCTGAACGAGTGTTTGCCTTCTGACCATTTGTTAGCAGTATGTTTTGGGATTTGCAGTACAGTGTGCCCTCCCTAGCATTGTGACTTGTGACACAGGTGTCCCTGTGTCTTCACTGGGGGGTGAGATGATAGTTCCATACACAGGTTAAAATTGACAGTGTTGTTAACACATTCAAATCAATGTACCCTGGACATCCCATACCTTTAGACTTATGCAATGGATTCATGTAAACGTCATTGGGACACTTACATTTTGCAAGGTGACATTTAGGCAACCGACTCCACATGTTGTGATCTTCGACGTCTTAACATTAGGCTGTACAGTAATTTCAGATGTGTGACAGGTTCACTGCAGACCTAAGAAACATGGCTAGCGATGTCACGACCTCAGTGTGTTCCTGTTCACATGTTGCTGTTGTGGTGTATGTGTTGTGTGTCCTAGAGGGTTGCTGTGCAGTGTGTATATAAGTAGGTTTTTGTATTTACCAACAAGTAGTCCATTGACATACCGTCCATCCTGGAAGTGTTCATTGATGGTGCAGTGACGGAAGATGAAGGAGTCATGTACACTCCCAGGATATTTAGCCATGATGTTGGTGATCAATCCCTGGTGATCGACAATGGCCTGCACATTGATGGAATGTGTGTGCTTCCTGTTGCAGTAGAGGTGTTCAGTTGCAGCAGGTGGCACAAGGTGTACATGTGTGCAGTCGATTGCACCAAGGACATGTGGGAAGCCACTGATGAGGTAGAACCCCTGTTTTGTTTCCTGCTGCATTTGCAGTGTGTTAGGGAAGCAGATGTGGCGGGGTGTAAGTCCAATGATGGCATCCAGTACTTTGGGCAAAAGGGCGGAGAATGATGGTTGTGATATTCCGGCAACCAGGGCACCAGTTGTTTGAAAAGAGCCACTTGCCAGCATGTGAAGTATGGCAAGCAGCTTGGTTTCTGTTGGGATGGTACGGGGTGTCAGCAAAGTGGGTGCCAACTGCGGTTCAATGTTGCGCAGCAGCTGCTGAACGGCCTGCCAGTTCAACCTGTACCTCTGGATGATGTCGTGTTCCCTGAGGCCATGAAGGGTTGTTCTGGGACGGAATATCCTCTCTTGCCTTCTGCGCTGCCTTTGGGGTCCCTGTTTGGTGTTGTTGTAGCTGCTGTTGTTGCTGCTGGGCTCTGTGTGCACGCTGGATTAGAATCACCTCCATGTCTCCCCGTTGCTCCTCTGCTGCTCTGCTGTTGCTTCTGTGTGTTCTGATTAAATACAGGTGTGTTTGCCCCATTTTAACGCCTGTCCTGACCCAGGTGTTAATTTTTGATGCAAATCGGGCTGTGCGTCATTTTCAGGCTCCGCCTCCCGGCCGTGAGTCATTTTTGCCCAAAAGCATAAATACGACGCACGGCCGTTTAAGTCATTTTTTGGACGGGAACGCCTACCTTGCATATGATTAATGCAAGGCGGGTTGCCGCATCCAAAAAATTACACACATGGTGGAATTTTGTCATCCTCAGGCTCGGGCGTCAAAGTTTAAATACGGGACAACGTTTGCGCTGAATGTGCATCAAAAAAGGTTATGCGCATTCAGTGCAGACAGAGTATAAATATACCCCTGGTGTCCCCAGACTACTTACCCTGTACTCGGTCTTAAGAAGCCAACCATTCCATGCTTTGTAATGTCAAAAATAGTTGCAGCACATTTATGCATTTCTATGCAAATAACAAGGGAAGAGAAATGCTCGGCAGTTGCCTCCTTCCTCTTGCGATTTGCAACGCACAGCAATGCTTGCATTGCGATTCGTAGTGCCCATTGCAAACTGCAATGCTATGTTAGTCATTGAGAATTCGGACCGCATTTGCTAGTTCACATTTACTGACTTCGTAAATGCAAAGGTTTCTGAGCACCAGCAATGCTTAATTTGAGCCAGTGGTTAATGGTGGGTGTCACCGGCACTTGTTTTTGAGGGCCGGCACTTATTTTCTGTCTCAAGCATGTCCTGCGAACAAAAGACACTAATGGAAAAGAAGGAGGACAAAGGCAGGAATTTGCAAGGGTGAGCTAAAGGGGCAGGGAGTGGCTGTAAATGGATTAAAGAGGCCGGAGATGGCTTCAGGATTACGATGCCTCAGAATTCAGCGCTCACTCGTTTAATTGCAGCAGCCCCGTGTTTCAGAGGAAAGCTTTGAGCACCCACACTTTTTTTATTTACAAATTAAGCACTGAACACCAAGTTTCAGACGTTTTGGTATATTAAAGGAAGAGTAGTGTGCTTTTAACATCCGGCATTTCAGGAGAGTTGTTTTTAGTGTTTCAAAGCTTACACGACTCCAAATGAAATGAAAACATGAATGAGAACATTGTTGCCTTCAGAAATGAACTGAGATATCACGAATTGTTGTAGTAAGCCGAGAGAATACATAACTGTAAAAGAGGATAAGAAAACGAAAATGGAAACTGACACTAGAAACTGAATTACTTGACACGCAGCTGCTGCGTGAGGCATAAGATTCGATCAAGCCTTTTCGTTGCGGAAAAATCCTCTGCCAATCCACGCTGAAGAGCTGACAGGTGTTACTCAAAAATCCCACAATTTCAAAAAATAAAGGATAGAGATTTGATAAGACTATGATTCGGGAAATACGGGATAAAACATAAAACTAAAAAGAAAAAGAAAATTAAATGGTTCTATGGATGATGCCTAGTTAGTGTTTCAGGGAAGATTTCAGATGCGAGCAAGCAATATAAGTGACCGAGAAGGGGATAGCGAACAGATGATGCTAACATTATCAAGATAGCAGACGGAGAAAGAATGGCAATCATTTTATTTTAATCATTTTGTTTTTCACAAATTTGCAGTATGCGGCTTCGGAACTGTACTGAAATATAGGAATTTCTTAATTCTTATTCATTATGTAAAAAGATAAAGCATATTTGGAGAACGATGTACAATTATGATTCAAAATGAAGATTGAATGGCTGAATAGCTGAACAATTCAGCCCGTACTGTCTCTCACACAACTGTGTTTTCTCTGCACAATTGCAAGTGGTGGCAACTTATTTAGGTCATTCCTTACGAACATCTTGAAAGTCGAAGGGTTGTTTTGCATTTTTTTACACTTTGCAAACACTGGCCAACCGAAGGCAGCACAGGGTCTAACAGTAGCACATCCATGAGGCACACTGGCATGCACATCCATTCTGGCACATGTTAATTTTTTTACTTATGACAGTTGAAGGCATCTTGCATGTGAGAGCTTGGCTTTGCACTCCATACCATCAGGGCTGAAAATGTTTCCTGTTAGTGAGGTAAATCTCTGCGAAATGGTAGCAACAATGTGTTAGGCCTGACAGCCTTTGAGTGGTCATCCTTCAACTTTTTGCCTGCCTCCCTCCACTTTTCTGACACTGATTTTCGCTAGTTTTAGGACTCTGAGCACTTTACCACTGCCAAGCAGTGCTAAAATGCATATGCTCACTCCCTTAAACATGGTAACATTGGTTCATACCCAATTGGCATATTTATTTACTTGTAAGTCTCTAGAAAAGTGCACTACATGTGACTAGGGCCTGTAAATGAAATGCTACTAGCAGGCCTGCTACACTAATTGTGCCACCGACATAAGTAGCCTCTTAACCATGTCTCAGGCCTGCCATTACAAGGCCTGTGTGTGCAGTTCACTGCCACTTCGACTTGGCATTTAAAAGTACTTGCCAAGCCTTAAACTCCCCTTTTTCTACATATGTCTCACCTAAGGTAAGCCCTCTGTAACCCATAGGGCAGGGTGCTATGTAGGTGAAAGGCAAGGCATGTACATGTGTGTTTTTTATGTCCTGATAGTGAAAAAACCCTACATTTGTTTTCCACTACTGTGAGGCCTGCTCCGTTCACAGACTAGCATCGGGACTGCCCACATATACTTTTTGAGTGGTAGCTTCCGATCAGAAAGGGGAACCAGGTCATATTTAGTTTGGACAGAATGGCAATAGAAAATCCTGCTTATTGGTAAGGTTGGATTTTATATTACTATTTTAGAAATGCCACTTTTAGAAAGTGAGCATTTCTCTGCACTTAAAAACAATCTGTGCCTTACAGACATTGGGGGTCATTCTGAACCCGGCCTGGAGGGAACCGCCGAATGACCGCACCGCGGTCAAAAGACCGCAGCGGCCATTCTGGCTTTCCCGCTGGGCCGGTGGGCGACCGCCAGAAGGCCGCCCGCCGGCCCAGCGGGAAATCACCCTCAACAATGAAGCCGGCTCCGAATGGAGCCGGCGGATTTGTAGGGGTGCGACGGGTGCAGTGGCACCCGTCGCGATTTTCAGTGTCTGCAAAGCAGACACTGAAAATCTTTATGGGGCCCCCAGGGGCCCCACGACACCCGTTCCCGCCATCCTGTTCCTGGCGGTAAAAACCGCCAGGAACAGGATGGCGGGAAGGGATGGCGGGAAGGGGGTCGGGAAGGGATGGCGGGAAGGGGGTCGGAATCCCCATGGCGGCGCTGCAAGCAGCGCCGCCATGGAGGATTCCCTGGGCCAGGGGTAGCCCTTTTCTGACCGCGGCTTTACCGCCGTGGTCAGAATGGCCCAGGAAGCCCCACCAGCCTGTTGGCGGTGCTTCCGCGGTCCCCGGCCCTGGCAGTCATGGACCGCCAGGGTCGGAATGACCCCCATTGTCTCCAATCAACGTCTGGGCTGGGTTAGTTGACAGCTTCCTAGTGGATTTGACCTCGATAACCACAAACACAGGACACTCAATCACACCAGCACTCATCTGCATACTGAAAGGGTCTTCCTGGGCTGGAAGGGTAGAGGGCCTGACACTTATATTCCAAAGACTAGTAGCCTGTCCTCACACAATGGACTGCCAAACCCCCTACTGGGACCCTGGCATACAGGCCTGTACTGAAAGGCGAATTTGTACACTTCAAAACCACTCTTTGAGGTCTCTCACAATTCAAAGTCATTTAGGGTATATAAACTGGGTCTCTGGCCTCACCAACTCGTCTGGACCTGAACCTGCAACATGTCAAGAGGAACTGCCTGGCTGCCCAAAGGACTCATCTAGACTGCTTTGCTGAGAAGGACTGCTGCCCTGCTGTTGCCCTGCTGAACTCTGACTTTGCTGACAAGCGCTCTCCAAGGGCTTGGATTGAGCTTGCCTCCTGTTTTCTGAAGTCTTAGGGCCAAAAAGTACTTGGCCCTCATTATGACATTGGCAGTAAATCCCACTTACCGCCATGCTGACTGCTGCCAACATACCGCCGCTGCGGTGGATATCTGTTCACCATATTATGACACAAACATACCAATCTGTCACTATTCAGCCACACACACAAGTCCGCCAGCCCAAAGGTCAGTGATAAACTGGCGATATCAAAACCCACACCGTTACGCCAACAGAACAACGCCCACAACAGTATGACCCACGAATCACCACGGAGGACATTCAATGGTGGTAAACCATTGGTGGTACATACCGCTGCACTCAAGATACACACACACACTTACAAAACAACACCACATTGGACAATTAAAAAAAACACACCTGACATCCATACACACACCACACCCACACACCCACACCACTATAAAACACACACCCACATTACCCACAACCCTTTACAACTACAAGTTATTGCCAACAGAGAGACACAGCAAGAGCACTCACAAAACCAGAGCAACGTACCACCCTCACCAATACACCACCCACGCACCTTACATCACACACCCCAACACATCACCCTACACACCCTCACCCACACCACTCACACTACATCCATGGCACCACAACGACACCCCAGATTCTCTGAGGAGGAGCTAAGGGTCATGGTGGAGGAAATCATCTGGGTAGAGCCACAGCTATTTGGATCTCAGGTGCAGCAGATATCCATTGCTAGGAAGATGGAGTTTATGGCAGAGAATCGTGGATAGGGTCAACACCATGGGACAGCACCCAAGAACCAGGGATGACATCAGGAAGAGGTGGAACGACCTACGGGGGAAGGTGCGTTCCATTGCAGCAAGACACCAAATTGCAGTACAGTGGACTGGCGGTGGAGCCCCACCTCCTCCCCCACAACTAACAACATGGGAGGAGCAAGTCTTGGCAATCATGCATCCTGAGAGCCTGGCAGGAGTTTGAGAAGGACTGGACTCTGGTAAGTCAAGTCTATACTATTACCACCCCCTACCTGCATGCCATCACATCCCCCCACCCCACCCTCACTCCCATCACTCCAACACCTCCAACACACCCCACCATCAAAACCCACTCATCCCAATGGCAAGCCCAGCCAGCCATACCAATACATGGACACCACTCATAGACCTGCATGGACACCTCTCACTAATGCATGCACACTAGAGAGAATCAGCTAGCCCACCACATAGCAACTCACACAAGGTAAAGCTGCCAGGGCAATAACAACCAAAGAGGGCAACCCTCCAATGCACAATATGTCACATACAGAAATAAGAACATTGCATTTACATCCTCACAGGTATCCCAGACAATGTCCCCCCTCAGGAAACACCACCACGGCACCCACCCAGCGTGCCCATACCTCTGTCCCAAGGACACATCAATCAGCAGTGTGTCTACCACTACAGTGACCCCAGGCCACACCACAAACCTAAGACAATCAGGGACCTGTGGTCAGTGGCAGTGGGCACACGGTTCAGGTGACAGAGGCACAGGACAACAGGGAAGCTGGGAGGACTGCTGTGTGCCAGGGGGAGGACAGGCACAGGGAAACGACTCTCCAGTAGGAACTCACTGCAATCCTGGGAGCATACTAACATTCCCAAGATACGCTGGGCCAGATCCTGGACAAGCAGCAGGAGAACATGTGGCTGAAGGAGGGACAGTACCAGGGGATCAGGGAGGACTTGAAGTCCATTAACCTCCGATCCCTTTTCTTTTGAAGTATTCAGTACAGCGGTTCAGCTGTGGGATTAGATTAGATATTTTCTCTGAGATCCTTAATATGGATAATTTCCAAAGTCTCAGTTTCGACGATGATATTGTGTCTGCTATTTTACAGACCCCTTCCATTCTGGTCAATGATGGCGCAGGACCATCTGGTCCCACCAAGGAAGAATGGGACAAACTGTCTTCACTTAAACGAGATTTGGTTAAAACAGTTTTACATGGGACAATCATGACTGAATATCTCAGAGCAATCATAGCTCCCAATGAACTACTTGTGTCCAACATGCCCAGGATTTTCCTACAAAACTTAGTCTTTAGGAAGGACTGGGCACAGATCGCCTGGAAATGTACTCGTGATTGGCTTGTCCTGATTATTAATACATCCCGACGACTAGCGGAATCTATGGCCATGCAGATTACCTTCATGGAAAACACACTTTAAACCACAATTTCCATTGCGGCATTTAAGAGTCGATTAGCAGAGATTAATTCTGATCTGAATGAAACAAAAGAATTTCTAACACAACAAAAGATTACCAAGTTACAGAAATATATCAATAAGTTCAATAGAGAAAAGGTCTATCCGTATATCAAGGAAGACTACACCATAGATACCCAATCCGTATCATCAGACGAATCCTCCACCTCAGATAGGAGATCTCGCAAATATAGCCATAGTTCATCTTCTGACGGTTGGAGTACTGAAAATGAGAGACCACAACCTTATTATAATTTTCCCCAATACCATCCGGGTCAACCGCTGGCATGGCAACAACCCTTCCCCTTCTACCAACCCCGTCCCATGCTACCATATGTGCCTTTTTTAGGCCACGGCAGGGGCAGAGGAAGAGGCAGAAGACGAGGAAGAGGCAGGAGAGTCCACTGGTCTCAGGAAGAACCACAGATGGTCACACGGAGCAAGGGCAAAGTCCTACAAACAAAGACTTAGTGGTCAATTTGTCCTCAAGACCTCTTTCTCTTATTGAAATGAGGGCTTTGAACAGAGGTCTGGGCTTTGTACCCATTCCTAAGGATTACCTATTTCAATTACAATGCGAACTTTCGCAGTTCTTCAGAAAAATCAGATTGCAATTCTTCTTTAGAGATAAACCTACTGACGACTCTCCTTCAGACTGCGGTCTGAAGAAACCTTCCAAATTCATGCCACCCTCATCGTCAATGCCTTGTGAGGTCTTGGCTTTTGAGAAAGCAGTCACCACTGACATTACTAAAATACGACCTAAGCTCAAATTTGTCAACATACCCAAAGCCGAGAGTGAGGCCCTCAGAGATTTAGCAACTGACACTAACATTATCATTAAACCAGCAGACAAGGGTGGGGCAATTGTTATAATGAACGCAGAGGAGTACAGACAGGAGTGTCTACGCCTTTTGGGTGACTCTACTTATTATGCTCAGATTGACCAGTATCCCACAGCTAGATTGCAAATTGAGATCCGTGGTATGATAGAAGAAGCCTGTGGTAATTCTTGGATATCACAGAAAGAAGCAGAATTTCTGGATACTGAAGATCCCCGTACTCCGTACTTTTATTGTCTCCCGAAGATTCACAAAGGAAGGTCTCCCCGCCCAGGCCGTCCCATAGTTTCAGGTATTGGGTCTGTCCTCGAACCCCTATCCACATTTTGTGATCACTTTTTACGGCCCCTTGTACAACAATCAGTGACTTACCTCAGGGACACAAAAGATGTCCTCAATCTCATTGAAACCATAAACTCATCAGTTAACGTGAATGCGCTCATCACCCTTGATGTTGAGGCATTATACACTAACATTCCGCAAGAAACTACACTTAAGGTAGTTGAGTCATCCCTCCTGTCTGCTAGATTGAATTCAGTAACCCCAGTTCATTTCATTATGCATTGTGCTAGCTTAGCCATGACAAGGAACTTTTTTCAATTTGAAGACAAACTTTTTCACCAGAATCGTGGCACTTCAATGGGCAGCACCTTTGCCCCCAGTCTAGCATGTATGTATATGTATGACTTTGAAAAACGCTTTATTTTGCCAGAGTCCAACCCTTTTTTTGACAATATCAAGTTATGACGTCGGTATATAGACAACATTTTGGTTATCTGGCACGGTCCTACCTCAGAAGTAGATAAGTTTACAACATGGTCAATGGTCTGGACCCCTTTTTTAATTTTACATCCAATGTTTCTACCACTGAGATTCTTTTTTTAGACCTGGTGATCAGCATTGAGGAAGGGAAATTGAAGACTTGGACTCATCATAAAGTCACTGACCATAATAGCTTATTACTATATGACAGCCATCACCCTAAGGCACTCCGAGACAATTTACCGCATGGTCAGTTTTTGCGCCTCTGACGGAATTGCACCAACTTGCATTCATTTGATATCCAAGCTGCGGATCTGCAGACTAAATTGCATGATCGCCATTATCCCAACAGAGTGATAAATACGGCCTACAAACAAGCCAAGTATAGTGACAGGGACTCACTATTACAGTTGACCCCAAAATCCACAGATACGAAACTTACGCCATTATCGAATACCGTCAAGAAGATAATCAATAAAAGATGGGCTGTTCTCTGCAGTGGAGGGGAGAATATCTCAAAACCACTGTTTGCTTTCAAAAGGACCACCAACATTAAAGACATGTTGGTTCATACTCGACCTAGATCCCTCATTACCCCGACCAGTCAAAGGTCTCTCTGGGATCTCCCCCCAGTTAAGGGCCATTTTCCGTGTGGAAACTGTAACGTGTGTTCACTCACTAAACGGACAGACATTCTTGATTTAGAACCTATATTGACATGGCGATTGATGAAACATACCAATTGCAATACTCGCCATTGCATTTATTTGATTACCTGTCCTTGCAATTTGCGATATGTAGGGATGACTACACGAGCTGTCAAAGTAAGGATAAATGAACACAGTAGCAACATTCGTTGTGGGCATGCCACAACCAAACTTAGTATTCATTTCATGGAAAATAATCATACACCAGATGATATGTGGTGGGTTGTACTACAGACCTGTGCACAAAAAGAGACCCGTCCACTCTTCGAACTTGAACAGCGCTGGGTGTATAGACTCAAAACCCATCGTCAAGGGTTAAATGATGATATACCCTAGTTTAACCTTTCCCTTTAGGCAGCTTTTGGGCCTACTAGCTATCGTTGTTGATCGACAACCTTTTTTGACCATGTTTGTTGTGGAAACATGTACCATCAATGTCCTGAGTAATCAAACGACAGTACATCATTATGTTGTATGACCAACTGTTACAATATTGACAGTGATCGATATATTCCGGGTCATAGATAACCCTGTTCTTCAATGTTTTTGGTTTGATTTACATTGGGTTATCTATACATTACATTCTAGTCAACACTAGCTCAAAATGGCCGCCACCTTTTCCTTACTGTAGCAACTTAATACTGGAGTCCCTTTTTTATTTTTAGTGTTTTGCATCACACGCGTCGGCTCTAGCCAACCGCGCGTGTGTTTGTTGCTCAGCAACAAGAACAGCTTCTGTTCTTCGCGCGCTCTGCACGCGTACTATTTATACCTCTGGTCGTTCGGCTCCCTTTACTTTCGGGAGCGCAGCTAGGGGGTAGGTGCCATATTAGACACCGGTCTAACTACAAGTAAGTGGCATGGACCTTTTGAGGCAGTCGTTTGAACGCGCCACTGCTACTTTTTGAACTGGTCCCGAAGTTCGGGTCCCGTGTTTTGGTTCGTTTTGTTTTTCCTGCCGCTTTGATGAGACTTGTTGTACAAAGTAATGGCACGGATCCCCCGAGTCCGGGATCTTTGGTTGACATGGTGGACTATCTTTGTCTGTTAACGGGAGATGCCCAGGATACAGGGCACTAACTGGGCCCCCTTACTTTAATAGATTACTACACTTTCCTTCAATATTTACAGATATACTGACTTCAGTTTTATGACATTGGGGCTCTGATTGCACTCTACATTATTTAACATTTCCTTAAATGTTACTGCTGAATATATTATAGCTGTGTTTAAGTGTGCACCTTCACTTGGTATGAACCATGTTTATACATATCAAATTGTGGCCATTGATCTACCTTGAGTGTGTGACGATCATTATCAGCACTAACGACCTCTTGAGTATGTCATTTTAGAGTTTTAGTGTTTTTTGACTTGATGAGTCAATTCATTTTTGGATATTCTCTGTGTCAAAAATTGTTTTGTACATTCTCTATGTCAATGTGAATTATTTTATTAACTGGCTGGTAACAGAGATATTTGTCTTTTTGTTCATACTTCTGTTTATCTCATGACCAGATCTGTTGTTAACCTGGCAACATGCCTGCGTGATCCCATGAAGCTCGTTCTCTAGTTGGGATGGTAAGCCCTCCTGCATATCACTAGCATGGGTTGCTACCATTCACTTTATCACTTTGTGTTGCACAGTTTGTCACTATTACATTATTGGCTTGATCAAATTGGTCATCCTTTCATTATGACGATCGATTGTTGATGAAGAAACTAATCAATTTTAACCTTTTCACTTCATGTCCTTAGGGTGACTGATAGGAACAGCAAGTCCAGGTTAAAGTGAACTTGAGTAAGTGACTGTTGACGTCTTAACTGTGAGTGTCAGTACGCAGGAGTCTATATTATCTGTTTTTCTTATTGTAGAAGTCTAATGATATAGTAGGTCCTGAAGAAGCGTCACAGGATCCGTGTGGACCAAAAGAGACGCGAAACATGTCGACCGTATATTGAGGAAAGTCTGTGAATTACCGACTTCCTCCACTTTCTATTTTTGTTTCTAGTGAGTGAGCATTATCTCTATTTCACTCCCTTGTTATTCTTTTAATCTTGGCCATCACCCAACATCAAAGAATAAATGAATATTTAGTGAGGGTCCTGAGCCAATTTTATTCTCTATTTTGATTCTTTCTCCTTTCTCTTCGGACCCATATTTGGTTCCATGGCATCATCGATAGTAAAAGACCTCCGGCAAAGAGCCCCCCTTCGGGGGGTGCCCGTCAGACATTGCAGCGCTGGTCTGACGAGGAGCTGTCCAATGATGAAGCATGACACCTAATATGGTGTGTGAGGACTCTTGCTCCTATTGATTAGGACTCCCTTGTTTTCTTTTCATTCATCTCTTTTGGAACAGTGTATTACATTATATTAACAGTCCATTAACACCACCCTGGTCTCCATTGCAGGGGTGCTGGCAGACATGGCCAACAATATGAGGGAGGCAGTTTAAAACCAGCGGGCCCCTGCTACTAGGCAGACTACTGAAGAGCCCTCTACTTCCACTGCCGCTAGTGGACAGGAGGCCCCGCCACAGGACCAACAGGCCGCCAGCACCTCTCCCCCTGCAGAAGGAGAACCCCCCTGTAAATGTTCCCTCCGATCCAGGCAGAAGCCAGAGACTATTGCCAAGACCCCCACCAGAAACTAAGACTCTACTGATTGTAACCCTTGTGTCCCACTCTGTCACCCTGTCCACCTTTAACTGCCATTGCTCTATTTTCTATTCCCCCTTGGGCAATGCACCTGTGCTACAAATAGACTGGACTCTACCCTGGACTTTCCTCCATCATCACTCCAGCCCATTGTACTTGCCCCTTTTCTTCAGAGAACTGCAATAAACACACTTTGAATTAATCCAAGTATGGAGTATGTCAAATGATTTAAGAATGTATTCGTTTAACAAGGTTTAAACATTGTACAGTAATGTATACATAGGAAAGGCCTGTAGTTGGCTGCAGTGAACACACCAGGAGTAATAGTGGGGCACCAACACCTGCAAAAAGAGTTGCCAAAGGCTACAGTGAGTGAGCATAGAAGTGGGAAATCACAGCCTGCCAGTGACAATGTCCCAAAAAAAACTTTCAGTGAAAAGTGAAGTTACACTGTTTTACCTGTGTGTCATTGGAAGTATTCTCTAATCACTGCAGTTCTGTTGTCCTCATCCTCATCCTCCGCCTCCTCATCTTCACTGTCCACAGGGTCCACTGCTGCCACATGGCCATCTCCAGCCTCCTCCTCCTGCAGAAAAGGCACATGGCGTCTCAAGGCAAGGTTATGCAACATGCAGCATGCCGCGATTATCTGGCAGACTTTCTTGGGTGAGTAGCACAGGGATCCACCTGTTAGATGGAGGCACCGAAACCTGGCCTTCAGGAGGCGAAATGTACATTCAATGATCCTTCTTGTTCCCCCATGTGCCTCATTGTAATGTTCCTCTGCCCTTGTCCTGGGATTCCTCACAGGGGTCAGTAGCCATGAGAGGTTGCGGTAACCAGAGTCACCTGCAAATATCGAGGGACAACTTTTAGCCACACACTAACCCTTATGGCCCACACCATACCCACACATCAACATCCACTGGGTGGGAACCAGGGCTCACTTATTAGCCACACCCTGTGCCTCTGTAGTTGGGCCATCACATTTGGGATGCTGCTATTCCTCATGATAAAAGCATCATGCACCGAGCCTGGATACTTAGCAATGACATGGGAGATGTTCTGGTCCGCCAAACACATTCATTGAGTGAATACTTTTTCTATTTCTGAAGACCTGTTCATCTTGCCGGGGGAGGGTACAAATGCAATATGTGTTCCATCAATCGCCCCAATTATGTTGGGGATATTTCTCATTGCATAGAAGTCAGCCTTCACTGTGGCCAAATCCTCCACTTGGGGGAAAACAATGTAGCGGCACATGTGTGTATTCAGGGCAGCAAACACTCTGGTCAGCACTATTGAGAATATTGGCTGTGACATTCCTGCTGCCAAGCCCACTGTCACTTGGAAAGAACCAATTGCCTAGAAATGGAGCACAGATAGCACTTGCACAAGAGGGGTGATCCCAGTGGGGTGATGGATAGCAGATATCAGGTCAGGCTCCAGTTAGGCACACAGCTCCATGATTGTGGCCCTGTCAAGTCTGTAGGTGAGGATAATGTGCCTGTCCTCCATTGTTGCCAAGTCCACCAGGGGTCTGTACACAGGGGATATCTCCATCTCCTATTCATCCACAGCGGTTAAAATCTATCGGGCAAAAGAGTGAGGAGCCGGTCATAATGGGAAACATCCTTTATTACGACGTTTTATTTACGAATGTCGTGGTTAACGAAAGCGCAACAACGCTTTTTTTAACCACGACTCCGTTAATTTGTGCATTAACTACGTATGTTCTGAACAACGAACATGCGTGGTTAAGGTACAAAGAAGGGAGTTGGCGAAGGAGGACGAAGCAGGTGAGAAGGGGTCGACTAAGGTAAGTAGCAGGTTTTAGG